>NC_057737.1:33485673-33573342 GCF_004010195.1 Chiloscyllium plagiosum
TCAAGTTTGTGAGACATGATTTCCCACGCACAAAGCCATGTTGACTATCCCTAATCAGTCCTTTCCTTTCCAAATACATGTACATCCTGTCCCTCAGGATTCCCTCCAACAACTTGCCCACCACCGACATCAGGCTCACCGGTCTATAGTTCCCTGGCTTGTCCTTGCCGCCCTTCTTAAACAGTGGCACCACGTTTGCCAACCTCCAGTCTTCCGGCACCTCACCTGTGACTATTGATACATATATCTCAGCAAGAGGCCCAGCAATCCCTTCTCTAGCTTCCCACAGAGTTCTCGGGTGCACCTGATCAGGTCCTGGGTATTTATCCACCTTTACCCATTTCAAGACATCTAGCACTTCCTCCTCTGTAATCTGGACATTTTGCAAGATGTCACCATCTATTTCCCTACAGTCTATATCTTCCATATCCTTTTCCACAGTAAATACTGATGCAAAACACTCATTTAGTATCTTCCCCCATTTTCTGCGGCTCCACACAAAAGCTGCCTTGCTGATCTTTGAGGGGCCCTATTTTCTCCCTAGTTAACCTTTTGTCCTTAATGTATTTGTAAAAACCCTTTGGATTCTCATTAATTCTATTTGCCAACGCTATCAGATTCCCCTTTTTGCCCTCCTGATTTTCCTCTTAAGTATACTCCTACTTCCTTTGTACTCTTATAAGGATTCACTCGATCTATCCTGTCTATACCTTACATATGCTACCTTTTTCAGTGGCTCAGAATCCTGCAGTGTGTATCTCATCTTCTGACAGTCCAAAGCCTGTCCACCATCTGTAAGGCACTGTCATGAGTGTGATGGGATGCTCCCCACTTACCCATGTGCAGCTTCAACAGCACTCAAGAAGCTTTAAACAATCCAGGATAGTCCAGCCTCTTTTGCACCACATCCTCTTCCACTGATGCTCAATAGCAGCAGTGTGTGCTATCTACAAAATGCACTGCAGAAATTTGCTAAAGATCCTTTGGTAGCACCTTGCAAGCTCATGCCTACTTTCATCTGGAAAGACAGAATATACATGGGAATACCACCTCCTGCAGGTTCCCCTCCAAGCCACTTGTCATCCTGACTTGGAAATATATTACTGTTCCTTCACTGTCACTGGGTCAAAATCCTGGAATCCCCCCTCTAACAACATTGGGGGTCAATCTACAGCGTGTGGACTACAGTGGTTCAGGAAGGCAGCTCACTAATGCCTTTTCAAGGGCAACTAGGGATGGACAATAAATGCTTACCAGCCAATGACACCCACGTCCCATGAATGAATAGCAGTAAGAAAGATATGGCAGTAACAGACTTTGACGCCAACCACAGGGAGCCAGTTGCTAACAGCTCAGATACCTGGAGGCTGACCGCATGGAAAGCTGTTGGACAAGGTGAACAGAAATGGAAGTCACCGCACTGAAAGGAGGGTCCAGAGAATCCAGGCCATGAAATTGTGCATCCTCTACAGCAAATACAAAAGAAATTGCCTCATGAGGTTAGAGCAGCTGAGCCCCACCAGGTGTTGCTTAACCCAAGATTGATCACCATGGCACAAACCAGCAACTTGCTGCTGTCGTGTCACCTGGGAGCTGGATGTTCTGATATCATTTGTGGTCCCTGGGTTGATGTTGAAAGGTCTGGATAGTTTTATTCTTTTACAACTTTTCAGTGGTGGTTCAGAATAGTTGACGGGTTTGCTATGCCATTTCATAATTCTGCTCAGGGCTTAATGTAGGCAGGTGTTGACAGGTTTCTCCTCTTTAAGGATACTAGTGAACCTGCTGGGTTTTATGACAATCCAGTTGTAATATCCCTATTATTAAGACTAGGTTTTAATTACAGATTGTTGTGGCAGTGAGTGGAGGAAGCTACTATTAATCAAGTCCCACCACTATGCGAGTTGCACAATTATTATGTATGTTTTGTTTGTCTTCAAAATCCAGCATATGAGACACTTGCAACAGGCTTCTTTGAAGTAACGTTTATAATAAAACAAAATTCATTGTGAAAAACAAGTGGCACACCAATTTAACATAGACTCTTAAAGGACTGGCTTGGTTTCAACCTTGAGGCAATGTTAAAGAAGTAGTATTAGTAGTGGGTTATAATACCTGTCATGCATCTCTAGCTCTGGAGTCTCACAATGTGAAAGCACTGTTCTGTTGTTCTTCTGACAGCAGCATGATGGACTGCATGGTTCCTTCTGTGCATTATCATTCTATAATCGCAATAGATTTGCCGAGCCTATACTTTGAAATGGATGTTAACACTGAATCGTTGCGTGTGACTGGATACCCTATCAAGCATTCATTAATAGGGATCTGAATGGGAGGACGCTAAGATTCCTGATGGCGGGAAGTGCAGTTAGGCTTGAAGCTCTTTAGATCTTGATGTTTTGATTTAATTTCTGATTTGATTTAATGGCATCCATTAATTTACTCAGACATTTCAGTTCTTTCTGTAACTGTTCATATAGATGATGTTGTGGAGATCCTCAGTGACTTTACTGATTACCCTATTCATGAGCTTAATCAAATTCTGGAAATTAACTTGAACAAAATTTCAAATAAAACAATTTATTGCTGCAGTCAAACTTTGGTTGCAATATATACATAAGAAAGTTGCTTTAATTTCAAAGGTTTTCTGCAAATTCAGTTACGCAAACAAATCTTCATAGACTGAGATTATGCTGCAACTGTTGTGGCTTTGTTTCAAACTTGCCTCTAAATGATTCCAGTGCCTCTTAACTCCAGTGGCGTCGGGCTATTTATGTTACTGGGTCATTCAAGTTACTAGTCTTGTGACTTTATTGTATTGCTCAATGTTCATACAGGACAGTGCACGACACAAGTAGTCCTGAAGTGCTTAATTGCATCCCATAGATTCCCCTTTTTGCTCAGTTCAGATGATTCAACATTATTCTCATACTCATGAAAACCACTCAACACCAATGGAGTAATGTGTATAAACGATGCAGAGTGGGGGTGAACAGCAGGTTTGTAGATCCATGTTGCTTCCATCAACCCCCTCCAACCTTCATCCTACCCCAACAAATTAAAATCTGGGACAGTTCATTTACTTTAAGGTGGACTCTTCCCATTTTGGAGTCACAATTTGCTCCTATTTTTTCTCATTCATAATTTCAAGGAATAAACTCTGCCCGATTAAAATGTTAATAAAATGTTAAGATATCTGTGAAACTACAGATTGCTACATTGAGACTGGAGTCATTTACTACCTGCTGCATTCCATCTTGATTTATCCTAAAGACTTAGAGCAGTGAGTGTATTTGATTTAGACACTATGATGTAAGATGAGGTTTGTACATAGATTTTAATATGGTGTATTTTGAGTTTGGATCTATGAATTTGAATGAGTGGCATATGTGTTTATTTATTTACAAAAATATTTTTGAAGCCAGGGTGATTTCTTTTAAAACACTGAGACAGAGTAATGGGATTTTGTTTACGTTGGGAGAATTTTGTCAGTGAACAAGGTAAACAATTGAGTGTTAGGCTCCAATTAAGAAGGTCAGACATTTGTCATTTTTCTTTTGATTTGGGGGAAAAGCTCATTATTTGGAAAGATATTTCTGAGTTTCGTTTGGGTGTTTCTGTAATGTCCAGGCCAAAACTGAATGCGTGCAGTCTGAGTTTCTCCTGAGAAAGGAAAACAATAGTTTAGAATTACTAAGAAATAGTTTATCTCAGTGTAAGGAGCTCAAAGTGTTTGAGACCAGAAGTGTTTGCTTAAAACTCTGAAGGTTTTTTTTGAAGCTGAGAAAGTTTAAGCTTAGTTGGCTGAAGGCTGCAGGAAGCAGCCATGAAATTCTCAAGACTGGGAATTGAATCCACAGTTGAAATAAACCCTATAGACATGATAGAGAAGGGAATTACCTGGTATGAGTACTGCTAAAGAATATTTTTGGGTTATAAGGGATTGTATTTTACCAGGTGTATCACAATCTGGTAAAATTGTGTGTTATATGTAAAAAGATTTTTATACTTTTATTTTCCATCTTTTGTGTAATAAATTTCTGTTTTATTGTTAAAACCAAATCTGTAACATTGAATGTTTGTGTTTCAGTGAGAGCTAACTTTGTTGAATTCCAAAAAACAAAATATGATCTGTCAAGCTAGATTTCAGTCTAGGATCTAATTTATCCAGGAATAACATCAGTTGGGATCATAGCAACATACCCACGTACCTCATGTTGGTGAAATATTTCAAAATGTTCAGTTTTTATCTTTCAAGCACTGCTAACTAGATGTGACTTGATTAAAACCTGGTGTTGCACTGCAGGCAATATCAAAGGCTCTGAGGAGTGACTCTGTGACTGGCTAGAATATTTTTAATCATAAGCATGTTTCTACCTTATCATGTAAGGAGGGTGTAAAATGCTGCCTAGTTATTAATGAAAGTATGCCGACAATAGAGCCTTGTTCTTTGACATTGGGGAGCAGGGAGCTGATAAAATATAGCATGCAGCACACAGATAAGGCTGAATTAGAGCTGGAGGTTGAATTGCAGAACATGGGCTTTAACTCCTTCCCTGACTGTTGATCCCTCTATAAATTATCCAATCATTCTCTAAATGTACCTTTTTTTTTGTCTCCTACTCCCTTGACCGTGTTGAATCTTGCGGGTGTGCAACTGGAGAAGTACCAAACACTGGTATCAAAATGTCTGCTCGTTAGTCAAGGAATACCTGTGGAGTTGCCATAATATCTTCTCCCCTCTTTCAGCAGTGAAGCGCTATATATATTGTAATATCAAAGCATGCAAAATGGTGACCTGTTCTTCAGTTACTTAATTCCTTCGGTTTGGAATTCCCACCCCAGACATTTGTCTGTTGGATCCTCCCTGCTTTCAAACACCTTAATTTTTAAAGGAATCTTAGCCTTGTTATTAGTTAATCCAAAAAAGGTTTTGTTTTCCTTCCTAATCATAGTTCACGGTTTGCCCCATACTTGTCCCAGATGCCTTCTGTGTGCAAGAACAGTCAGAGAAATCATACGGTTCAACTGGAGACTATTCAACCCATCTTGCTTGTACCGACTGTTGCAAAGACTTATTTTTAACTCTCCTGTCCTTTCCTGCAACTCTTCAAATTTTACCCCCTTCAAAGTATTTATCCCATTCTCTGCTGAAAGTTACCATTGAATAGTAACCACTCTTGCAGTAAATTTCAGATTGTAAGACTGTGCTGCAATTTCACCTTATCTTGGCTCTGGTCCTTTTGCTGATTATGTAAATATTATTTAAATCTGCTAATTGAATACTAGCTAAGGCCTCTTTAGTGATTAGTAAAGGTTTAGCATAACTTGATTTGTGATCTCTGCCTCTGTTATTAAAGCCCGGGATCTTGTTGGTACTTTTTAAGCAGTCTTCCTCTCAACTTGTCTTCGTATCTCCAAAAACCTGTGTACCTTGTGTCAGTCATTTTCCCTTACATTCTCATTTCACACTTACATTAAATCTTACATATCCTGCTGAAGTAGTTCCATATCGTCTACAAAGTTTTAAATGTGTCCTCTGCAATCAAGTTAAAGTCACTAATTTATATAGAAAGAACCATTGTATATTGCTTTATTCCAGTGTGGAAGAACAACGAACCATCATTACTCTCTGCTTTCTGGCCCTTAGCTTCAAATCCAAGCTCGCATCTTTCATTTTTGTAAATAAGCCCGGTACGTATCTCTGATATGATATTTGATAATCAAACTGAACTGTGAAACAACTCAGCATTGGATGCAAATTTCCCTTAAAAAGTTAATTTTGCTAGCATTTATTAACCTTCATCTTTCCACGAAACAATTTTGTATTGGATTATTGTGTTCTTCTGAAAAGAAAATCAAGATATAAGTTATAATTATGTAACTTTTGACATGCAAGTTAACCTAGCAAGGCATTTTTTTCCCCATTTTTGGTGAAGGTACATCATATTATTTGGCAACTTAGATTCTAAGGTGAAGGAAAATAGACTTGAATTTACAGTTCTCACTTGCATTTTTAAGTTTGAAGATTCATTTTGAACAATGCATTCAAAACCACATTTTCAAGAAGTTTGTTTTTTAACTGAACGACTAGCATCCATCTTGCAGTTAATCGTTAAGGTGTTTGCTGATTTGAGTTTTACAACCTGAGGTAGAGAGACCAGGACCTGATTCATTCAGAGAAAGGTCGACAAAAACAGTGTTGTTAGAATTGTTAGCAGTTTCCATATTATTAGGGCTGGAATGCAGTTCTGTAGTGTTGAGAAGTCAGTGGTAAGAAAGTTCCAGAAGCAGAAGGCTGTGAAGTTGTCAGAGAGCAAGATATTCTACAAGCCCCTCAAAGACATGAGTTTAGTGAACCCATGCTAATGAATAAGTGAACTGACTTAGCAACTTGTTTGTCTTGGGGAAGAGAGATTCACTAAATAAAATAGCATAAAGTGAATGCATGACAGAAATTTGCCAGAAGTAAACTGATCACAGCCATGCCAGCTGAGGAAGATGATTTACTATGGAGATAGTTTGCGCATCTGTAAACGTTTTAATTCTATAACAGAGATGAACCTTTCTGATACTGGAAATGGGACAATTCCAGTAGCTCTTGCATCACGTAATATTATTACTTTTCTGTGCGGTATAGTTTGTTCTTTTGTTAGAAGTATATTTGTAGCCATTTGTGACTGGGTTCATGATGAACAGAAGAGAAAAATAAAACTTTCTGTCTATCAAGCTGCGTTTCACTCCAGGATCTGCCATGCCCAATATTCTCATCAGCTGGGATTGTAGACCCTAAAAACCACATTTTGCATAAATTTGATGTATAAGTTTTCAGCTAAGGCATTCTATTCGTGCATTAGTAGTTCCCCTCAGTGTTTGACCCACAATGTTTTATTTGTATTTTATAACTGGGCAGAAGAGATGAAATAGGCAACATAGACTGCACTGCAAACATGCCTGGGAGTTGAAGGCACACTCCGTCTTTGCATTCAATGCCATTATGAAAGATCTTCAGCAATCACCAGTGCCCATGCTGGTTTGTATGTTTGCCATATCAATCAACGGGGCAGCGCAATGGTTAGCACTGCTGCCTTACAGCTCCAGGGACCAAGGTTTGATTCCACCCTCGGACAACTGTGCGTGTCGAGTTTACACTTTCTCTCCTTGTCTGCGTGAGTTTCCCCCAGATGCTCTGGTTTCCTCCCACAATCCAAAGACATGCAGGTCAGGTGAATTGACCATGCTAAATTACCCATAGTGTTCAGGGGTGTGTAGGCTAAGTGCATTAGTTAGAGAAAATGTAGAGTAATAGGTGAATGGAATTGGTCTGGGTGGGATATTCTTCGGAGGGTCGGTGTGGACTAGATGGGCCTAATGGTCTGTTTCCACACTGTAGGGATTCTAATTTTAATTCTAATTCAACCATGTTTTTGGAGGGCTCTTTCAAGGCTTCAGAAGCTGCCATCAATGATATTTATTGCATTCATAACTGTTTTTGTTTTTTGTTGAGTTTGTGATACCATTAATTAGAAGTGTTGGTTTTTTTTTTAGATTACTTAGTGTGGAAACAGGCCCTTTGGCCCAACAAGTCCACACCGACCCGCCGAAGCGCAACCCACCCATACCCCTACATTTACCCCTTATTACCTAACACTAAGGGCAATTTAGCATGGCCAATTCACCTAACCTGCACATCATTGGACTGTGGGAGGAAACCGGAGCACCCGGAGGAAACCCACGCAGACACGGGGAGAACGTGCAAACTCCACACAGTCAGTCGCCTGAGTCGGGAATTGAACCCGGGTCTCTGGCGCTGTGAGGCAGCAGTGCTAACCACTTAATGGCCCAATTAAAAGGGGAAGCTAGGAAAGCAATGGAGAGAGAGCATCTTGTGTTGATGTGATCATTTTTGCTTTCTGGGGGGCTGTTCATTAAATAAAGCATAAAGGAAATTTTTACTATTACCAGTTCTTCAGACCTAAACTTCCAACTGTGGTCTTAATTTATAACAAGATGTTGTGATTTTGGAATGCCTTAAATTTCAGACTGAATTATTTTTGACTAGAAAGTGAAAATTGTTGTATAGCTTTTGGTACAAATGACCAGTTAAGAGAATTTGAAGTAAATTTAAGGAGGTTCTTAAGGCCCTGGCAGGTTAGAGTAGGAACATGCAGGTAACGGAGAATGAAGAGTCTCTTCACAACAGCTGGGCATGAAGGTTGGTGCACTGTGGGTAAGCATGCAGATAATGCATGGCAAGTGAATGTACCGGAGTGTCAAGTGTTCAGCTATAGCAGTACAAAATGTGGGCAACTGGTAACTTGTTTTAGACCAATTGCGATTTGCATTGATTCAATTAGCATGGTGATATAATTTCTAGGATATACTTCTACGTGCTATTGTAATATGATGGTAGCAATTCCTTTTTAACTGAATCTCTATTTAATCGGTTTGGCTTCCTTTATTAAAACAAAATATTCCAACCTTACATTACTGCTGAAACCATTGGGCTGTAGAGTAAAAATATTCCTGTTTTTTTTCATCTCTTAATTTCTACCTAGTGAATTAAATGATGTAGTCCTCATGATTTGTCTGGCTTTATCCAGTTTATTGTCATTTTCTGCTTTTAATGAAACTTGTAATTTTCCTTGCTTCATAAACCTCCAGTTCTCTTTATCTGTTTGCAATTCTGTCATCTTGCATCTACCTCCCTGCTAACCATGGTATTACTCCCTTTTTGTCTCTAATTCTCACATTCTTCATCCGTACTTCAATTCTATCTACTTTATTTGGGGCGATTAAGAAAATATTGTTACCTTTGGGAAATCAGTGATGAGGGAAATCCTCTGGGAGGCAGGAGAGAATGAGAGGTGGAAGAAATGTTGCATTTATATAATACTTTTCATGACCAGCAGACAACTCAGAGTTTTGAAGTACACATCATTGTTTCAGGCATCCACTTTGTGCACAGTAAACTCACACAAACAGCTTTGGTGATAATGACTAGAAAATCTATTTTTTTGTATCAGTTGAGGGATAAATATTGACACCAGGAATAGCTCCCCACTGTTAACTCTTAATTGTAACATGGGATCACACAGGGTCCTCTGTTTAATAACCTATCAGCAAGATGGCACCTCCAACACTACAGTACTCCTTCAGTAATCCTGCCGTGTCTTGGTTTTTGATTGTCTGCCCAATTATCTTAATTCAAAGGTGTCATTGCTCCCAACTGAGCTACAGCTGATACTAGAGACATGAGGAAGTGATTTGGAGGTGCCGGTGTTGGACTGAGGTGTACAAAGTTAAAAATCACGCAACACCAGGTTATAATCCAACAGGTTTAATTGGAAGCACTAGCTTTCGGAGCGCTGTTCCTTCATCAGGTGGTTGTCACCTGATGGTGGTTGTCACAACCACCTGATGAAAGAGCAGTGCTCAGAAAGCTAGTGCTTCCAATTAAACCTGTTGGACTATAACCTGGTGTTTTGTGATTTTTAACGATGTGAGGAAAGATACCTTTCTGTGAGCTCTTGTTAACATAGTTTTTTCACAAGTTGAAACAGAGGTCAATGCATCATTTCACAGATGATTATAAAATCATTGAATTAGATGATGCGGCCGTCTGGAGAGAACAGAGAAATAGGATTAGGTTTGAAATACCCAAACAAAAATCTGACACCGATCTGTTGAGCTCAGTAACCACCTTTTTGTACACCTGCATCGTTTAATCCCACCTCAATTTGTCTAATGTCGGTCCTCACTATTCTCACAGGCCTTAGTTGCTATAAGAGAGGGGTTGTACATATATTTTCTTTCAGGTTGTATTCTAAAGGGTTCCGTTGATGGTTTTGGGTGGAGACATGATTGGATCACAGTTGCTGATTGATTTGGGTGTGTCAATGAAAGAAACACAGATGTGTTGTGCCCCTTTAAGAATAGGTTGTTGTGTGGAGTGTCTAAGATGGAGAGTACAGCCTGATTTCTGTTCTTATGTTGTATTGATCTAAGTAGAGCAAGAGAGTTAACTAAAGTGTTTAATTTGATCATTGAAGCTACATTAATATCTAACTGCTGAATGACTTCACTTTTCATTGAAGGTTGCTAAAGTTCAGAAAGGAAGGAATGGAAAAGGAAGTGAAACTGGTGGTTTGCGCATCTTTCAAGTCTAATTTGACAAATATTTTGTACTAAGAACTGTTTCTAGACATCCCCAACTCTGAGTCGTCAGCATAGTAGTGTAAGAGTTAAATTTGTTTTGTAACACTGGTACTAACTTTCTGTTTAGTTTACTGTGGAGTCTGCCTCAGTAATTCCAGTTTTGACTTTGTTGAAAGATTTTGGGCTGCAGTAGTACTTTGGTGATGTTCTCGGGTGACCTTGGTCAGGCCATGACTTTGTTTACTCTCAGTTACACTTCAGCTAACAGAACATAACTCAGCATATAGAACAGCACCAGGGAGAGAGCTGGCAGATTAGAAAGAGACATGTGAAATATATTCACTACATAATGTGGAGTCAGGAGGGTACACGTGGTCCATGGTCAGTGTGGTTTGGGTTTACTTTGTGTGGGGTTGACCTTTTTTTTGTGACATTTCTACGATGCATTCAGGCACGCTGTCTTTTCTTCCTCTTTCCCATTCACCGATGATCAATTCAATAAATGTCTCGAGCAGTCATGGCTCAGTTGATATCACTGTTGCATCTGAGTCAAAGGTTTGTGGGTTCAACTGCCAGTTCAGAGATTTGAGCTAAAACATTTTAGCTGACATTTCAGTTATCGATTGCTATATTTGTTGCATGCCAACAGCAGTTACAGTTTGTATCACTCTGGTGGTGAAAGGTGCTATTTTGGGGCAAATTTTTCATTTGATTCAACAATAGTTCTACATACAATTTCTGAGCTAATGGGGGTCCTACACCCCTGTTTCACGACTCCTAAAGACCGTTTTGGAATGCAGGTCTCTGAGAGTACAGTATAGATTTAGAATGCAAGCTTCCCATAGGCAATTATTCAGCATCATTCTTCAATGGTGATGGCTGTGATGCAACTGCCCGGCTGCCTAGAGAGGGTTCAGATCAATTCTTGGATGGAAAATTCTCTCAACAGCTATCACTAGAGAGAAAGTACTAGGAAAATTAATAGGGCTAAAGACGAATAGGACTTCTGGGTTGCATTCTAGAATATATTTGGATTTCCAGAAAGTATTTGATAAGGTACTACACATTAGACCACTTAATAAGAGCTCCTGGTGTTGGAGGGGGTTGGCTACCTAGTAGAAAACAGAATTAAGAAAAAGGCAATATTTTCAGGACAGTAACTTGTAACTAGTTGAGTGCCACAGGGACCAGTGCTGGGACCAAGATTATTTTCAATATATATTAATGACTTGAATGAGGAAAGTGAATATACCATAGCCACATTTGCAGATGACGTAAAAATAGGTAGAAAAGCAAGTAGTGAGGATGATAGAGTCTGCCAAAGGATACAATTGGGCAGAAACTTGGTGGATATAATGTGAAAAAAAGTGATGTGCACTTTGGCAGTAAGAATAGAGGAGCTGAATATTATTTTAAATTGAGAAGGACTACAGAAAATTGTAGCATAGATTTTGGGGTTCTTGTGCATAAATCACAAAAAGCTGGCATACAAGATCAGGTAATAGGGAATGCAAATGGAATATTGGCCTCTTTTACCCCAAAAAGAATGGAATATGAAAATAGGGAAGTCTGGAATCCTGTGAACAGTTTGGGCCCCTATTTAGGGAAGATTTACTGGCACTCATGTTAGTCTTGAAAGGTTTATTAGGTTGATGATGGAAATGTGGGGGGAGGAGATGGGAAAGTTTTTATCCTATGAGGTGAGGTTGAGTCTATTCTCATTGGAGCTTAGGAGAATGAAAGGTGACTTCATTGAAGGAGCTTCTGTCAAAAGGTAATGAATCTGTGGAATTCTTTAACTCAAGACGGGCTTAGAGGTTGGGTCATTAAGCATTTTCAAGGCGGAAATAGATTAATCGAATTAAGGGACATGGTGGAAAAGACAAGAAAGTGGAGATGAAGATTCAAATCAGCCATGATCTCACTGCATGACAAAGCATTCAATGACCTGAATGGTTTACTTCTCCTGTGTGTTATGCTCTAATTGATAAATGTCTGGTTGATTGCACACAAGCCACAGTGAATGTGTGAGGTTGGCACAAGACCAGATGCCCGTGGCATACCATGAAGCAGATCTCCTGGCAGAAGTAACTGTATGCAACAGCAGTACTTCACCTGAAAACTGGGCATCTGGATTGGTCCATTTTTATTAAGTTGCAAATATTTCATTTACATTTGTTCTTTCTTTGATCTTAACTTTCTGCAGTAATTGGAGACCCACCAGATTCTCTTATTTTGTGACTACTTGAACATTTCAGGCTGCAGCGATTATTTATGCCTCTGTGCGAATGGAGAAAAACTTCATCTTCCAACAAACACCACAGTGAACACATTTAGCATAGAATCATATTATTGCATCCTAGTATCACTCCTTGCTTATTCCCTTTATCTTAGGTTTGCAGGCACCCCTGTATTCTGATTAGTTTGGCCATATTTTCCCCATAAAAAACATCCAGTTCTTAAAAACGGTTTATATTGGCATTCAGTTTCCTCCAGATTGTTATACTGTGAATGCTTAAAACTATGAATATTGGTAGGGTATTTAATTTAGAAGTAGATGAGGAGCATCACGATCTCAAGTCTTCCTTTTCCAGTATGTATAACTGAGTTCATCAATGACTGCCCCCTCCATTATAAGGTCAGAGATGGGAATGTTAGCTATGTTTGCACAATATTCAGCACTATTTGTGACTCCTCAGACACTGATGCAGTCCACGTGTGCATGCAACAAAACCAGATGTGCACTTTGGCAGTAAGAATAGAGGAGCTGAATATTATTCTAAATTGAGAAGGACTGCAGAAAATTATAGCATAGATTTGGGGCTTGGGCTTAGAGTGGCAATAACATTCCTAAGTGCCAGTAAATGACCATCTCCAGTAAGAGAGAACCCATCCCTCATACCTGACACTTAGTAGCATTTCTATCACTGAATCCCTTATGAGCAACATCAAGAGGCTATCACTGACCAGAAACTGAAATGACCATCTAAGTACTTACTAGATCAGTGGCTTGAAAGTCTGCAGAGAGTTCCTTGCCACTTGTCAGCTGAAGCGTGAACATTGTCCACATCTTATTGCATTTGAGCATGAACTGCTTCAGTATCTGAGGAGATGCAAACGGTGCTGAACATTGTGCAATCATCACTAACATCCCCCATTCTGACCTTATGATGGAGGGAAAGTCATTGATGAAGCAGTTGAAGGTAGTTGGAACTCCTGCAGAAATGTCCTGGAGCTGAAATGACTATCCTCCAACAACCAAGACCACCTTCCTATGTGCCAGGTATGATTCCAACTAGCGGAGAATTTGCTCCCTGATTCCTATTGATTCCAGTTTTCCTAGGGTGTCTTCATGCCACACACAGTCAAATGCAGCCTTGATATCTAGGGTATCACTCTCATGTCATCTCTGGAATTCAGCTCTTTGTCCATGTTTGAACGAAGCGTGGAATGAGGTCAGGAGCTGATGTTAGTAAATAGGACATTGCAGGGTTGACAGGGTTGTTTCTGCTGTTGTCTTTTCCAGTGTGCAGATGGTCCATCCAATTTCATTTCAATGTAGAGACTTTGTCATGATTGAAACAACTAAGTGGCTTGCTCGGCCATGTCAGAGGGCAATAGAGAGTAAACCATGTTGCTTTGGGCCTAGAGTCATATTTGAGCAGACCAGCTGAAGAAGGGAGATTTCCCTGAGTGAGCCAGATGGGTTTCCCTGACAATCAAAAATAATTTCAGTCTTCTGTGTTGTTGGGTTCGGATATCAGATATTTCATTTTTTTATTGAATTCAAATTCTGCCATTTCCCATGCTGGAATTCAGACCTGGGTTCCCAGAATATTAGATGTGTTTCTAGGTTAGTCAGGACATTGCATGGTTTGGGGTTGAACTTGCAATAGGAAGGTAATGACCTAATGGTAATTCAGTGATAATACCACTAGGTCCATTACCATCCTATTGCAAGTTCAACCCCAAACCATGCACTGTCCTGACTAGGAACTACATCACTGCTCCTTCAGTGTGGCTGAATCAAAATCCTGGAACTCCATTCTTCACATCACTCTGGTTGTGTACCTACATTACATCGAGTACAGTAGTTCAAGAAGGCTGCTCATCACTAGCTCCTTGGGCAGTGCAGGATGATCAAAATAAATAGCCTTCAACACCCGGATCTTATCGATGATTATGTTAAAATTACAGTAGTCCTCACTAGATAATGATGAGATAGGACACTGCTCATGTTCTCCTTCCTAACCGGCAAAAGCGGAGGCCAATTGTACCCTTATTTCTCAGTGAGAACCACACACACGCACAGATTAAGCATCAAGCCTAATACCTTTATGTTCTATATGGCTCAGCTATTCATTGCACAAACAGTGAGTCATTAGGAGAGAATTTACAAAGTTGAACTTGGAACTGAATTGCAGACATTTGGAGTACCTTCAATTCTCCAGCATAAATGCAGCCTTTCAGTGCTTTTTGTTTAATTCCACAAGCTGAAACAGATAGAGGGAGCAACAGCCTCAAGCTAAATGCTTTGATGTCTATATCTGCTCATTCCTTGTCAAAGACGACTTGTTTCTTTAATTACCTAAGAAGCACATTATGTTAACAATGAGGGGGGTTCAACTCAAGATTAAAATACCATGTTTTATATGAACTCAACACTAAGGGAGGTTAGAAATCTCTTCATGTTAGCTTGGGTGCAGCAGTGTGTTTGTTAAACTACTGTATGAAAACCAACTGTTGCTGAAAGGTTAAACACCCAGACTAGAAACTGAATGGGTTATTTAGCTTCATTGGGGATATATTCATATTTCCAGGGCAGAACTTTCTAAGGTAATTGAAAAATGAGCAGGCAGACATACAATCTGAACAATGAAAAGAGGATTTTATATGACCATGTGTGTAATGATGTAGTAGATGACCTCCAAGTATGAAACAGAAACATTCTATGCATGGATGATGAATGATGTACTCAGAGTATGCTTTTGGTATTCTCTGTTTCACCTTTGAATTGTTGCACCATTTATATAACTATGACTTATCAGCCGTATCAGGGAATTCGTTTCAGAAGTGACATTTCCAATTGGATTTTGAATGGAACACTTGGGACTTAAAGAACTTGAATGAAGTAACTTGGAGTGATCAATAAATATCATAGGTAGAACTTGCATGTTCTGTTCATGTTACATGCAACTGCAGTCGTGAGTGAAGTGGGAATGGTATCTAGTTGCAAGAGCATTCCAGTAGTTATGTCGTACACAGGGCATGGGTAGGTATGAACATTTCCTGAGAATTGCTCTGCTTCTTCAGAATAAAGAAAGGTCTTGGAACCCCTAATTCACTTGGTATGTGACTGCAGAGTAAAAAGAACATGCACTCTGAAGATATACTGCTGACCTATCCGTGAACGGTGATTAGAAGAGGAATCCAAGTAGGAGTGCTAATATTTCATGCATTATAAGTTAGAGTTGGAAAATGTGCTTGCATGCGAAGTACCTCAATTCATGGTGTTAGTTTGCTGTTTCTGAAATGCTCTTGTACCCCAGCCTCTCCCATCTGATGCTACTAGCCCTCAGATGGCAAAAACAAATCTCCAGCTGATATGTTTCTAATCTCTCCATCTTAAAATGTCTTTATGTTTAATGCTTGTCCAGGAACAAGAAAGTGCATCACCTTTTCGTGCATCAATGATATTTCGATACTGGGATTTTGTAAAGAACCTTGTCAATCCCTCTTCAACTTTAATTCCAGTTTGTGGCTATTTCACTGCATGCATAGGCTTGGGAAGATAATTGTACAAATCACTGAATACATGCAAGGTAAATGTGCAGCTTTCATGCCAAGCAATCTGAAAGTTTTGATGAGCAATGACAGCATGTTTAATTGCCAATTTTCATGGCTTTGCAGTAAAATGGCATTGGCGACCTACACATTTTGATTAGCTCAGTATTTGAATTTGAGGTTGTAAATGGAAAGTGTAGCATTTGAAAAATAATTTTAGCAGTTCTACAGACAATAGAAGTTACATGGCAGTGTATAAAATAGAATAGGGACACTGTATGGCTTTTCCACATCAGGTCCAGCATTTTGTTCATAAAGGGTTCGAGTCATAGTCACAGCTATTCTTTTACTCTGCCTCCTAGACTGACAAAACCAGCCTGGAACTAGAGTCTAGAGTATTGTGCAGCTGGTAACAGTCAATCCTCTGAGCCAGAAGAATGTGTATTAACATCTAATTGAAATAATTTACTCTCCCCCAAGTCCTTGGAGTTATAGTTCTTATATTTGGGCTTTTCAATAACAATATGCAGTCACCACTGGAAGAGGACTTTTCTCTCAATTGTAAATAATAACAAGCAGTGCAAAGAAGTTAAATTCCTAGGAATAAATTAGAAACTATTTGGAAGTCTCCTAAATTATCTGTAACTTTATTAGATGTTGACTGCATTAACTCTAACTTTTGGATGTCAATTTAAGAAGTATGGTTAGTAAGTTTGCAGATGACACCAAAATTGGTGGTGTAGTAGACATCAAAACAAGGTTAATTCAAAGTACAACGAGACCTTGATCAGATGGGTTGATGGTCCAAGAAGTCGCAGATGGAGTTTAATTTAGATAAGTGTGAGGTGCTGCGTTTTGGTCAGGCAAATCAGGGCAGGACTTATGCACTCAATGGTACGGTCCTGGGGAGTGTTGCTGAGCAAAAAGACCTTGGGGTGTAGGTTCATAGTTCCCTGAAGGTGAAATCACGGGTAGACAGGGTAGTGAAGAAGGCGTTTGGTACGCTTGCCTTTATTGGTCAGTGCATTGAGTATAGGAGGTGGGAGGTCATGTTGCAGCTATACAGGGCATTGATTTGGCCACTTTTGGAATACTGTATTCAATTCTGGACTCCCTGCTATAGGAAAGATCTCGTGGAACTTGAAAGGGTTCAGAAAAGATTTACAAGATGTTGGCCAAAATTGGAGGGTTTGAGCTATAGGGAGAGGCTGAATAGGCTAGGGCTGTTTTCCCCGGAGTGTTGGAGGCTGAGGGGTGACCTTATAGAGGTTTATAAAATAATGAGGGGCACGGATAGATTCGATTAGATTACTTAGTGTGGAAACAGGCCCTTTGGCCCAACAAATCCACACCGACCCGCCGAAGCTCAACCCACCGAGACCCATTCCCCTACATTTACCCCTTCACCTAACACTACAGGCAATTTAGCATGGCCAATCCACCTAACCTGCACATTTTTAGATTGTGGGAGGAAACCAGAGCACCCGGAGGAAACCCACGCAGTCACGGGGAGAATGTGCAAACTCCACACAGTCGCCTGAGGCGGGAATTGAACCCAGGTCTCTGGCGCTGTGAGGCAGTAGTGCTAACCACCGTGCCGCCCATAAATAGACAAAGTCTTTTCCCTAGGGTGAGGGAGTCCAGAGTGAGAGGGCATAGGTTTAAGGTGAGCGGAGAAAGATACAAAAGGGACCTAAGGGGCAACTTTGTCACACAGGGTGGTGTGTGTATGGAATGAGCTGCCAGAGGATGTGGTGGAAGCTGGTACAATTACAACATTTAAAAGGCATCTGGATGGGTATATGAAAAGGCAGGATTTAGAGGGATATTGGCTAACAAATGAGATCTGATGAATGTAAAATACCTGAATGGCTCTACCTTGACTCTACCTTGCTAATTGTGCCTTATTCTTTAAACGCACCAGAAGCAAATATGTGCCTTTGTAAAGTCTACCCAGTTACACGTTTTCTTAACATGGTTATTATTAACACTAGCTGTGTAAATTCATTCTTCCTCCATTTTTCACACTTATGATCCTCAGAAACTGTCTCCTGTCGGGATGGTTTTACAAGAAATAGAGATACCCCTCAGCACCATATACATGTAGAGGGGCATTGTGTATAATTGTGCATATATAAAAAATTTTGCTGTATAATGTGGGAAATTTGACACAACGAACACCGCCATTAAGACCAGTGATGTGATCTGTCATTTCTACGTGCCACTTTCAGGAGAGTAATCCTGACTGATTTTTCTACCCCCATTGTTAACCTTGGAGTACTGAGGTCATTGATTAACACCTGCCAAATGTTCTGTTCACCAACCAAGACAAAGCAAATCTTGAGATATCCCATCAGTCTTCTATTATTTAACCCACAAGATATTGATGTCCATTGGGAATGATGGACTGAATCAATAACAAGCATCCCTTGCAAAGAAGTCCTTTCTGGCAATACCACGCGAGGAATTTCCACCTCTTGTTTGAAGTTGTGGTGCTTTCTGCGCCACTTCCCGAAGGCACCTAGCAACAGGCAGCAAATCCTGACCAGTCAGTGACACACCTATGTTCCACAAGTGAATAAACTTAATTTGGATGTTGTTTTCAGTACAATCACTGTGTTTTGTGATCCACCTTTCCATTCAACATTGGGAGTCTGCATCACCTGGAGCCTAGTCCATTCATTATGTAATAGACCTGACACACAGTAAATACAAAACCATTTCTTTTTAGTTGTTATTATCTTATCCTGAATGTAGAATTGCAGATATGTGACCAAACTGCATGTGCAAACTCTTTCTGTGCAGATTTTTCAAATTTGATAATGGGTTTCCAAATATGTTAAGTAGTAATAGAGCAATAAAGATCTTTGGATTTTTTTTCACTCCGGTATGTTAAATGATATGCAAGGCTAGCTTTCTAGTTGTACACCATTGACTGCAGCTTCGAAGAGCCATTGTACACTGTAGAATCTCTCGTAGCAAATGAATTTAGTTATCTTTCCTCATTCTTGAAGCCTCAGGGTTGTTCTGGTGCTTGACATTGTGTAGACTTGGTCTGGGCTCGATTTTGTTTCCTTATACAGTCTTATTCAATTGTAGGGTTCAACAACTATAATGATAGATATGCATATTTGTAATTGCAATATCTGCTTCTGAACAATGTGAATTTGAGAGATTAGACATTTGTTTGTACATGTATGAGGCTGGTACTTTGAGCTGTTTTCTGCTGTAAATTTTGAATTTATGCAATTTTGTAAGTGACAGAGCTTCTTGAAAGCATGATTCCTGAGGCTGGTAATGTGAAGATCTTTTGGCTCAGTGTTTTTCTGTGAAATGCATTTGGTCATTCTTAGAGTTGGAGAACTTCTGCAGCATGTCCTTTTAAAAAGCCCTTCAGCCCATTGTGTCTGCACCGTCATGAAACTTCTTCCTATTCTAATCCCATTTTCTAGCACTTTATCATAGCCTTGTATGCTATGACATTTCACGTGTTCATCAGAACAGTTTTGAAATGACTTAAGGGTCCCACTTCTCTTTAAATGACTGAAAGGGTCCCTTTACTGTGGCTTGTGCAATCTTGTGGCAGCCAGAACTGTACTCCAGCTATGGCCTAACTGACATTATATATGGCTTCATTGTAACCTCTTGCTCTTGTATTCAGTGCTGAAAAAGACAAGTATTCCATATGGCTACTTATTCACTTTACCTACCTGCTCTGCTGCCTTCAAGGATCTATGGACATGCCCACCAAGGTCACACTTATCCTCTTCCTTCCAGGGTTCTATCATTCAACATTTATATATTTTAAAAAATGAATCCCGAAATCTTATTTGCAGTTAAAGCTGCCAATAAGTTGAACAGTGTCAAGTTATCTTGCCTAACTTTTCACCTTGCAAACACAGGGACTAGACGTCAGCTAATTTTCTTGTTTTGTTTGGTGTGGTAACTTACTACCATGTGTAGCCTAGTCGGAGAGCAAATGCCCAAAACACTTGTTCCGACACCTAAAGACACAAACGGAACATTATTTCAAATTTTACCCTATTGCAAATTTTGATCTGGTCAGGCAAGTTACCAGATATTTTGAGCTGGTCATGGAGTTAGTGCACCTCAGCAACTAGGAGTATGCAAAAATAATAGTGGGACAATTAAATAAATGGGAGCAATTTACTAAAAATGGCAGTAAAGAAATGTTAGTGCTATAAGAAACTGAAGTTGTCAGTGTGTGTACAATTGTGGCAAATTAAACTAAGGGATCTCTTTATAATTTGAGAGACAGAACATGAGGCCAGGCAAGATTATGCCAGGCAAAAACTGGCACAGCTCATTTTGAATATTATGTAAATGTCAGGGCAGTGTACTGCAGAGAGAACATTCTTGTCAAATTGTAGACAAAATTTTGAAAACAAGATGAGAAGTATTATTGGTTATTTATCAATGAAGAAAGATGCAAAGATATTAAGAACATTTGCAATAGGAAAAAAGTCATGCTTTGATGATAGAGTTATTTATGGTTAGAAGTTCAGAGCTGTTGAGATACAATTGTATAAGACCTTAATATTCCAGGTCTAGTATTATAATGTATGGTTTTGTTCTTACCTAAAGGAGGATATACGTGCCTTAACAATACAGCTTGGGTTCACGATCTGATCCCTGGGTTTAGGGAATTGATCTTAACTGAAGTGTAAAATTCAGAAAATTTTTGTGGATTAGATGAAGGGAGAAGACTTTCTCCGGGTGGAAATCCCAGAACATGGTTTCAGAATAAGGGATTGACCAATTAGGACTGAGGTGTAGAGAAACGTTTTCACTCAGATTGAGAATATTTGAAATTCTGAGCTCCAGATGTTCAATTGCTGAAAATATTCAGGACAGTGATCAATGGATTTTTGAGTATTCAGGAAATCAAGGGATATGAAGATGGTGTTTAGGTAGAAGATTGGCCATGGCCTTATTGAATGGCAGCACAAGCACAAACTCTTGAATGTTCTAATCTTGCTTTTTTTTATAAGAACTAAATTTAGATTTAAGCGCTGGAGTTGCAAAAAGTTTGGATATGTCACGAACATTTTTAAAGTTGTCAGTGTAAACATGGTGACTGAAAACCAATGTACCTTAATGAAGTTCACAAGAGCAGGAGCTTATCTCATTTGATGTGCAATATATACCTGGTCACCTTTATTGTGTAAAGTAATGGTCCTGAAAGGGTTAATATCAAAGCCTGTACCCAATCTGATGCTTCACATGGAATTGAGTGGGAAAGGGTGGAACATCTGGCAATCTTGTTTTGGTGGGAGTTGTGGAAAGGCATATATCCACAGTTCTCCCAAAATAATCTTAGTAATAATGTCTAACTTAATAATCAGGTACAAGTTATATCACTATCATACAATAAATTACATATTGTTTAAGAGAAGAGCTTCTTGTTAAGACTCACTAGTGGTCTTCCTCTACCACTGTTGACCAAGTTGTCCCTTGGACTGAGTCAATGGAAGAGCATAGGAGCAGTATACTATCCCATGCTAGTAATGGTGAGCATTATTACTTCATATCTCAGGGTAACAACAGTGAGAGTCATAGCAGACCAAGGAGCAACACTGGTCATTGACAGTTGAGCCTTTTGGGGCATTAAGACCTATTACAGACAGTGGGCAGCTGCTGAACAATCAAACAGTCTGAAAAGAAACTCCGGAAAAGATCAACGAGAGAAACTGCAAGTAATGACAAAGGCTTTCACTACTTTAAAAAAAACCCCAAAAGAACTAGGATGACATAAATCAGAGACAAAAATAGAAATTACTGGAAAAGCTCAGCAGAACTGGAAACATCTGCATAGAGAAATCAGAGTTAAATCAAAATGGTCAATATTACTTTTATGATAAGAAAAGCATAGAAGCAAGTGTGAGCTAGAATATTGCTGAAAAAAAATTGTTTTGTGCTCATCAGGACATTGTCATTCTTCATTGCTTGCAAAGCCCACCTTCACTGATCAATATATAATATCAATGGGACTTCAATAAATCAGCCCTATTGGCAACCTTGTAATTAGGGCTTACGAAGTTAGCTCACCAAACAAGTTGGGTGCTGAAATAGGATGCGTCAAAGCCATCCTTTAGAATAGTGGCTATCCTGATCAGATCTTTTATGGTTGTAAGTTGTGCAAACTCATGCATGGGCCTCATCTACTCTCTATTTACCAGGAAAGGTAAGTTATCTCAAAAGTATTGGTCCATAATGCCAATGAATTAAATGATGTGAATTTTCACTTGGCCGGTGAATGTTCAGTATGTGGGTGAAATGTCCCATAGATGCACAAATCATATCAAACAATATGTTCCTTTTAGCAGTTCCCAATAAATCAGATACTGACCATATACAATATCCAAAGCAGTAGAATGCATAGATCAGTTCATTAATGTTTTCTACTAATCTATAGAGATCTAAGATCATGAAGCTTTGAAATCAGAAATCATCAGCAGAATTGATGTTGGAATTGCTGATGAGTTCTTGTCAGTTTTATTAATCCAAGTAGATTTGACTTAGAGTCATAAAGATGTACAGCATGGAAACAGACCCTTTAGTCCAACTCATCCATGCCTACCAGATATCCTAACCTACTCTAGTCCCATTTGTCAGCACTTGGCCAATGTCCCTCCAAACCCTTCCTATTCATACACCCATCCAGATGCCTTTTAAATGTTGTAATGGTATCAGCCTGCACCACTTCCACTGGCAGCTCATTCCACACATGCACCACCCTCTGCGTGAAAAGGTTGCCCCTTAGGTCCCTTTCATATCTTTTCCCTCTCACTCTAAACCTATGCCCTCTAGATCTGGACTCCCCCACCCCAGGGAAAAGACTTTGTCTATTTATCCTATCCATGCCCCTCATAATTTTATAAACCTCTATAAGGTCACCTCTCAGCCTCTGACACTCCAGGGAAAACAGCCCTAGCCTACTCAGTCACTTCCTATAGCTCAAACCCTCCAATCCTGGCAACATCCTTGTAAATCGTTTCTGAATCCTTTCTAGTTTCACAACACCCTTCTGTACAGTCACAAAATGACCTCCCAACTCCTATACTCAATGCTCTTACCAATAGAAGAAAACATACCAAACAACGCCTTCACTATCCTATCTACCTGCCACTCCAATTGCAAGGAACTATGAACCTATGTCCCAAGGTCTCTTTGTTCAGCAACACTCCCCAGCACCTCCCATTCATCTAAATTATACTCCATTTGTCGCTCTTCAGCCCGTTAGCCCATCTGATCAAGATTCCATTGTACTGTGAGGTAACCTCCTTCACTGTCAACTACACCTCCAATTCTGGTGTCATCTGCAAACTTACTTAGTATACTTTGTCTTCACATCCTAATCATTTATATAAATGACGAAAAGTAGTGGACCCAGCACCGATCCTTGTGGCACACCATTGCATCCAGTTCTGCATCCAAGTGACTAATTCTCCCTGTATTCCATGAGATTTAACTTTGCTAACCAATCTCCCATGAAGAACCTTATCAAACGCTTTACTGAAGTCAATATAGGTCACATCCACTGCTCTGCCCTCATCAGTCCTCTTTGTTACTTCAAGTTAGTGACACATGATATTCAGTTTGTGCTGAATATAAATCCCATATTAGTATTAATTTTAAAGGTCGGGTGTGTGCAAATTTTTCATCATGCTGACGAATAGCTGTTTTATATTGTACTGTATTGTAATGTATACCAACGTATTTACAAATTGAATTACAAGCATATTCAAGGAAGGACCCATTTGTAACTGCAGGACTGCCTATATCTGTAAAACTAGAGGTCAGAACGTATAGATGTAGGATACAGTTACAAAGCAGCTAATGCTACTGGTACAAAGATGTCCAGATAGCATGGCTTGATGGTACAGGTCATGGGTTTGCAAGGATTTCAATGAATCTAACAAACTTGAATTTACCACAACCTGTTTGTCAATGGAAATCTCATTAAGTTTCGCACAGGGGTGAGTGTCTCTCCCATCGCACGGTCCTGTCCCCATTAGTCCATAGCATGGCTTGATGGTACAGGTCATGGGTTTGCAAGGATTTCAATGAATCTAACAAACTTGAATTTACCACAACCTGTTTGTCAATGGAAATCTCATTAAGTTTCATACAGGGGTGAGTGTCTCTCCCATCAGATGATTTAGATGATTTACATGGTGAAGAAACAGAAGTTTCAGCCTAGTGCTGTTCCAGCAATAAAGTTTCAACTTTGATCTCCAGCATCTGCAGACCTCACTTTCTCCTCTCTCCCATCAGATGATTTAGATGATTTACATGGTGAAGAAACAGAAGTTTCAGCCTAGGGAAATAAGAGTGTGGTTAAGATGGAACATCTGTCAAGATTAAAGGTGTGGTGTCCAAGCAATTGTGTAATGCCAAGAGTAAGATAGTAGAGAAAGGATACATAACGCATAATCGGGAAACTTCATTCTTGACCCAATGCATGTCTTGACCTCTGTCTTCTTGAAGTAGGAGGAGTTGTTCAACTATTTAAAGTGGAGAAAAAATACCATATTTGCCAATTCTGTCCACAAAGACAACCCAGTCACAGAACATCTCCAGAAACAGTGTTAGATACCTGATTACTAGAACGTTTTATTGGACTTCCTAATCTAATGGTAGCATTCTGTAGTACGTTGTCTGCAAAATTCATTGAAATCCTTGCAAATCCATGACCTGTGCCATCAAGAGCAATAAGGCAACAGAGAAATTGTGAAGCAGGATGTAGGGGAGACTTCAATCAAATACATTGACTAGTGTTTCGTTACTTTGCTTTTTAAAAGCTTGATGCTGATTTTAAAGGTCCTCGAACCCGTTGTGTGTCATTCAACAGTGTTTTATCATAATAAGGCTGTATGCTTATTAAGAATGTATGCTTATTAAGAGAAGATTGGCAATGGGAAACTGATGCTTTCCATTTCAGGCATTCAATCAGCATCAGCTCCTCCAAGGTTAGGAGCAGCGTCAGTTAAAATTGGTAAAACTGTCAGTCCATTATTCATCCATGTCCCTTCAAGGGACAAGAACCACATGACTCCACCACTGAGCAAAGGCCCAGCTTCCAGAACCCTGCCGTGCCCCCCCCCCAACACACACACACACACTAATAGATTGACCAAAAATATCTGAAACTCGATTTGCATAACCTCAATCTAATTGCTATCCCCCCCACCCCGGCAACAAGAAAAGGATTTGTTCTTTCACTTCTCAGGAAAGTTAACAGGGAGAAGCTTGCATTTATGTAATGTATTTAAAGAAGAATTTGACCTTCACAATCATGTAATTGGAGATGTGTGGGCAACAAGCCAAGGAAGTGAATATTGGGACATAGACTCTAGGCTTAAACAATGGAAGAGTTTCAAGGAGAGAAAGCAAGCAGAAAGCCATAAGGATTGATCAAGGGAATTTCAGAATGTGGAACTCAAACAGCTGATATTTTGGGAGGCTGTTGTTGTATGAGTGGAGCAAGGTCCAGAGATAAGGAGAGGGGGAGGCCATGAGGAATTTCTGATGCAAGAATTGGAATTTGAAATTGGATGATATTCAAAATATGCTGCATCCTTGCTTTCAGTAAATTTCAGCTTTGTACAGTGGTCATTAATTTTAAAATATCTGAGAGGAAAATAAGGTCTGTAAGCAGGCAGTGTCCTCTTGGTCATTGAGCTTCATGTTGAATGTTGCATCTCTTCCGTTCAAATATTTATACGTATAACGTTAACTTTGCAGGTGGTCTAAGTTTAAGATTGCATCTTGAGTTTAGTGTGACATAGAAACTTTTGTGCAAAGATTTACCTCCCAGCACGCAAGTTAAATATGATGAGAGGCTCAATCATTTTGCTCACAGCCAAAAGGTGCCTTTCAGTTCAGGCAGAATTACTTCGTTGCAGTGGTAGAGGAATTCTTTATGAAAGCAGCCAGTAGGCTATCTTTGCCTTATCTTCAACTCGTCATGAGTTTGGTGCTGGAAAAGCAAAGCAGGTCAGGAAGCATCCGAGGAGCAGGAATATCAATGTTTCGGGCAAAAGCCCTTCTTCAGGAATTCCTGATGAAGGGCTTTTGCCCGAAATGTTATTTTAGAGTCATAGAGATGTACAGCACGGAAATAGACCTTTTCCGTCCAGCTCATCCATGCCGACCAGATATCCCAACACAATCTAATCCCACCTGTCAGCCCCCGGCCCATATCCCTCCAAACTGTTCCTATTCATATACCCATCCAGATGCCTTTTAAATGTTGCAATTGTCCTGGCCTCCACCACTTCCTCTGGCAGCTCATTCCATATAAAACCACCCTCTGCTTGAAAAAGTTGCCCCTTAGGTTTCTTTTATACCTTTCCCCTCTCACCCTAAAACTAAGCCCTCTGGTTCTGGACTCCCCCACCTCCTGCTCCTCGGATGCTGCCTGATCTGCTGTGCTTTTCCAGCACCACACTCTCGAACTCTAATCTCCAGCATATGCAGTCCTCACTTTCACCCTTCAACTTGTCATGATCTATCAAGAAAAAATTTAAACATGTTCAGTTCTGTGACCTCATCACAAGCCAGCATGTAAAATGTTCTCCCGACTTCTTTCACAAGATTGTTTTTTTTACATGTTTTTAAAGTGTTATCTTTAGTTGACAACTTGGATTGATATATAATATAGCACTGAGATCACACCATTGAAGATCCTGAAAGCAAAAGTTCTCAAACTTCCTGACAAAATGTTTTCACATTCTGATTAAAGTTATAAATCCTCTCTAGTTATTGAGTATATCCTGCCACAGTATTTGCTCATCAAAGAACAGAAATTTAGAAAACAATGCAAATTAGCTGCTTTCACAAATTACTTCAAATCTTCCATTACCATTAAATATCTCCCCCTGCCCCCACTTCCTTTGTGACAGTTCCATACTGGGTCAAAAATGTAGTCAGTGTCAGATACCGCAGAAATCACCAGAAAAGAAGTGAAAACCTTAATGTTTCATAAATAGCTGTAGACCAATGAGGTAAAACCAAAAGCTCCAATATAAATAGAAATTGAAAAAGTAGTTTTCTAAAACCAGAAGCTGTGGCTGTGCATTTGTATATTGGTAGTTCAAAGAATTGGGCCCTAGTTCCGTGTGCCTAAAATCTTTGACACACATACAGTATGTGGTTTTCTTGAAAGAATTATATTTTCATGGTAATTTTACTTAGCAGTTTTATGTTCTGCAATTTTCACAAGGCTTACGATCCCCCTCGTCCTTTCTTTCTTACTCTCCCACTGCAGATTTTGTTAATTTCTTCTCAATAACTTTCTTCTCCAATCTGCTGTGCTTACAGACCTCCTTGGGCCTTCCCCAGCATTTCTGTCCTATTCACTCGCTTGCATTCTCTGCCATGGCTACGGTGTTTTGTGTACCATTCGTAGTTAGCTTGAACCTGGCAGTGCCATGCTGTCAATGGATTGGAGTGACAGTCTTTTGATCTGCCAAAACCGTTTTTACATGGTAACTAAAGCAACTTGTCCATTCCAGGAAAAGCTGACAAAGTGCATTATAACCATTGGATGAAACAACTAATGATTGTAACAGATGCAATGGAGTTAATCGTGAGGGGAATAATTTCTCTGCTGTTTGGCTGATGGTTAGTGCAATACCAGTGAATGGTGAGACTACTTGCAAACAAAGGACCAGTTACCACCGGTAGAGTTTCAGATTTGATTTTATGCATTCTCCATTGTGATCCTTGTTCCATGAACCATTTTGGAACTTATACCCATAGAATGGGAATTTCCTGTACGGTGTATCAGCAGAGTGCATTTGCTTGTTGAGATTGAGATTGATTATTTGTGACCTATTATGTTACCTGCAATGAATGATTTGAACTATTAACTACTGGGGAATATCCACCCACGCTATTACTGAAATGGCCTTTTTCTGGCTTCTCTAAACCAGTTTCTGGACCATTGCCGCTCTATCCTGAATCGAACAAAGTCCTGCATTTAGCATCTTCCACACCTGTTTGCAACAATGAATTACTCAATATTGTTACAATAAAAGTTAATTTGCACACAAACGCCCATCAAAAGAAACGTATAATCCCAATCAAGACTAACTATTTTGGTGATCTATCTCGGGATCAGTAACTTTTAAGATCCCAGGTAGTCAAGCAGAGAACAAGGCCACAAAATTCCACAGTTTTGAGCAAATGAACGATACTGTACAGAGTTAGAACAGTTAAGTAGTGTTTATGATATCAAGTCAGAGAGATGTTCACCACAGAAACAGATCCTTTGATCCAACTCATCCTAAATTAATCCAGTCCTATTTGCCAGCACATGGCCAATATCACACTAAGTCCTTCCGAGCTGTGGAGCAGAATCCTTGTGTACATTTTAAGGCTAAGATTCTTGATCAGTAGGGGATTCTAGGATTATGGAGAAAGCAAAAAAGTTGATGTGAGGAATGTCAGATCCCATTGAATGGTGGAACAGGCTCGAGGTACTGAACAAACTACTATTCCTATTTTGTATGGTCTTATAGATATGGTCAAGATGAATCTCATGGATATCTGGGCAGACTCCCTTAGATGAGAATGATACCATGGGTTGCGAAATCTAATTAAAACGTTGGCTCACTGACAAGAGATTCCAGTTCGTTACTTTCAGGAATCTAGATTTTTAATTCCCTCAAAAATCTATTGTCATTAGCTGCCCAATGATTTTTCAGATCCTGATATTTGTCTTTTCCACGAGATTGTGTTTTTCAGTGGATTCCTAAGACTGAGCTCCAGCATAATAGTCATGAGCGCAGATTTAGCTTGTTCATAGACCAGCTAGTTTCACTCAACTGAAACTACCAGGCAAATGGGATTTCTCGGAGTATCAAGAAATTACAGTTTGAGAATTCGTTATACCCTGTCTTAGCGACACTGAATTAATTAACTGTGGCTTCCAGGGCTGCTTCAAAAACCTCCAGTGGTCCAGATAGCTCCTAGGACTTGAATCCTAACCCCAATTCTTAAGCTGCACTTGTTGGCTCCTAAGGATTTTGTCAGCCTTAACCACCTAAAGCCCACTACAACAGGACCTTTTCATTGTGGAACTGCTGCTGCCTGTTTTTACCTGCCACCCTCTCACTTGCCCGCTACCAAGGGTCCTGTGTTTGGATTTCAGCATCACCACCACTCTTATGTATTATTGTCTCTGTAAAGGTTACGCCTGTTTTGCGCATCTTTTGGGGCTCCCAGGGCAACACAGGAATTGGCTTTCCCAGCCTTGCTGAGCTGAGCCTAATTTGTTTATGAAAGGCATCATTCAGCTGAATCATACTGAGCAGAATGTTCCTAAGTCTTTTGGTGTATCTCAGCTTTGAGGATGAGAAATTTCCTCCATTTGGTGAAATTCTGACTTTTGGATAATGAAATTCCACCTTTTTGGCAATTATCCCCAACTTTGCCAAAGCTTAGAGGAGAGAGTCACAGCACAGAAAACAAGGCTCGGAGTAAGCCTGGGGGAGCTGTCACATTTTGCAGTGACAAGATGTGCATTGTTGCTGGCCCCTTGCGCTGGCCAGTTGGGTATGAGATGAAAGAGGATGAGAGAGTCTCAGTGAGCGGAACAGTACAGCCAGAATTTTGGGGGACATTGGGTAGATAAGGGAGAGGTGATGGTTGAGGGAAGTGCAGATGTTTGAAGAAAAGGGCTACTGAGCAAACAGGGAGGGGGAGTCTGAGATGAAGGGCACGTGTGGGGGTGGATAAAAAGGGGCTGCTTCAAGAATGAAGGGAGGAAGGTAGGGCACAGAGTGCCAAATATTTGATACCAAAGAACATAGAATATGGCTTATGTCTATGAGGATATAAATTAACATTTTTGCAAAGTATTTTACAAACTATTTCATACTTAGAATATATGGTATGTTGAGCTATAATATGTGAAGTTTAATTATATTGGAATGTTATTAAGTTCATTTTTCATTGGGCTAGATGTCACCCTTCACAATTTTCAGATATTTACTTGTTATTTCTTGGGATATTGACATTGCTGGTTTTGCCAACATTTGTTGCCACTCCCTAATTTCCCTCAAATGTGGTGGTGAATTAAAATGAGGTCACATCATAACCTAGTTTATAGAGCATTGCTATCGTCTTTTGCTTTGCTTCATGTGTACGTAATCCAGCTAGGTTATGTTCTGTTGTTAGTATGGAATTTTTCATGTATTATGTGCTACGTTTGCATTGAATGCTGGAATATTGAAGTTAATTTGATTTGGTGCAAACAATACATTATTCCACAGATCTGCCTCCTCAAAATATTTCTACCTCCTCGAAAGTCTTACCAATTCCCTGTTTTGATGTGGTTGAGAACCATTTTTGTTTTGTGGCCAATTGTAAAAGTGCTATAATCACATGACTCCTTCTCTCAATAAATGGAGATCCCCTTGTCTTAAGCCATAATCTTTTAGACCTGTGTCTCGGTTCACTCAAACTTGCATTTACAGCTGACTTCTTGGCTCATGAAGTGAAAGCAAAATAAATTGACAAGGTTCCTGTCCCTGTTTGTCATGAATGACCATGCGTCCTAGAAGGTTAGAAATTAATGTTAAGTGAGTGCAGGATTGGCTTTGGTTCCATCGTCTTTTCTGATTATTGTGAAGAACTACCACTTGTGTCCCCTTCCTGTGGATGGCCTTGAAATTAATACCTTACTAAACCATCAATTTAACTATTTTCATCTCAGTTTAATTGTGCACTAAATAAAATTAAACATAATTCCCCTTCAATCCAAAAGATTATGGGACTCTGGTAATATCACTAGACCAGAAGGTTCAGGTCCCAGTTGAGGATGTGATGGCCATGGAGATGTGTCACAACACATCTGAATAGGTCGATTAAACATTTTCAAAGGGTCTTGAGGGGAGCAGTAGTAGGTCCAGGTTCAAGTCTCACCTGCACAGAGGTATGCCTTAATGTACCAAAATAGGATAATTTTTTTATTAAAAAATATCTTTTAGAATTCCTCTTCATGTAAAATGCCCGATGGTCAGAGACTTGCATGTTCAAGTGGTATTGCCTTGCATTATACAAATATTACTTTTAATGTATACCTGAGTGCCTGACTATTGATTGAACATTCTGTGTGAACCCTTCAGCAATATCAACTGAAGATACACATCTTTGGGAGAAAGAAATTTCATGCTAAATCTGGATATCAGCTGGTTGCCTGCTAGGATGTCTGTAAAACAACAGACCTGGAATGGAGCAGATTGGCATTCTATAATTGTTTAGTCACATATCTCACTTTGAGACTTTGCCTTGCGCAGTTTGATCGCCATGTCTGCCTACAATACAGTATTGACAAATTTACCATTATGTTGTATTGGCTACAAAATATTAAGAGCATAAAGAGCATTGGTGAGGCCTCTTCTGGAATACTGTGTCCAGTTCTGGTCACCGGGTTATAGGAAGGTTATTAAGCTGGAGAGGATTCAGGAGAGATTTACCAGGATGTTGCTGGGAATGGAAGGCTGTTTCACTGGACCATAGGAGGTTGAGAGGTGAACTTAGAAGGTTACAGAAGAATGAGAGGTATAGATAAATGGTGGTTGTCTTTTCCCTAGGATGGGGGACTAAAAGACGAGGGGGCACATTTTTAAGCTGAGAGCAGAGAGATCTAATAAAGACACGAGTGGCAAATTTTTTACAGAGGGTGGTTCATGTGTGGAGTGAACCTCCTGAGGAAGTGGTGGTTACAGGTCCAATTACAAGGTTTAAAAATATTTGGATAAGTACACAAATAGGAAAGGTCTGGAGGGATCTGTACGAGGAGCGGGTAGGTGGGACTAGTTTAGTTTGAGATTATGGTCAGCTTGGACTGGTTTGACAGAAGGGTTCGTTTCCGTACTGTATGTATGACTCTATTAAGACATCCTGAAGGTATACAAGTTGATAATAAATGCAAGTTTTTTTTTCCTTTTTTTCTTTCCACCACACTTTATTCTAGATCTGAAGTAATGCAGTTCAATGTCAAGGTGATACCAGCAATCACTGCAACTGCTCCTCCTATAGTAGAAAAGCTCAGCTTTGATTCTAGCATCTAATCACTTCTAAATGGCTTGGTTTAATATATGTTCCACTTGGGTTATCAAATGAGATCAGGATTGCACTGTTAAGTTTAATATATGATCAGTTTCTTTTTGCACAATGCACCAAAAAAGTGACTGACCTGTCTGGATCCATACTTCAGCAAAGGTCAAATCTTTAGAAGAATTAAATGTCCTTGGCCCACTCATACTCATTTGCTCTATCAGTAGCCTTCCCTTATGTCAATTCTACAAAAGTTTCATTCTTGCTGATAACTTCACATTATTCAATTTGACTTACAACAAATCCTTTCGTGAAATATGCCATACTAGTCTATATTAGGATGGTAGTCAGAATTGAGCAGACAAGTAGTTGACAGCATTTGTTTAGAGTAAACCAATCTCGTATAAGCAAAAGCCCAGCTTTTATCCCTTGACATACATAATTTTTTTTTTGTAAAGTTCAATGTTATCAACATAATCAGTGTCCCCATCCTCAATGTTCTTGGTTCATGGTTGAATTAAAAACTCAAATGAGCCAGCTGCAGTTAGTGCAGTGCCATATGACCATTATAGTGCTGGAATGTAATTTTGAAGGCATTTTCTTCCCCTGTCATTTCTATCCCCAACACGAACGGGAGCAACAATGTTATGGGACTCCAAGTGACACTGTTCTGATTTTGACTGTGATTTCATGGTGTATAGAAGTGAAAAGAGTTGGACAAAATAGATGGTATGAAGGAATTTCAATGAATAAGGTTTGTAGAATGTGGGAACACACATTGCATGTCAGAAATTTAGAACCAGAAAAGGGAGAAACCTTGTTTTTGTACAGTGATTGTGGGATGTACAAATGGATTTAGTGACCAACTCTGAGAAAATGTCATTGTTTAACAATTGATTTGATAGATCGTGGAACAAAAAGAGAATAACATTATCTAACAATCGGGCAGGCATATTGTTTGTATTAGGCTGTTTATTAATTGAAAGGTAGATATAAACATTGGTTGGATCAGACAGCTGCTTTCATATTTCTGTGTAATTCTATAATCCCCACATATACATTTCTAATAAGGACATGTACATTGTGATGAGGGTCAAGAGCTTTGGTTAATTATTTTTCCCTATTCACCAATGATGCTAATGGCATCACCTCTGGGTTTATCTGGGCTGGGGTCAGTTAACACAGCTCCCACTGGAGTAATGCCACATTACATCTTCAGTGTTTTGCTTTGCGCAATACCTATAACCATAAGGAAACTCACCACTCTGGTGTTCTGACCAGTTGTCTGCAGTTTTCAGCACAATTCTCAGCACAATTCTCCGATTATTGTAACTGATACATAAAATTTCAGAATTTTAAATGTACATTTTGTTCAGCAGAAGTAGAGTTCCAGTGGAGTGTGCTTCTATGTTTTAAAAAGATAGCGCACACTCACACAACTGGTCATTGCCACCCCCTGCCTCCCCATTACCACAAGGGGCTCTGCTCAGCGTTTTGGTGTCCATACGTCTGTGAAGGCTCAAAATTTAGCTGAATCTTATAAGGTCACTAATTTTAATGTGTCAGCTATTTTATTAAACTGACTGCTTGTGCCCCTTATAACTAGAAAGTCACATTTTTAAGTCATTTCAGGTGGCACAGTGGCTCACTAGTTAGCATTGCTGCCTGACAGCACCAGGGACCTGGGTTCAACTCCACCCTTGGGCGACTGTCTGTGTGAGTTACCTCCAGGTGCCCCAGTTTCCTCCCAGAGCCCAGAAGTGTGGAGAGGGAGAGGAGTGGGGCTGGGGGAAGGGTACATTGGATGGTGATAGGTGGATGCAGGGAGGGAGTTATTGTAATTGGTCAGTGGGAAGGGTGGAGGGGATAGATGAGTAGGAAGATGGACAGATTAGGTAAGTTGAGGGGGAGAGAGGGGTGGGACTGGACGTGGGATAAGGCTTGGAGAGGAGGGATTTTGAAGGTGGTGAAGGCGATGCTGAGGCCTTGGGGGTGTAACTTTCCCAGGTGAAAAACACGGTGTTGTCCCTCCAGTTTCCATTTGGCCTCACTCTGACAATGGAGGAGGCCAAGCATGGACATGTCACTGGGGGGATGGGGGTGGGAATTAAAATGGATGGCAACCAGAAAGTCGAGTAGGTTGATGCATGCAGAGTGCAGACGCTCTGCAAGCCAGTCCCCGAGTCTACGTTTGGTCTCTCCAGTAAAGAAGAAACCACATCGAGAGTAACAGATGCAATAGATGAAGTGCAGGTGAATCTCTGTCGGATCGGGAAGGATTGTTTAGGGCCTTGGATGGAGGTGGGAGGGGAGATGTGGGGGCATTTGTTGCACCTCTTGCGTAGCAGGGAAAGGTGCCAAGTGCAGTGGTGAAGTTGGTGGAATGTTGGCAAGGGAGTCAAGGAGTGAACGAGTGAAATTTCATTTGATTCATCCCCCTTCCTCCAAAAGAGAAGGATAGCCTTGAGCACCCACGTGAGCCCAAGCTATGCCTGCCTCTGCAGGATTCTTCGAACAGTACCTCTTCCACAGCCATACCGGCACCATCCTTCATCTCTCTATATTGATGTCTGCATCATACTCCCGCGAGGATCTCAACCAGTTCAACACCTTCCACCCTGCCCTCAAATTCACCTGGACCTTTTCTGACACCACCTTTCCCTTCTGTCTCCATCTGATTCACCACTGATATCCATTTCAAACCTACTGACTCCCACAACTACCTCGACTACTCCTGCTCTCACCCACCCTCCTGCAAAAATGCCATCCCATATTCCCACTTCCTCTACCTCCGCTACATCTGCTCCTAGGCTGCGGCATTCTACTCCAGGACATTCCAAATATCTGCCTACTTTAGGGACCATAGTTACTCCTTCTCCGTAATTAAGAATGCCCTCAACCACATCTCCTCTATCTCCTGCACTTCTGACCTCAAACCTCCTCCCCCCAGCAACAATAAGAATTGAATCCTATTAGTCCTCACATACCACCCCACCAAACTTCAAATTCACTGCATCATCCTCCAACAATTCCATCACCTACAACCAGATCCCACCACCACAAAGGTATTTTCTTTCCCCTCCTATCTGCCTTCTGCAGGGACTATTCACTCCGTGACTCCCTCACCAACTCTACACTCCACACCAACTTCACCACTGCACCCAGTACCTTTCCCTGCAAGAGGTGCAACACCTACCCTCACACCTCCCGTCTCACTTCCGTTCAAGGCTCTAAACAATCTTTCCAGATCCGACAGATTCACCTGCACTTCATCCATCCTCATCTGTTGCATCCAGTGCTCCCAATGTGGTCTCTGGTATATTGGGGAGACCAAACGCAGACTCATGAACTGGTTCACAGTGCCTCTGTGCTCTGCATGCATTAACCAATCCAACCTTTTGGTTGCCATCCATTTTAATTCGCACCCTCACTCCTTCAGCAACATGTCCATCCTTGGCCTCCCCCACTATCAGAGTGAGGCCAAATGGAAACTGGAGGAACAACACGTCATATTTCTCCTAGGAAACTTACAGCCCAATGGCCTCAACATCGACTTCACCAGCTTCAAAATCCCTCCACCCCTAGCCTTATCCCATGTCTAGCCCCAGCACCCCTTTTCGCCTCCTTGACCTAACCTAACCTAACCTGTCCATCTTTGTACTCCCCTAATCTACCAACCTTTCTACTGACCGATTGCAGTAACCCCCTACCTGCATCCACCTGTCACCATCTTGCTGACCCGTCTCCCAGCACACCACCCCCCTCCATCTATATACTTCTGAACTCTACACCCCTCCCCAGTCCTGACGAAGGGTTTTGGCCTGAAATGTTGACTTTCCTGCTCCTCAGATGCTCTCTGACCTGCTATGCTTTTTCCAGCTTCACATCTATTGACATCGAATACAGGCAGTTGGAGTAGCTTGTGTAGATAAGCAAATTCGAAGAGGTACAAAGGAGGTAGTTGGGGTGCTCTGTTGGAATGGAATCCCCAATCTTGGCAACAGCTGGTTGGCCGTAGAAGGAGTAGTGATCAGTCAGGTTGGGAATTTGGAATGCTGAGTTATCTGGAAAGAAAAACAGAAAATTTTGTTACTAGAGAGGACTGGAAGGCCAAGAAGAACTCAAGGTACAACAAAAGGTTCTCATTGCTTCAATAAACTTACCAGTAAAGAGGTATGCAAAGCATAGCATTATTTTGAGTTTTCTTCTGTGGGTCTTTTGAGTAAAAGCACTTGAATCTTTGACGGTTTCCGAAGTAAAAGTACTGATCCATGGTCTCTACTAATACCCCAGTTGTTTCCTGGGTAAAGACATTGATCCTGAATCTGTGCTATTTCCCTTGTTTATTGTGTAAAGCCACCAACCCCTGGCCTGTAGCTAATTTAATGACCAAATTGCTGTGGGATATAAAGCCTCTTAATTATTTCCCTTAACCCATTGTTTGGATTCTTGCACAACAGAACACAATTTTCTTTGCCTGTTGATCAAAGTTACACATTGAAATGACACAAGGAGATCATCCTAGCAGGTGTGACAGGTAAAAGAGGTGATCTAAAAAGATGAAAACAAATTACTGCGGATGCTGGAATCTGAAACCAAAAGAGAAAATACTGGAAAATCTCAGCAGGTCTGGCATCTTCTGTAAGGATAGAAAACAGCTGATGTTTCGAATCTAAACGTCAGCTCTTTTGTCTCCTTACAGATGCTGCCAGACCTGAGAATTTCCAGCATTTTCACTTTTGATTTAAAAAGATGCCCACCTACAGTCGCCTAAAACCTTCTGTTCTCTGACCCAGCAACAATAGATTTAATCAAGCCTTACTTTTGACCCAGAAAATTACTTTGCATTCCAAGCTGAAAAGTAAAATTTATATAATAACATTAATATATTTACTACCTTTGAGATGACTGGTCAAGTTGTCTTTTTCTGTGATGATTACTCTTTGACCATCAGTTCTGTGGTGAGATACAACAAAGATTTCTTTTTTAATAATTATGAACAGTGATCATTATCAGATTTTAATACATTTGGATATCATCTAGTCTTTCCTCATAATTGTGTAACTTGACCATCCCTTTCACTTTGTCATAATGTACAAATTGTGCAAACTGTCCACACTGAAATGAATGGCTTCCTTCTGCTATTTGCTGCTTTTGATTTAGTTTTAAACTTGATTTGCTCTAAGCAGGGACTCTCAAATCCTCCCACCAATGTTTAGTATAAACTGAACTCTAGTATTGGATTTTACAATGAAAAACAGGGGAATAATGCTCATTGGTCATAGCCTTTGTTTGAAAGCCAGTGCTCAAATGGTAGCATCAAGCTGCCAATATTTGGAATACAGTGATGTCGACCCTGGAATCTATCAATTCTATATAGTTGAAATTGCGTGCAGTAGTTGTGGTTTGTGTGTAGGAGTGACTGTTTCAACTGGAATTTAATGGTAAAAGCAGAGAACCAAAGCCTGTCCTTGCTTTTTATTTTGACTGGTTCAGAATGAATAAATAACCCTGATTTAATAGTGGTCTGTCACTGGTTTTAAATTGGTAAATTTCAGCTCAAATTGTCACTTTCAGGGACTGGTTGTGTGTTCAAGGATATTTTGCTGTCAGAGATTTTGACAGTTCTGGATTTCTTTTCTTTAATCTTCATTTGGCATTTTGCTTTGTTTCCCTAATTAACAGTATAAAATTGGATGGCTTTGAAATAGCTTTTCAATTCTCTTCTGTCAAACTATGAAAGTGTTTCTTCTGCAGATGCACTTTTCGTTCTATCTGATTGCTTGGCCATTTGCACCATGCCTAGTGTTGCATCATGACAACTTTGACCAACTTGAGATTCAAGCACTGTATGAACTGTTGAAAAATCTGATGGCTAACAGTTAGGATCAGCAGTCAAGATTAGAGTGGTGCTGGAAAAGCATGGCAGGTCAGGCAGCATCCGAGGAGCAGGAATATCGACGTTTTGGGAAAAAGCCCTTCATCAGGAATAAGGCCGGGAGCCTCAGGTGGAGAGATAAATGGGAGGAGGGTTGGACTGGGGAGAAGGTAGATGAGAGTGCAATAGGTGGATGGAGCCAGGGGTGGGGTGGGTAAAGGTGATAGGTCGGAGAGGAGGGTAGATCGGATAGGTGTGAAAGAAGTTGACGAGTGGGACGGGTCATGAGGGCGGTGCTGAACTGGAAGGTTGGAACTGGAGTAAGGTGGGGGGGGGGGGGGAGGGAAATTATGTCATGATCAGCACCCATGTTTGGTCTCTGCTCTGCATGTTTTGATGTACCAAACAGAAATTACATCTGCAGTAGTTGTGGGTATGTTCACCGAGCTGGAAAGTTGGTTTGCAGATGTTTTATCCCCTTTCTAGGTGACATCCTCAGTGCTGTGGAGGCTCCTATGGTGCACTGCTGTACTGTGTCGGTTGGAATTTATTTGGTTGTTTGTTGCATTGGTTGGTATACCAGGTCGAGGTGAACATGTTTATTGATGGAGTCCATAACTGAGTCACAGAAATTCTCTGGCTGTCCTCTGTTTGGCTTGTCCTATTATTGTTGTGTTGTCCCTATCACTTGTGTATAAAGCTACTAGGTACAACTGGTCATGGCGTTTAGTGGCGAGTTGATGTTCATGAATGTTGATCACTAATTCTCTGCCTGCTTCTCTCATATAGTGTTTTGAGCAGTCCCTGCATGGAATCTTGTACACCATGTTTGGTCTACACATGCTGTTATTGGGTCTTTTGTTCTGGTGAGTTGTCTGAGCATGGCTGTCAGTTTATGGGCTGTCATGAATCCAAGTGGTCAGAGAAGTCTGGCTGTCAGCTCAGAGACATTTTTTATAAAAGGTAGAGTGGTTAATGTATTGGGTTGTCTCATATCCTCATCGCATTGTTTATCTGTTAGACATCTGCAGATGAAGTTGCGGGGATATCCGTTCTTGATAAAGACTTTGTAGAGGTGTTGTTCTTCCTCTCTTTGCAGATCGTTAGTGCTGCAGTGTGTTGTAGCCCTTCAGAACAGGGGTCCTAATCCAACCTCCAGGGCAAGCAGAACAGAAGGCATGACAGGGAACCCAATCAACTGGATCTGTGCTTGATGACGTACTTCATATTCAGCAGCTAAACATACAAACAAATCAATGGGCTCACCCATATCTGGGCTCAGAACAGAAACAGTGATGCAAAGACCAGATTAAACAGCCCTCCCACAAATCTGACCCAAACTTTGGATCAGATACGTGGATGACACTTTTGTAATAATTACAAGAACAGAGACCAAAAGCACGCAATGGATTATCAACACCATGCTCACAGGGATCAAATTTACGAGATAGGAATGGGAGTTGGTTGTTAATTTCCTCCTAAATGTGATGGTAGAAAGAGCACAGAATGGGAAATGCACAACAAAATTGTACAGAAAACCCACACACACGGACCAGATCCTGAATTATATCAGCAACCATCCAAACACCACAGGAGAAGCTGCATTAAGACCCTGGTCAAAAGGGCTACAATATGCTACAGCAGTCCTGAGCTATGAAGAGAGGAAAAACAATATCTCCAAACAGTCTTTACCAAGAATGGGTATCCCCGCAACTTCATCCACAGATTCCTGGCAGAGAAACAATGCAATTAGGACATGCCATAACCCAACACTCTACCTTATATAAAAATGTCTCGGAACTAAGAGCCAAACTCCTCCAACTACTTGGATTCATGATAGCCCATAAACCAACGGCCATGCTCAAGACGACAACTCACCAGAACAAAAGACCCAATAACCATCACATGCAGGACCAACATAGTGTACAAGATTCCATGCATGGACTGCATGAAACACTAAACTGTATAGGACAAACAGGCAAACAACTAGTGATCTGCATTCATGAATATCAACTAGCAATCCGCATCCTCGCAAACCAACTAGCCACTAAACACCACGACCAGCTGGCCCTAGTAGCTATACACACAGATGACAAGGACCACAAATTCGACTGAGATAACACAACAATAATAGGACAAGCCAAACAGAGGACCGCCAGAGAATTTATAGAAGCATGGCACTCATGCACAGACTCCATCAATAAGCGCATTGACCTAGACCCAGTATACCGACCACTGCAACGAACAACCAAAAGCAGCAGGAACAAACCCAAATAAATTCCAACCGACACATTACAGCAGCGCATCACAGGAGGCTGCACAGCACTGAGGATGTCACCTAGAAAGGGGGCAAAACGTCTGAAAACCAACTTCCCAGCTCGGTGAACATACTCACAACTACTACGACTCGTACCCGAACTACAAATATCTACACAAATCTTGAGAAACTACAGCTACTTAAGCAGAGCGTGTATGACCTGGATTTGAAAACGCAGCATCAGGTTTTTTTAAAAATGCTTCCTTTAGAAGTTAAGTTAAAAATCACAGAACACCAGGTTATAGTCCAACAGGTTTGTTTGGAAGCACTAGTTTTCGGAGCGCCGCTCCTTCATAGCACATTTATAGCTAAAGTTTGCAGCATGATGTAATTGAAATTATATTTTGAAAAAGTCCTGAATTGTTTGTTAAATCTCTCATCTTTTAGAATGGGAATGTTAGTTACAGTTTTTTCATACATAAATCCCAGAACTTTCTTAAAGTAACATTCTTAAATGAACTTTAACAATAGATGCCCTGTTGGTCCAGATAATGCATTGAAGGTGTGAGGTGCCCTGTGTGAGGTTGTCTGTGCCCCAATGTTCAAACTGATTCTAATCTGAGAAAGGGGATTTACAGAATCATACATGGATTCAAGCAATTTTTTAGTGAACTAAAATGTAATTCTACAAGTACAAATTCACACCACAAATGTGTGTGTGTGTGTGCGCGTGCGCGCGCGCGCGGAATCAGGTTATTTTGGATGTGCAACGAGGCAAGTTTAATAAATTATGTGAGAGCAAAAGTTGACCTAGAAAACAGTGACCATAACCTGGTTGATTTTAACATCAAGTTTGAAAGGGAGGTGGTCAGAAACAACTGTGCTAAACTTGAATAAGGATAATTACAAAGGAATAAGGGCAGAGATGCCTGCAGTAGGTTGGAAAAGGAGTTTAACACTGAAGACAGTTGTGGAGCAATGGCAAACGTTTAAGCAAATAATTCATGGCTCACAGCAGTGAGGTATCCCAGTAAGGAAGAAGGCTTTGAGGAAGGAATGAGCCAACCATGGTTAACCAGAGAAGTTCAGAATAGCGTCATTTTTTTTCTTTTAACGTGGTATAGATTAGTGGGAGACCAAAGAATTGGGAAAGTTTTAAAAACTAAGTCTGAAAAAAGTGAAAACAATAAACTTGAAGGGTAAATTTGCAAGTAATATCAAGATAGTCAGCAAGACCTTCTAAATTTATGAAAAGGAAGAGAAAAGCAAAATTGAACATAGGAGAAATAATGAGGAGCTAGAAAATGGCAGAGTATTTGAATAAATACTTTGCATTAGTCTTCACAGTGAAATATACTCTCAACATCCAAGATTTATACATTTCAAGTGAGAAAAGGAGAGGAAATAAATACAATAAGTATCACTAGAGGAAAAAGCACTAAGCACTCTGGGGCTAAAGGTCCCCTGGACCTGATAGCATGCATCCTCGGAATTTAAAGGAAGCAGCTGGAAAGATAGTGGACATGTTGGTAGTAACCTTCCAAGAATCTTTACTTTCTGGAAAAAGGCTAGCGGATTGGAAAACTGCCAGTGTAATTGTTTTATTTGATAGGGGAAGGAGACAAAATGAAAAGTCACTATAGATCAGTTAGCTAAACGTCTGTAATTGGGAAAATTTTGAGTTTATTATAAAGACAGAGCACATAGAAATACCCAATTTCATCAAGCAGAGTCAGCATGGCTTCATGACGTAAAGTCATGCCTGAAAAATTTATTAGAGTTCTTTGAAGTAACAAGCAAGATAGATAAAAGATGTAAAAGATATTTGCATTTGAAAAGGTGCCACCAATTAGGCGACTTAATAAGTGCCCGTGGTTTAAGTGGTAATATGTAAGCATAGATAAAGGTTTTGCTGACTATTAAAATTAGGATCGGGGAGCTTTTTCTGGATGGCAACCTGTAACTAATGGGAGTATCTCAGGGGTCAGTGCTGGGGCCACACTTAATTACAATATATATTAATGACTTTTAGGAAAGTGAATGTACAGCAGTCAAATTTGCGGATGACACGTAAATAGGTGGGAAGGGGTGATGAGGGTGATACAATCTTCGCAAGGATACTGGCAGGTTAAATGAGTGAGCAAAAACTTGGTAGGTGGAATAAAATGTTGGAAAATGAGGCTATGCACTCGCAGGATTAGAGGAGCTGAAGTTGACATAAATGGTAAAGAAAAACTGCAGAAAACTACAGAGAAGGGGTATGTGGGAGTCTTCGGACATTGAATCAAAAAGGTCAGCAAAATGTTCAGTGTGTTACAGAGAATGCAAATGGGGATGCTGGCTGACTTTTCAAAGTAAAAAAAAATCACAGGACACCGGGTTATTGTCCAACAGGTTTATTTGAAACCGCAAGCTTTCAGAGCTCATACTCCTTAGAATAATGAGGTTCTGCTAAAACTATCCAATGCACTACCCAGAACACAGCTGGAATGCTGTGAACAGTTTCGGACCTCTTATCTAAGAAAAGATACTGGCATTGAAGGCACTCCAGAGAAGATTCATTCATTCATCTGATACTGCGTATGGAGGGTGCTGATTTATGAGGAGAGATTGAGTAGATTGGGCCTGTATTCTGGATTAGTGGTGCTGGAAGAGCACAGCTGTTCAGGCAGCATCCAAGGAGCTTCGAAATCGACGTTTCAGGCAAAAGCCCTTCATCATGGTCCTAGACTCTCCCACAAGGGGAAACAACCTTTCCTTATCTACCTGTCAATTCCCTCAAGAGTTGAGTATATTTCAATAAGGTCACCTCTCATTCTTATATAATCAAATGAGTACAGGACCAATCTAGGTGGTAAAAACAATGACTGCAGATGCTGGAAACCAGATTCTGGATTAGTGGTGCTGGAAGAGCGCAGCAGTTCAGGCAGCATCCAAGGAGCTTCAAAATCGACGTTTCGGGCAAAATTTTATTCCTGATGAAGGGCTTTTGCCCGAAACGTCGATTTTGAAGCTCCTTGGATGCTGCCTGAACTGCTGTGCTCTTCTAGCAACACTAATCCAGGATCTGGTTTCCAGCATCTGCAGTCATTGCTTTTACCACCTAGATTGGGCCTGTACTCATTTGATTATATAAGAATGAGAGGTGACCTTATTGAAACATATTCAACTCTTGAGGGAATTGACAGGTAGATAAGGAAAGGTTGTTTCCCCTTGTGGGAGAGTTTAGGACCAGACGGCATAATTTCAACATAAAGGGTTGCACATGAGTTTCTTCTCAGAGAGTGAAATTCTTTATCACAGAGGGCTGTCAAATCTGGATTGTAAAGTATATTTAAGACTAAAATAGATTTTCAAATTGTAGGGGATTCTAAGATTACGGAAAAAAGGCAGCAAATTGGAGTTGGAGATTATCAGATCAGCAGTGATTTCGTTAAATGAAGGAGCAGACACGACAGGCTAAATGGTCTGTTTTAACTCCTCTGCCTTATGGTCTTAATTACTGGACAAATTAGCTACACTTAGTGTTCTGGGTCAGAATTTATCAATGAAATATAAAGAAAACAGCAAATGCTTAAAATACACGGATGGAAATACAAATTGTTGTCTTTAAATAAAAACTGACCAATACTTAGAAAATGAAAAAGCAGCATCCCGAGGTAATCTTAGGGCAGTTTCCAGGTTTAGAGCAAGCACAAAGAGATCCTGTTTTCTTCTTCAAAGACTTTGAAGCCTTTGAAGAAGACTGTTATTTGTTCCAAGCAGACTGTGTCCTTGAATTGGTTTTTTGGCCTATTGACCACACACAACAGTGTCTTGTGATTTTCTTGTGAAGCTGAAATTTTATCTTATTTTTGTATTTACAATATTACTCTTTGATTTTGTTACATGCGCCTGATTTCAGGGTTGTGTATCTATCACCTATTGACTCCAGTGCTCAATGACTACTCCTTCAGATGTCCTGAATGAAACACCCTCTAGGTAACGTTCACTTGTTTTTTCTCTTGCTGTTCGTATCAGAGGCAAGTTGGGTTGGACCTACATGGCATTCATTTTGTTGCTTCGTTTCAGCGCCTCTAGCTAATGAAGTGTCTCTATTGTAGGTTGTTTAGCACTACCTATTCCAAATGTGAAGAAAAATTTTTCTTCATACAATTGTTGCTTGTATTTCAGAAAAGCAGTGACAATTTTGGTTCTTTAATTTATTCTCCAAGAGAGAACGGATATTAAAAATGCATTTTCCATATTTAATGTACGAACAATCACCCACATTATGGTAATCCATTTACTTAGTTGTTTTATTGGGCTGATGTATACAAACATCCATTGCCTTATTGAGTTTCTAGACTAAACTAGAAATTTACACTGAAAATTGTTTCTTGAAGGATGACTTATGAACTTTCTTCACAGTAACATAGGGCATTGATTTCGAGAGTGCAAAGTGCACTCAAAATATTGCCAGTGTTCAACCAGCTGAACCCATGTATCATACTGGCTGAGAGGACTGTTAGCTGCATGTTGCATATTTAAACCAAAGCATCCTACCTCTTGGGATTTTGGCCTCAGAAAATTGTAACCTGAAATGGCAGGTTGAACCTCTTTGGTTTTCATTAGTGAGCTTCAGTGGCTGGTTAATAATCAGTAATATCCTGAATGCATTGTACCCACTTACTTCAGGTATTAGGTTACAAGCCTGCCACAGAGCATTGACTTTATTTTATCACCAACTTTTCTCTTAGAGTTACTAAAATCCTACATACCCTTTGAGTTTAGTCCAGGATCAGTCACCAATCAATTATTTAGAATTTGTCAATTTAGCATAGTCTCACACTTCACAGTTGCATATTTTACAAAACAAATTGGTCGTATATATCATCAAAATTCATAAATTAAGGCAATTGGTATATTTATTTAGAATTGAACGTCGATGGAAAACGCATAAATCGGTATAGTTATTTTAAATCAACCTAGTCAGACATGTTATGACGCACCTCTGGGACAAGTGGGAGTTTGACCTTCCGGGATAGAGGTAAGGGCACCATCACTGCATTACAAGACTTCATAAATTGGTACACACTTAAGCAATTGAGAGAGTCCTTTAATAGATTCATCCTAAAGTTTTGAATTAAGTATGATCTCTTGATTGAATACCAGGTTTTGGCCTTTGGCATAATAAATTCAGGAAGTTTTATCTCCTCTATTGTACTGGACATTGAATTAATGCTGATTACTTGTTCTGTTTTAAACTTTTGATCTCTTTTAAATCAAAATTAATTTACTGACCTCTGATGCTTTGAATAATATTTTTTGCACACCCCTCACTCCAGCTACATTCAGTGGATTAAGGCATCAAATCTTCTTCCAAATAACAGTTCTGTGTTTTCTTCCTGATCTTGGATGAAGATAGCATGAGTCCATAATCCTTGATTGTACATGTGGAACCAGAATCACAACTAAAAGAAGCCCACAATAAAGCAAAGACATCAAGACAATAGGACAGGAAACAAGACTCATATTCTTGTTCTAACTGTTCCATCTGTAATGCATCTTAGTACTGGTGAACAAATGTGTAGACCACAAATTGAATATCTTGCAGATAACAACACTTGCACATGTCTATCAATTATAGTGTCCAAACAATAGAGCAAAATGATCTTTCACATCAAAGGGACAGTGTGTTGATTAAATCAGGGAAATAAGCTGCTTTGATCTTTTTAAGTAATTAAAACCAGCAATTCGAGCTGTTGCATTATGACTAGGATCTCTGGAGAGCATTCTGACTGGGCGGCTCTCCCATGTTTACTTTATTATGGAACGAACTTGCATTTATATACTACCTTTTATGACCTCCGGATGGACCTAAGTTTTTCAACTGTGGGAATACTCTAGAGATTATGTTGTTGTAATATGAAGCAGAAATTATGTTCCTACCAATGCTCTGTGACTGTTCCAGTGAAGTTTGAGGGATAAATATAAGCTAGGACATCATGGAGAACTTTCCTGCTCCCCCTCAAAAAAAAGTGCCATGTATCTTTTTAACCACCGACTGGGACTTAATGACTCAACTGGGAGTTCGCTCCTTTGCAGCACATCCTCAATACAGGGCGACTCCCATATCCACGGGTCTGGTTCCTGCGCTTTCAGTTACCTGTTGTCTACCATGGTCCGAACATATTATAGGGAACATTCCAGAACTGGGGGCTGCCAAGGAGGTACACATCCCATTTAAATGAATTGGTTCACTTCTATCTGCGGTTTTGGGCTTCCACGGTAGGTCTTGGAATGTATTCCCCGCAGGTACGAGGGGACTACTGTACTGCACAGGAGTGCCAGGCTGCATTTAGTGCTCTGTAATTAGAAATTTATTAACTGAGAACAGTGCCATGATTGTATATTTCTAGGCTGAGCATGATAGTGGAGAGAGTGCAGAAGCAGTTTACAAAAATGGCCCAGGAATGATAAGCCTGAATTATGCAAAGGAATTGGGATTTTTCTCCTTGGAAAGAAGGAGGCTAAGAGGAGATCTGATGGAGGTTTTCGAAATCATGAAGAGAGTAGATAGGAAGAAACTGTTCCAACTCATAAAAGGAACAAGAACAAGAGGGCACAGATTTAAAATGATTTGCAAATGAAGTGAGGAAAAGCTTTTTCATTCAGTGAGTAGTTAAGAGTATGGAATTTACTGCCTGGAAGTGTGGTGAGACGGGTTCAGTTGAGGTGTTTGAGAAGGTATGGATGATTATTTAGATTAAAAATATAAACGAGTATAGGGATAAAGCAGGGGACTGGCACCAAACAATGATGAGTTAGTGTGGGTCCAATGGGGCTGAATGGCTTCCTTCTGCACTATAATGCATGTGTGATTCTGTGATTCAGCCAACATAGCTTAGCAGCATTATTAGGTGTTAGTATGGATTCGGACACAATTCTTTTGAGATAATGTTGTAACTCAACAAAGTGGCACCATCACTGAAACAACTAGCCTCTCAGAAGCCAGACTTCAGCCTGAAGGCGAAGGGAACAAATTGGTCATCTTTCTGTCCATTTAAAAAGAATCTGCAGGTTCACCTCTGTGACAGTGACAGGAGACCTGTGACCAAAAGAAAAAAATAGAACCTTATGCTTTATGCAACAGAGCCTTCCCTCCAGCAGTGCTGGACATAGTTAAAATGCTTAGTGAGCTGCAAAGAGCATTCCAAGCAACTGATGGTGTGAAGGCAGTTAGCCTACATGTATACTGACCCACTTTGATTCAGAGGCTACAAAATAGAATTGTATGTTCCAGCAAAGAGCACGATGCTAAGATTCATGGTGTCACTTATTCTCTTTAAGCTGAATGATCGTCTAAGAAGGTGCTAATAAGTAACACAAATTATGCAGGGATGTACTCGAGCTGTCAACAATGATACCCAAGTCACAGTACCCTGATGTTTTGAGAATGTGTGAGTAATAATAGAGACCAGCTCTATAACTGTGCTTTCGAAGCAATAGTACTCCTTGCACATTTTTGAGTGACTTCAGATACCTGTACAATGAAGTTTGTCTGCATACATCTCTTTTCTGAAACACACTTTCTGCAGCTTCTGAGCAATAAAAATGGAAGAGAACTGTAGCATTTCCTTATATTTCAGAAACAGATGCACCCTGTGTTCCATCCATGTTCTGCAGCAAGGCACTGTCTCCTGTTTTTGACTTTCTCACCTCCATATGCCCCTTCTATTAAGACCTGTGATGAGATACGAAAAACATTGAAGACAGCATTGTTTAATATACCAGGGTCTGCTTACGTAATCTATTTTTAGGACTTTACACAAAAAAGATCACTCTTTGGCATTGAGACTATTACCAAATATTCATCAGCAGGACTGTTGATCACTGAGGCCTGCTGTGAAGTGCACCTGTGTAAGATGTATCCGTGACAAGGCCACTGACCATTGAAAGGCACACGAGAATACTGAACCAAAATTAGAAATTGCTGGAGAAACTCAAGTCTGGCAGCATCTGCAAAGAGAAAGCAGCATCAATGTTTTGATTTTGGTGACCTTCATCAGAACTCAAGCAATTTCTGTTATTGTTTCAGATTTCCAGCATCCTTAATTCTTGGTTTTATTTTGGGAATACTGAATGTTTGCAAGTGGTAGCAGGAAACCAAAATCAATCGAAGAGCATCATAGAAAAGAAGGCAATTTAGTGTGTAAATGGAAATAGTGTAATTGTGTAAAGGCAATGGTGCAGCAGTATTTAGTAAGTGGATTGAGCTCGTAGTAGTCCAAAACCTGTTGTCTTAAAACTGTATAGACCAGTATTTTAGTGCCAGTTCACCAATAAATCTCTGGTGTTTCCTGTCCAACTATAAGATGTTTACAAAATTGGAAGTTAGTCACTTTTTTTGGAGGCATAATGTCACCAGTGAAGAAAAAAATGTTACTTAGAATTGTCCCAGCTTCCAAAGCAAGAGACCCATTTGCAATCTATTACTTAAAAGTTTATATTTGTAACTTTTCCTTTGGTTTAAATGTCTAGCCTTCCCTTGGCAATTGGGTACAGTGGAGATTGGAATGAAACAATTCAATGTTCCACCACGCTCTAGATCTAATTTGGCCTAACAATTGGATTGGTAATTCTTCATATTGGAATAGATACTGGCAAGGAAGAAGAGTTCCATACCCATTCCCAAGTAGAAATGTGCTGTTTATGAGAAGTGGTAATACATGGGTACAGAGTATAACAGAGTTTTATTTTAACAGAGTGCAGGGTACTATTAGGAAAACATTGTCCTAGCATATTAGCTTCAAAATAAGTCTGTTGTGTTATAGGAAGTCCAAACAAAGTGTCAGCACCAATTTTTGTCATCTACTTTGGAAATAATCTAATGAGCCAGGTTTTCAGCGTGGACTGTGGTGCACTGCAGAGTGAGATCAGAGGGACAGAATGCTAAACAGAAAGTTGAATGAGAGACATTCCAATTTGGCAATAAAATTGGTGACAATAATGGCAATCAGATTAGTGGACTAAAATTTTCTTGATCTATTAGTCTGTGCGAAGAGTGACAGCAATATTAGTCCTTCAAGTTATGCTGAGGCTAGGTAGTGTTTGTAAAGACAGTTTCCTTTTTTTTTGTCACTCCTGCTCTTTTTATTTCAATGAGATTCTAGTCCGAGATTAAAAATCACGTATTATATATCTAGAGTATATGTGTGTATAATAGTTTCTGCACATGACATTTGTACGAAGAGCATGTGTGTTTGAGTGTTTGTATAGATATGTTTTATTGTTTTACATCTGTATGTGTTTTGGTGGTGATTTATGTTCAGCTATGTCTGAAAATGGAAGTGCCTGAGTGCAGCAGTCCAGTTTCTGCCCCAGCTAAATCAGCACAAAAAAAAACATCAGCTGAGTTCCTCATCGTATGTGTACTTACTAGGTTATTGCTAAACTGTAAGACAGGGAAATCTACTCTGTGGACCTAGGCTGTGCTAATGTGATTGTATACAACTAGTCAACTGCAAAATTACAAAGAGTATACTGGAAAGAGTTGACAGGGTATCTTGCATTATTTTATGCAAGTGTCATGCAATCACACTACATTGAACTGGAAGCAGAGATCAGGAAAGCAACGTTTGTGCAGAGGTCTTTGGGCTACTTCTGGCATCATGTCCAAAGGGCCTTTGATCTTCTCAAAGCTCTTTGATCTGAGACTGTGCGCTGCTGGGTAGCTGCCAGTGTGGTTATAAACATTTCCCCAGAATAGAGACTCCAATTGTCAGCTTTTTTGAGCAGGGTTGGGGTCAAAGGAGTATTAAGAGGCTGCTCTTCTCATCACTGTGCTCGTGACACGCACTGCTATTTCATCCTGGTGTTGTGGTTTATGCTACATTTGTTTGTTTTCCTTTATACAGAAGGAAACTTTAGTCTGAGGCTTTTACCATCGGAGAATCTGAATAGGTGATGAGCCAGGCTACAATGCAATTTTCACCATTTTATTTGTGAGGTGTTCAGCCAATGGTGTCTGTCAGATTGACGTGAACATTATCAATGTCAATCTTGTCAGACTGCAGATCATATGTGTAAACATTGATCATTGTCTCTAGAGTCTAGACCAGCTTTGCTGTGTATAGTCAGCGTAGATGAACCTTATTCCAACAACTCTGCATGAGTCTGCCTTAAAGTCAACATACTATCTCTGTTCAGCCTCATCCCCCACCATCAATGGTGAACTACACAGATGCATGGTTAATACAATGGAGATGAATCAGGTATTCAGTAGTCAACCTTAAGTGGATGCACCATCTGAGGACTAATTAAGACTTACTACAGGTTTAAGCAGTTAAATACATAGGAAAGAAGAAACCCTGATCTATCTTCTCTGGTGTGTTTATTCTGTATCTTATAGTTGAGTACAGCATCTATTGTCTGTTCATTTGGTTTGAATGGTGAATCAGATGACAAGAAACTTTGAAATTTTCACTGCACGTGTTCAATTGATAAAGTTGCTGTCCAGTATATGCGCAAGTAACAATGAGCATTGTTAACCTGTTTTACAACAAAATCCAACTCAAAGAAAATCTCTTGTGCTACAAAGTATCCATATTTCCATTAATGTGCATTGATCACTTTACAAAGTCCAGAGACACATACTTGAATAGGGAATAGCAAATAAGAAGTGTACAGTATGTGGTAAGTGCTTGGATTTTATGGGCCAAAATGCTATGCTTTATATATGCTTTGCCTCCACACTGTATAATGACCTTGTGGTATTATCACTGTACTATTAATCTAGAGACCCAGGTGATGTTCTAGGGACCAGGGTTTAAATCATGCAAAGGCAGAACGTAGAATTTGAATTCAATAAAACTGTTTCAGTGCCAATTAAGAGACATTGCCTTGAAAATCCCGAAAGACTGACCTCTTCCTCTGGTGGGAGAAAGTGAGGACTGCACATGCTGCAGATCAGAGTCGAAGAGTTTGGTGCTGGAAAAGCACACCAGGTCAACCAGCATCCGAGGGTGCCTGACATCTTCCTCTAGTGGGCAGGCCTGGGATCTGGGCACAGTCCTGATTCCCTTTTTCTGATTATAATATGAAAATGTTTAAATTGAGAATCTCCAGACATCTGTCCCGTTTAGCTACTTCAATTCTCCTGTTATTTCAGGTGATGCTTGTAGTAAAACAAGATCCAGAATTTTGTCAGTGCTCAAACTTCAATGACAATAGAGTAAGTCAATTATTGTCCATACATAAACTATTACTAAGGATCAAAGCATTAAATAAAGTGGAAGCCACTAGGATGTTTATATTTGCAAACTCCTCATTTCCTGAAGGCATTGATGTCTGCTCGGGTCCAACAAAAAATACTTGAAGTTATATATGACTTTGAGGTGCTGGTGTTCGACTGGGGTTGACAGAGCTAAAAATCACAACACCAGGTTATAGGCCAACAGATTTATTTGGAAGCACTAGCTTTCAGAGTGCTGCTCCTTCAGGTGGTTGTGGAGGTTAAGATCATGCTCACAGAATGTACAGCCAAACGAGGCCAGTGTCATGGAGATTTGACACAGTAAGCAATCTTAGATTAAAACTTTCATCTTTTATAATGGGATATACTGGTTTCTGTTCTATGATATGTAAATCCCAGAACTTCATTTAAATTACATTCTCAAGCTAGCTCAGTTTTTTAAACAATAAGTGTGAAGTCTGTCTGTATCCCAATGCTGTGTCAGACTGATAAACCCTCTGTATAGTTTTACAGAGTTTTACATAGATTCATGCAGTTTTTGAGCAAAATAAAATGGAATTCTGTAAAAACAAATTCAACCCATAAGCTTATATGTGTGCACATGTAGGAACGACAGATTGAATGTGCATCTGGGTGTGAGTGCATGTGATAGTGTGTGTGTGTGTGTGTGTGTAAGCTTGGTTAATTGTGTGTGAGTGTGATGGGGTATGTGTGAGAGGGTCCGTGTGTCGGTGTGAGTTTGGAGTTTTTAATTTTGGAGTTATATAGCACTATTTGCAGTTCTTGGTCAACCCTAGGTACCTTACAGCCAATTATACATGTTTTGTCTGTGGTCACTGCGGCATTGTAGGAAATGCAGAAGTCAATTGCACAAAAATTCACACAAACAGCGTTGTGATAATAGCCAAATAATCTGTTTTAATGTGGTTAGTTATGGGATAAATAGTGACCAGGTCTGTGGTAAATCCCCAATTTTCAAAATACTCAATAGAATGTCATGCATGTATCGTGGTTAACATGTAAACAAAAAAAATTAGCAACTCCCTCAGCATTGCACTGGAGATTCTGTCAGGGCCTTTGCATTCCAGTTTCTTGAATGATAAATGAACCCTCAGCCTTCTGACTGAAGTAAGACTACTGCACACTGAATAGTGGCTTCTCTCTAGCCTAAGGCTAATAAAGCCAATTGTGGTTGGTGACTGCCATCCCTGCTACAATCAGAACAGTTCAGAGAATTTACCTGGCACCATCTTTGTTCTACATGACTCAAATTCACTGGCCATGGTAATGATATAAGCTTTACCCCATGGTATAACACCGATCTATAGCGCATTGTCTGGATCACATAATAAACCATAGGAAAACCATGGTGCTTTGAAATACATTTGGAGCAAAGTAATAAGTCTAACTATGATTGTTTCATAACAAAAGTATTCCTCGACGAGTCAGTGTTTGTGTTCTCGCACTGAGAACTCTGGTCTTCACCTTTGACCCCACTAATCTCCAGATACAGCACATTATCCTCCGCCATTTCCACCACCTCCAATCAGACCCCATCACCAGAGATATATTTCCATCCCTACTCCTATCTGAGTTCCGCAGAGACCATTCCCTCCATGACTTCCTCATTCGGTCCATGTTCCCCACCAATCCACTCTCCACTCCCAGCACCTTCCCTTGCCGCTGCAAGAGGTGTAAAACCTGTCCCCACACCTCCCCCTTCACCTATGTTCAAGGCTCCAAAGGATCTTTTCACATCCGGCAGAGATTTTCCTGCACATCCACCTATGTCAACTACTATGTCCATTGCTGTCGATGTGGTTTCCTGTACATTGGGGAGACAGGATGCCAATTCCGAGCATTTCAGGGTACATCTCTGGACACGCACTAAACATCCCCACCGCCCTGTGGCCGACCACTTCAACTCCTCCAAAGGACATGCAAGTCTGGGCCTCCTCCACCACCAAATCCAAGCCACTCGAAAACTGGAGGAAGAACGCCACATCTTCCGCCTTGGGACCCTTCAACCACACGACATCAATGTCGACTTCACTAGTTTCCAAATACCTCCTCCCCCTACCTCATCCGTGGTCCAACCCTCCAACTCAGCACCACCCCCGTGACCTGCCCCCACCCAAACACTCGCATTCCTGATGAAGGGCTTATGCCTGAAATGTCGACTCTCCTGCTCCTTGGATACTACCTGACCTGCTTTGCTTTTCCAGCACCTCACTTTTCAGCACAGAGGTATCTGCTCATCTTTGCCCTAAAGGAAAAACAGAAAGCAACATGTGTTTCTATTTTAAAGCAGGTAAGCATATGCAATTGATCTGCTTTTCTGCACTTAGTAATCTTACACTCCAAGTATCTGTTTGAATTACTGGAGCATTTACTAAAAGGAATTTTGCAAATGGAGTCTATCAGTCCTTATTTACTGACTTTTATTTCCCAACACTGATACAAAGCATAACTGCTGTCATAGATTGGATGGAGGCTCAGAACTGAATTAATTGTTTCATCATCTCTCAGGTGCTTCTCTAAAATCTAAGTGTGCAGGTCTGTTTGCTGTCTCTACTTTCCTCTCCACCCTTTGAAATGTGGTCTTGAACCAACATGCTGAAGGAAGGGTGTTCAGTAACTAGACTGGGAAAAGGTTAGAAGTGGTTTTCTTTTGCAAATGATTTGAAACTTCCTCTTGTTTAGGTGGTCGGGTCTTGTGGGCTGTGGCTACAGTACAACATATTACACGATGGGGTGTGTGTTACTGGGTGTTGCCATGGCAATTTGCTAACTGAGGGTGAGAAACAGGTGGTAAAATTCTACGTTTTGAGTACAACTTAATCTGATGGGCTCTTTTCTGTGTGAAACCTGAGAGCTACGTGGGGAAATACTGAGACACCGAATAAACGGTCATTACACTTGGTGAGCCAATTCTGCCCCCTACAGGTCACTGTTAAAAGCACTGTTAAAAGTAGTCAACCATGGCATCGAGCAATTGCTGGTAATTCAGTATGTGTATTAATATGCTAGAGAGAATGGAGTCCCCCTGCCCTAGTATTAATGTTGCCCTAAGCTTGCTGATCAGATGACCAGTTGTGGGTAGTTGAAATGGTGGTGTATCTATTACATGAATGCGTACAGTCCTTTGTTTTGTGGATTATAGGATTTGGCAGAATGTTAGAAAGATGGGATAGAAAAATGATATCCAGTACTCAGGCATGTTTAAATGCAGTGCTCTCACCACGATAAAGAAGTGTATTGAGCATGAATGAAATGCTAATTCTGAGTAATATACTGCCATGTTTTGTTCTTCCAAAGTTGATATTCTGTACAGACAGACACGCCATATAACACCAAGGCAGTTTAGTGCCTGCCAGTGGGAGCAATGAATTAAAAAAAACGAGTGATAAGTGCCTCTCAATATTGAAAGATATTGGTGACAGTGGCTAGAATTTCCATCTCATCTTGAGCATTCACCTCAACATTGTTGTTCTTGAGTTTGAAGTGAAGTTTTTCTGACCGATTTAACCACTTCAACATTTTGTTTGTGCTATCCGTCAGCTCAGCTACTGAAAACTTATCCTTGCCCTTGTTACTTTAAGAGAGCAACAGCTTGCATTTATATAAAGTGCTTTCGTTTAATTCAAACATTGCAAGATGACTCTCAGGAGTCATATTTGATACAGAGCGTGATAAGGATTTTGGACAAGTGACCAAACTCTTGGTCAAAAAAGGTTGAATTTAAAAATGACCTTTAAAGGAGCAGGAAGAGATTTAAGGAGGGAATTTCCCGAACTTTGGACTCAGACCAGTTGAAGGGCAGACTGAGCGATTCCTGGCTGACCTTACACCTTATATTTTCCATAAACGCAAACTCGGCCAAGCATCCTAATTCCCTCCAAGTCCCAATCGAACCCTTACCGCTTCCTTTAGGTTGCTGGATCAGAAACCAATCTAAAGGTTTTCACCCTTATTTTCTGGTTTCACCCCTCTTTGTACGCTGTTGCAACTCTTACACGTCACTGATATTAATCATCTGCAATAGATGGTTGTCCCTTAGCTACCTTAGCTGGAAAGTCTGGAATTCCTTTCCTGAGCATTTCCAAACCTATCTTTTTGAAGATTTTCCTTAAAACTTGTCATTTTGACACAGCTTTTGGCCAACTTTAGAGCCTTGGTGTCAAAGCATGTTTGGTAATGCTCATGTATCTCCAAGGCACTTTACTTCAAAGGTGCTGTCCAAACGGATGTTGATGGTGAAATGTCTGCAGTGGACCAGCATAGGCACCAGACTCTTATTGTATTGAGGATATGCTTGCAATATTTCAGTTTCTGACTCGAATTTCAAAGAGATGCTAATCACAGAGGAAACCAATGTGTCAACTATTGCACCAATATTCATTCTTACCCAGCCCTGAGATTTGACTTAATGGTTAATCCCGAAGTCAGGCATGGAAGCTAGTAGGTAATGATTGCAAAAACAAAAGTGAAGAATATAATTTTTAAAAAATATGGTTTATTTTTGTAGTATTTTGACATCCTAAAAAATAAGTATAGGAAGCCAATCTTCTGAGTTGCTGAAAATAGTAAAGCCATTCCAGCTTTGCAAGTACTGCCTTGTGTATCTTTTAGGATATTCAAGACTTAGATTGAATATGAGTTGCATTGATGGGAAGAAGACAATACCAGAATTGAATATTTGCCTGTATTGCCCCATAACCATGCAATTGTGGCATAATAGTTCCTGGGCTTCATATTCACTCTTTATGTCTTTACTGTTTATTTTTCCAAAGACAGACCAAGGAAACATCAGGTGAAACTTGACTAGGGGTACAAATTAGTATACAGCTTTATTTCACAGATTGCGTATTCAGATTCAGTTGTGACCCGGGTTAGATATAGAAATAAAACAAGGAACTGGAGACTCGGGAGAGCTGAAACACACAAAAATTGCTGCAGAAGCTTAGCAGATATGGCAGCTTCTGTGATGATAGCAACAGTTAATGGGTCCAGTGACTCTCTTTTTTTCAGAACCTTTATCACTTCTGAAGAAGGGCTACTGCACTCAGTGTTAAGTTTTATAGAGTCAGAGTTGTATAGTACGGAAACAGACCCATGGTTCCAACTTGTCCATGCCGACCAGATATCCAATATAAATCTAGTCCCTTTTGCCAGCATTTGGCCCGTATCCCTGTAAACCCTTCTATTCATATACCCATCTAGATGCCTTTTTAGATATTGTAATCATATCAACCTCCACCACTTCCATACACACACCACACTCTGTGGGAAAAGGTTGTCCCTTAGGTCTCTTTTATATCATTCCCCTCTCACCTTAAACTATGGTCTCTCATTTTGGACTTTTCCCCACCCCTATTTACCCTATCCATGCCCCTTATGATTTTATAAACCTTTATAAACGTTGTTCCTTAAACTCTGACGCTCCAGGGAAAACAGCCCCAGCCTGTTCAGCCTCTCCCTATGGCTCAAACCCTCCGACCCTGGCAACATCCTTCTAAATCTTTTCTAAACCCTTTCAAGTTTCACAACATCCTTCCTAAAGCATGGAGACCAGAATTGCACGCAATACTCCAAAAATGGCCTAATCAATGTCCTGTGCAGCCACAACATGACCTCCCAACTCTTATACTCAATGAACTGACCAATGAAGTGGAGGTGCTGGTGTTGGACTGGGGTGGACGAAGTTAAATATCTCTCAACACCAGGTTATAGTCCAACAGGTTTATTTGGAAGCACTCGCTTTCAAAGCGCTGCTCCTTCATCAGGTAGCTTTAGAAGAGGATCATAAGAGACAGAATTTATAGCAAAAGATTAAAGTGTCATACAACTGAAATGATATATTGAATAAACCTAGATTGCTGTTAAGTCTTTCCTCTTTTAGAATGTGTCGCAGGTTTCGGTTCATTAAAATGTAAATCCCAGAACTACTTTTAAGTCATATTTTCGCAATAATTTCCCTGGCTTTCCCTTAAATAATGGCTCAATATTAGCCAACCTCCAGTCTTTCAGTACCTCCCTGTGACTATTGATCATACAATATCTCAGCACGGGGCCCAGCAATCTCCACCTTCGCTTCCCACAGTTCTAGGGTGCACCTGTTTAGGTCCCGGGGACTTATCCAGCTTTACATATTTTAAGATGCCCAGCACCACCACCTCTCTTCCAGATGTTACTATTTACTTCCCCACATTCTAAAGCTTCCATATCCTTCCCAACAATAAACACTGATGCAAAATACTTGTTTAGTATCTCCCCATTTTCTGTTATTTCACACAAAAGTAGCCTTGCTGATGTTTAAGAGGCCCTATTCTCTATCTAGTTACCCTTTTGTCCTTAATATATTTATAGAATCTCTTTGGATTCTCCTTAACCCTGTTTGCCAAAGCTATTTCATGTCCCCTTTTTAACCTCCTAATTTCCCTCTTAAGTATACTCCTCCCTCCTTCAAATTCTTCAAAGGAGTCAGTCAGTCTCTGCTGTCTGTACCCCACATATAGTTCCCTCTTAATCTTGACCCAAACCTCAATTTCTCAAGTTTCTCCAACAATTTCTGTTTTTCTGTGTTTCTGATGTACAAATGTGATTCGCCTTCCCAAACTTAGGTTATGCAGCCTTAATTTCTCTATCTCCTGTTGTTTTGTTTGACTTATTTTTTCAAGTAATTTCCATCTTTTCTATTGTGTATCTGGCTGAAGCTTGACTTTGCAGTTTATTTTATTTTGCACCTTTCACAAACTCGTGATATTCCAAGCACTTTTCAGCTAATGAAATACTTCTGGTATGCAGTAACTGTTGTGAGGAAGGAAAAGCAGCAGTGTGTTTGCTCATAGCAAGATCTCTCAAAACAATATAACAAATAATCTGTTTCTACTGACTTTTGACTTTTCACATTTTTTTAGCCTTTGCTGAACTTGACGGAGTGGCCGTCTCTCTTATCTTCCTCCTTTGATGGCCAGAAATGAAGATCTGCCAGTGCTGCTGCAAGAACAGTGGGGTTTATGCTATTATTTCTGGAACAGCTTGGCAAAGTGGCTGTTTACAATATATGGGCAAGCACCCACACCAAGCTCATCAGTATTTTAACCATTTCAGTTCTTTTTCTAACTCTTGGAAATATGCTGTTTTTTAAAATGTTGATATATTTTCAAATCCTTCCTATGGAAAAGTGGTGAAGGAAATCCTAAGCACAGTAATATAAAAGCCAAATACTGCAGCTGCTGGATATCCAAAACTAAAATAAAGCATTGGAGAAACTCATGATGGCTAATGATGGTAACATCTGAGAAGAGAGAAACAGTTACTTTTTGAAGCTGATCTGACTTCTTCAGAACTGAGAAGAAGTGAAAAACAGTGCTTTTTGTGCTAGAGACCAAGGGGGAAGAGGAGCAACAAGTGGAACAGATTGTGATCATGCCTGAGCCAAAGGCAAAAGGAGTTCTAATGGTGTTGAGGAAGAGATGGAGCTGTAAAATAGGTGTAAATTAAGGTATAAAAAGGTGAAGGGTCCATTCTTCTGAGAGTAAAGTCAACAAGGTGTGTGTGTGTGTGTGTGTGTGGGGAGAGGTGGTTCACAGACACCACTGGTCTGTCTGTAGGAGTGACTCTAACCTTCCAGTTGTTTGACATTTCAGTAGCCATCCTACTCCCTAGTAGATACTGATAGTGTTCCAACAAAGCAGAACTCAAGCTGGAGCAATAACCCCTCATTTTTCACTTTAGCACATTACAGCCTCTCTTGAATTCCACAACTTCAGAGCATAACCTCTATCTTCGATTTTTCTCAAACCCCTAATGTTACGATATGGCTCCTCTTCGGGGCTGGAAAATGGTGAGATTTTATGGTGTAATCTGAGATGGGGAGGACTGAGTGGAACAAATTGAGTCAAGATTGTGGCTCTGGAAAAGCACAGCAGGTCAGGCAGCATCCGAGGAGCAGGAAAATTGACGTTTCTGGGAAAAGCCCATCGTCAGGAAGGGCTCCACAGCCACCTGATGAAGGAGCAGCGTTTTGAAAGCTAGTGCTTCCAATTAAACTTGTTGGACTATAACTTGGTGCTGTGTCATGATTTGGAGATGCCGGTGTTGGACTGGGGTGTTGAGATTTTTAACAATGGGCAACATAGACATTCTTACTGGCAAAGTATAATAGACTTTGGTGAATTTGCTGAACCAGTGAAACAGGTTCTTGTAATAATGCAGCACAATGAGAGTGTGGCACTACTGATATAACAAAACTGCCATACATCTAGCATATTTAGTATAAGGTCCATTGTGCATCACCTTCCAAACACATGACGCCTACCACCTAGAAGAACTAGGATAGTAGATGCATGACACCCTGCAAGTTCCCCTCAAAACCCCTCACCCTCCTGACTTGGAACTATAGTGCCATTACTACACTGTCACTTGGCGAGAATCCTGGCAGTCCTTCTTATCAGCACACTGGGTGTACCTACACCATGTGAACTGGTTCAAGAAAGCAGCTCATTATGCTGAGGTGGGAGGGAGGGGGGGTGCTGGTGTGAAAGGCAGCAAATACTGACTTAGCCAGCAACACTCACAGCCTAAGAATGATTTTTTTTTAATGCTGTTATCAAATAAAATTAACATTGAATCACTTAAGGTGGTATTAGGACAGGTGACCAATATCTTGGCCTGAGGGGTAGATTTTAAGGAGTGACTTAAGGGAGGATAAGGGATATCTTTGTTGAAGGAGACATCTGCAGAGTTTCAGCTTGGCCATCAGCGGTGGAGTAATTAAACTAAGATAGTGCAAACCTAAAATTGAATGTAATGAGAGGTTAACAGTTTTGCTTATCTGATTTTTTTAAAAAGCCACTAGAGACACTGGCATCTTCTATTAGTGCAAGACTGTTAATGACATAGCCAATATCCTCTCCGACTGACAGTTTATAGGTACACCCCCTGTGCGTATGGACAAATATCCTTTGAAGCATCTCTGATTTCCAGGTGATTTAGATATATCACAGTAAATGGGCTGAGTATGCCATGCACCCTGGATTTCTACGAACCATCTTTAAGATGCTTACTAAGAATGAGATAGCACATCGGCCTCTGTCCAGCTGGCAGTAGATGAGCAAAGATGAAAGTGGAAAGTGAAATCACGCACCACAGTAATGACTCCTGTGCACAAACGGGAAGATGCAAGTTACATTTCAATTACACTTTTCCTTTGATTTGATTCCAAGTGCGGTTTAATTTTTAATCAAGCTACCATATTGCTAGTCTGACCTACTTATCAAATACAGTATTTATAGAAAAGCTTGTGTTACAGCAGAGCACTCCCGATGCTATGGTGTTTAAAGATTGCCTTTCGGTGAGACTGGAAAGAATGGGTACAATGCCCCATTTGTATATAATTCTTCTGCAACTGAAACATGCCAGCTGGAACATCACGTCTCTACAGATGAAATTCAATGAAGTACAAGACTGGTGGGAACAAAAAAGGAGTTTAAATTTCACTTCAGAAGTTTCATCCTTGCCTTAAACACTTCTGCATTACTGAAGTAACAGCTGGCTGAATGTGAAAAAAGAACCATTATAGGCAAAGTGGCTTAGTTCCAGCATGATTAGATGGACTTCTGGTCAGAAAGTTTGGTAACTCCAGCAGGAGGAAGATTGATTGGAGAGATTGGGAGCTTCCACCTGAGGAAGAAGGATCGGAGAGGTTGATGGATTGATAAGAGTGTTGGAGTCCCCTGCTCAGTTTGTTGTTCATGTATGATAGAACAGTAAATAATTTTGAGTTAGAACGGTTTGGAGTTTATTTTCATTCACAGCCTCAATTGACTTACATATTTACTGATTTGAGCCAGAGTTGCTTTTTCTGAATGAAACCTACCAAGCTTGTATGCCTGACTGAAGAAATCCACCAGATACTGACAGGTGGGCCAAATAGAAACTGTTTGATCTTTGGTCCAACTCGTCTGCACCAACCAGACATTCAATCTGATCCAATCCCAGTTGCCAGCATTTGGCCCATATCCTTGTAACCCCTTATTGATAACCCATCCAGATGCCTTTTAAATGTTAGAATTGTACCCACCTCCACCATCACCTCTGGTAACTCATTCCATACAAGCACCACCCTTCATGTGCAAAAGTTAACCTTTTTAAAACTTTCCCCTCTCACTTTAAATCTACGACCTCTCGTTTTGAACTCCCCTACCCTAGGAGTGTTTTATAACTTTCACTCTCTTCTGATTCTTTAGCAGCAGGATGAAAAATTGTTAGTCCAATATTCAAGGGAGACCATTTAAACTATCCAAGATACCTAATGATGGAAAAATGCCCCATTAGCCAGATTTTGGCAGCTTGGTGAACTGTTTAAAAAGGCAAAATACACCAATGCTGGAAATTTGAAACAAACATAGAAATTGTTGGAGAAACTTAGATCTAGTAACGTCTGTGAAGAGAAAAACAGCTCTAGTTTTGAGTCCAATATGATTCCTCTTCAAAGAATTATTGGTGTACTGTATTTATGTTCTGAGCAGAAAGAAGCTAAATTGCTCTTTTATCTGGTTACATTTTACATCTTTCACTTCAAACTTTATAGACATTTTATGTTTTTTTTAATCTTATCCCCGTCCATTTTTTTTACTAAATCATTCCTCCAGTGACTAATCTTGCTGTATTGCCCTTGACTCGTGCTGAAAGTGACTATCTTAAGAGGTTTCATCATTCTGGGTGTGATGCTGGTGATGGGACTCAGTTCAAGATGGTAATAATTCTTTCCTTTCCAAGTTCAGTGCCATAATATTTAGTGTCAGTAGTTTTTGTTTTGCACTTGTATTGACTACTCATCCAGCATTTTGCTGTTGGCAGCTCTGTCTGTGCATCTCTCATCCTGTTGGAGTAAGAGTGTGGTTTATTGTCTGCCATGTGCTGAATCCGCTGTAAATCAGAAAACAGAACGTCATCCTTTTCATTACATCATCTCACTCAATAGATGAATTCCCAAACTGTATTCTGCGCTAATGTGACATCTTCATTTTACTGAGAATAGTAGGTAAACAACATTTCCCTAGAATCCCCCATTTGACTGCTCTTACATCACTTGCATTAATCAGCAGTGACTTCACCCCAGAGACAGGATCCTAAGATAACTCCTCAGCACTGCTACATTTGGAAACTATCAGTGAGCACCAATGCATAACAAATCGAAACATATTTATAATAGTTATATTGCCATATGTTGTACATCCCAGTCACAGTAGAATCATAAGGTGGCAATAGAATAGAAATTAGAATCCAAAATCTAACAAGGCAGAACGTTGAAAACAGAAGGATATATTTAGACATGAAATGGAGCCTGATGGTGCAAACAACAACCCGGCTCTGCCTTCAGTTCGTATGTACTTCATGTTTATGCTCATGGAAAATGTGAAACAAGCTTAATATCCAGTTTTCTTTGACCCACAGAAAACCGGTATCTTGTATTCAAACCAAATTGCATCCCAAGTTAGGTCAGCTCGATCTGGTGGAATGATTCATTGTCAAATCTCACCAGTTGTATATATCCATTCCTAATCTCAGCTGAAAGCAAAAAATTTTGTGAATTAGAGAAAACATGTTGGTGATGGTTAGCAGCTGTTTTTCCTTGTTGCACTCTATGTATATATGTTGCTCGCAGATTACTAAAAATTATTTATTGCTTTGTCTGTCAGTTTCACCCTCTGTGGCTGTGTAACACCAGTGAAGACGAGCAGCAAGACTATGGCTTTGTCAGTATGGTCAAATTGGAGCGTCCAGACCGAGACCCACATCCCTGTCTCTCCCTCTTCAACAAGGTCAGGAACTTGTATACAAATATATGTTTAGGTTTCATCATGTGAAGATTATATTTAACAACTGAGATGCAAGTTTGGCTTTTTCATATGTATGTAAAATGTGATCCAAGTTGCAGAAGGCTGGAATAGTGAAGAGTCTAAATATTTTGATAAATCAATTAATTTTAATGAAATGTAAATGTTTCCAATTTTATGTTCTGAAGGAGTTACCAGATGGCATACAGTTCCACAAAAAGCAAAATTCCCGTCTTACTCAGTGAAAGTCTCTCAGGATCATTAACCTTTTAATTCCTGGGTTTAACATAGTTTCATGGGACCCGCAAACCCTTGAAGCCTTAGAAATCTGAACCAACGAGGCATTAAACTCAAGCAAGTTACGATTATGGTCAGTTATTTAATTCCCGTATGCTGGGATTAAAATTGGATTCTGAAGCTTTTTGTGTGTTGCTGAGTTTTTGAAAGTTCTGCAGTAGTGCAAGTGAGGGCTACACCAGGAGAGTGAATATTTGATAATACAAAACCTACAAACAATTGACAGCATTATGTTAATTAGCTGCTTTCCTAAATTGACTTCTGTAATTTTCCTGAGATCTTGTCTGTACGTTCTAGTACTGACTTGTGAAAGACCATAAGATATAGAATCAGAGTTTGGCCATTCGGTCTATCAAGTCTGCTGCACTGTTTGATCATGGCTTATACATTTCCCTATCTCATTCTCCTGCCTTCTCCCCGTTACCCTTGATTCCCCCTTACTAATCAAGAATCTATCTCATTCTTAAGGACACTCAATGTCTTTGCCTCCACAACCCTCTGCGGCAATGAGTTCCACAGACTCCTCGCTGTCTGGTTGAAGACGTTCCTCTTCATCTCAGTTCTAAAGGGTTGCAGAATATCTGGAGGTCTGCAGCTAGTTGCTGTGTATCTGACTCTGAGGCTGTACCCTTGGGTCTTTTGGAGTGATAACCCCAGATTGCCCAAATGTGCCAAATCTGGGAGAGACCAAAGAACCAAGAATTAAGGAAGGATAAAACTTAAATGCAGAATATTTGGAGGTCTGCAGCTAGTTGCTGTGTATCTGACTGAGAAGTGAAAGTTTAATAATATAAATCAAAATGCTGCAGATACTGGAAATCCGAAATAAAAGACAAATGCTGAAAATGATCAGCAGGCTTGACAGCATCTGTGAAGAGAGTGAGTTCATGTTGAGGTGAATATGGCCCCTTTTCTCAACTAGAGGAGGACAAATATGTGTCAAAAGAGGGAGTTGCGAAGGGCTGAACAAAAGGGAGGCTCCAGAATGTGGGAGTGATTAAATGGAAAAGGTATGATGGAATTAAATAATAAAAGCATTTGTGCAGGCTAAGTATAACACCAAAATAATGAATAGCTCTTTGAAAAGCAACTTGAAAAGCTTCAAACTAGCACATGACAACAAAATAAAAGCCAAATGGAACATAGTTTCATGGTCTGAAATTGTTGAACTTAGAAGTGAACCAGAAGGCTTCAAAGCCCCCAGTTAGAATATGAGATCCTGTTTTTTGAGCTTCAGTGGAAAACTACAGCTGAACAAAGAATGAAATGTGAGAGCAAGGTGGTAACTGAGAAGCCTTGGGTCATGCTTGCAGACACAGGGAGGTATGATAAGAGGCAGTCACCCCATCTGCATTTGGTCTTCCCAGTGCAATGGTGGTCAGATCACATGATGAACAACGAATACATGGGACTAAGTTGAAAGACCTTTAAGTAAATCATTGCTTCATCTGGAAAGAGTGTTTGGAGAGAGGAGAGCAAAAGGGAAGCATTTACACCCATCTGTGATTGTATGGGAAAGGGAGTTAATTGAGGAATGGTTCAGTGTGTTGCAGAGGTGCCTAGGAAATGCTAATGGGGGGGGGGGGGGAGGGGGGAATGTATTTGGTAATGGTATCAGTTGGAAATGGTGGAAGCTGATTCTTCTGTCACTCTTCTGGTTGGGAGGGGAAAAGAACAAAAGACAAATGGATCAGGCACGTTGAGAGCCCTGTCAATCATATTGGGAAGAAGATTGCGTCGTCAGAAGATATGACTCAGATGAAGAAATAGGGAGAATGGGATGGATTCCTGACAAGAGACAGAGTGTAAGGAAATGTAAGGTAGTGAAATTGATGTTAATCCACATTGTTAAAAATTACACAACATCAAGTTCTAGTCCGCCAGGTTTATTTGGAAGCATTAGCTGTCGGGGTGCTGATGAAGAGGCAGTGCTTTGAAAGCTAGTGCTTCCAAATAAACCTGTTGGACTATAATCTGGTGTTGTGTGATTTTTAACTTTGTCCACCCCAGTTCAACACCAGCACCTCCAAGTCATTAATACACACTGGTTAATACCAGTCCTAGGGAAGGATCACTAGACCCAAATTGTAATTCTGATTTCACTTCACAGATGCTGCCAGGCCAGCTGAGCTTTTCCAGCAACCTCTGTTCTTGTTTCTGATTTACAGCACCTGCAGGTTTTTATTAAGTTGATGTTAATCCTGGAGACAATTACTTGATTTTAGTAGTAGAGGCATGATAGAGAGCAATGAGGGAAAACATGTCTCTGAGTTGGTACTCAGCCTCTAAAGGTGCAGGTCAGTACACCAGAACACAATACCACCAATGTCATGGTTAGACCTAACAGAATTGAGTGCAATAGGTTCAGAGGAAAGTAGGTTAGAGTGAGTAAGGGAAACAGAGAAAATTAAGAGGTCTTTGTTATACTGATAGTTCTTAATGAAAAGTTCAATAGCAAGTAAGAGGACAAAGGGAAACTTCAAGATGGAGGAAAGGTACAGGAGCAAGTGAAAGAGTTCCGTTATCAGTAGGAGGACTACCAGCCCAAACAGTGAATGCGGGGCCAAAGGCGATGGAAGAGAGTTCAGTGTCTTGGCACACACAACTGCTTTGAGGTGGAGCAAGGTGGGATAAAACTGAGTTCTTTGCTAAGTATTGATCATTCGATATCAGAGAGACCAAAGTCAATGCATATTGTGAATAGACAGGAAGCAATGAGATTAGAATTGGAGATGCAGACGAGACACTTGGAGGGGCATTGGTGTCCATGATTTGAAACTTGTGCTCCTTAACACCAGAAAGGATGAGAAAAATTATTTTTTAAGTGTTGGTTTGCAGGCAGAGTGAAATGAAATTGTGGACCAAGGATGGCTTTGAGATCAGGTGAATTGATGCTGGTGGAGTAAGGGATCGGGAGTGTTCACATGGCACTACATTGTACATCATGTAGAACTCAGGATGTGACAGGAACAGCAGTTCAATGAGTGTTGTAAATATCCTATAATCCTAGGTGGAATTAAAATATGAAGGATGGAATTTCAGTTGGAATCCACATAGAGTAAGTTGTAGCTGGGCAGCTTGTGTTAAGTTCAGGATCTCCATAAGACCATAAGACATAGGAGTGGAAGTAAGGCCATTCGGCCCATCGAGTCCACTCCGCCATTCAATCATGGCTGATGCGCATTTCAGCTCCACTTACCAGCGTTCTCCCCGTAGCCCTTAATTCCTCTAGACAACAAGAATCTATCAATCTCGGCCTTGAAGACATTTAGCGTCCCGGCTTCCACTGCACTCCGTGGCAATGAATTCCACAGGCCCACCACTCTCTGGTTGAAGAAATGTCTCCGCATTTCTGTTCAGAAATGACCCCCTCTCATTCTAAGGCTGTGTCCACGGGTCCTAGTCTCCTCGTTTAACTGAAACAATTTCCTAGCATCCACCTTTTCCAAGCCATGTATTATTTTGTACGTCTCTATTAAGTCTCCCCTTAATCTTCTAAACTCCAACGAATACAATCTCAGTATCCTCAGCCGTTCCTCATATGTTAGACCTGTCATTCCAGGGATCATCCGTGTGAATCTCCGCTGGACACGTTCCAGTGCCAGTCTGTCCTTCCTGGGGTGTGGGGACCAAAACTGGACACAGTACTCCAAATGGGGCCTAACCAGAGTTTTATAAAGTCTTAGTAGTACATCTCTGTTTTTATATTCCAACCCTCTTGAGATAAGAGACAACATTGCATTCGCTTTCTTAATCACGGACTCAACCTGCATGTTTACCTTTAGAGAATCCTCGACTAGCACTCCCAGATCCCTTTGTGCTTTGGCTTTATTAATTTTCTCACCATTTAGTAAGTAGTCTATGCTTTTATTCTTTTTGCCAAAGTGCAAGACCTCGCACTTGCTCACGTTAAATTCCATCATCCATTTCCTGGACCACTCTCCCAACCTGTCTAGATCCTTCTGTAGCCTCCCCACTTCCTCAGTACTACCTGCCTGTCCACCTAACTTTGTATCATCGGCAAACTTCGCTAGAATGCCCCCGGTTCCCTCATCCAAATCATTAATATATATTGCGAACAGCTGTGGCCCCAGCACCCGACCCTGCGGGGCACCGCTCGTCACCGGCTGCCATTCTGAAAGAGAACCTTTTATCCCAACTCTCTGCCTTCTGTTAGACAGCCAATCCTCAATCCATCCCAGCAGCTCACCTCGAACACCATGGGCCCTCACCTTGCTCAGCAGCCTCCCGTGTGGCACCTTATCAAAGGTCTTTTGAAAGTCTAGATAGACCACATCCACTGGGTTTCCCTGGTCTAACCTACTTGTTACCTCTTCAAAAAATTCCAACAGGTTTGTCAGGCATGACCTCCCTTTACTAAATCCATGTTGACTTGTTCTAATCAGACTCTGCTCTTCCAAGAATTTAGAAACCTCATCCTTAATGGTGGGTTCTAGAATTTTACCAACAACCGAGGTTAAGCTGATTGGCCTATAATTTTCCATCTTTTGCCTTGATTCTTTCTTGAACAAGGGGGTTACAACAGCCATCTTCCAATCATCCGGGACCTTTCTTGACTCCAGTGACTCTTGAAAGATCTCAACCAATGCCTCTGCTATTTCCTCAGCCACCTCTCTCAGAACTCTAGGGTGTATCCCATCGGGGCCAGGAGATTTATCAATTTTAAGACTTTTTAATTTTTCTAGCACTATCTCTTTCGTAATGGCAGCCATACTCAACTCAGCCCCGTGACACCCTTTAATTTTTGGGATATTACTCATGTCTTCCACTGTGAAAATTGACGCAAAGTACTTGTTAAGTTCTCCTGCTATTTCCTTATCTCCCATCACTAGGCTTCCTGCATCAGTTTGAAGTGGCCCAATGTCTACTTTTGCCTGTCGTTTGTTTCTTATGTACTGGAAGAAACTTTTACTATTATTTCTAATATTACTGGCTAGCCTACCTTCATATTTGATCCTCTCCTTTCTTATTACACTCTTTGTTATCTTCTGTTTGCTTTTGTATCCTTCCCAATCTTCTGATTTCCCACTGTTCTTAGCCACTTTATAGGATCTCTCTTTTTCTTTAATACATTTCCTGACTTCCTTTGTCAGCCAAGGTTGTCTAATCCCTCCCCGGTTAATCTTTCTTTTCTTGGGAATGAATCTCTGTACAGTGTCCTCAATTATACCTACAAACTCCTGCCATTTTTGCTCTGCTGTCTTCCCGGTTAGCCTCTGCTTCCAGTCTATTTTAGTCAGTTCCTCTCTCATGCCCTCATAATTACCTTTATTCAACTGTAACACTATTACATCCGATTTTGCCTTCTCCCTTTCAAACTCCAGCCTGAACTCTACCATATTATGGTCGCTACTTCCTAAGGGTTCCCTTATTTTAAGATCTTTTATAGAGTCTGGTTCATTGCAAAGCATTAGGTCCAGAATAGCCTGCTCTCTTGTGGGCTCCATGACAAGCTGTTCCAAAAATCCATCCTGTAAGCATTCCATGAATTCCCTTTCTTTAGATCCACTAGCAACATTATTTACCCAGTCCACCTGCATATTGAAGTCTCCCATGATCAATGTAACCTTGCCTTTCTGACTTGCCTTCTCTATTTCCCGGTACATGTTATGTCCCTGGTCCTGACCACTGTTAGGGGGTCTATACACAACTCCAATTATGTTTTTTTTGCCTTTGTGGTTCTTCAATTCCACCCACACAGACTCCACATCATCCGACGCTATGTCATTCAATATCATAGATTTAATTTTGTTCTTAACTAACAAGGCAACCCCACCCCCTTTGCCCACCTCTCTGTCTTTTCGATAAGTTGAAAGACCATGGAGGTTTAACTGCCAGTCCTGACCCCCCTGTAACCAAGTCTCTGTGATGCCTACTATATCATAATCATTCACTATTATCTGTGCCATTAGTTCATCGGCTTTGTTATGTATGGTACGAGCATTCAGGTAAAGTGCCTTAATGCTAACTTCCTTATCATTAGAGATGTTGGAAATCATATGTCGTAAGTTATCCTTGCTTTTTACTGCATTCTCAGTCTGCCTCAATTTTAAATCCACCTGGAAACATGCTATCCTGCTGTTTATCTTGCCATTTACCTCCATACTCCCTGTCGCTTTGACTTTCCCTTCCCCCCAACTCAGAAGTTTAAAGTCCTACTGGCCACCCTATTTATCCTCTTCGCTAGAACATTGGTACCTGATCGGTTCAGGTGGAGACCGTCCCAACGGTACAGATCCCCCCTGTTCCAAAACTGATGCCAATGCCCCATGAAGTGGAATCCCTCTTTCCCACACCAATCCCTTAGCCACGTGTTTACTTGCCTAATTTTCTTGTCCCTATGCCAATTGGCACGTGGCTCGGGCAGTAATCCGGAGATTATGACCCTTGAGGACCTGTGCTTCAATTTCCTGCCTAGTGCTTCGTAATGCCCTATCTCATCTCTTCCTTTCACGTGCTGGCTAATCTGTTATACACCTCTGGTCTCAGTGTTCCTAGCTTTTATCTTTCCCATGATGGAATTTTAATGCAGTCAAGTGTGTTTAACTTCTGATTTGATGTGGTCAAGGAAACAGACCTTATGGATTTAGTGAAGCCAATTTAAATTAAGACTGTCACTTTCTTTGTTAAAGAGGCCAAATTTAATGGGAATGGAGCATTTCCCAAAACAGAATTGGCCCATTTTTACTTATGGGCAAGGTTCTTAAAAGTTATCCATCAAATCTGGACTTGCACTGGCCATTTCTTCTTTATCACACTTGGACACTGACAGTGTTCCTACCGGTGCGTGTCACTGATGTGCAAGGGCTGAACATACTCGGTTGCATTTTGGAGCAGGAGGATCCAGTGGGCTATCCTAGCAGAATCCCTGCCCTTCGGTTCAGAGGCAAATGTTTGAATCCAATTTGACCTCAACCATTAAAATTGTTTGTCTGGAAGAGCTTGGCTTCTAATTTCATTTTCACAACCTAAAGATATAATTATGGAGTAATGGAAATGTGAGATGAAGGAACCAATGGAACGATAGGAGATTGCTAGTGTTCCATTGTAAAGTTCAAAATCACACAGCACTAGGTTATAGTCCAACAGGTTTATTTGGAAGCACTTGCTTTCAGAGTGCTGCTCCTTCATTGGGTGATTGCGGAGAATAAGATTGTAAGACACCGAATTTATAGCAAAAGTTTACAGTGCCTGTTTACTCTGTAAACTTTTGCTATAAATTCTGTGTCTTACAATCTTATTTTCCACAATAACCTGATGAAGGCGCAGCACTCCGAAAGCTAGTGTTTTCAAATAAATCTGTTGGACTATCACCTGGTGTTGTGATTTTTAGCTTTGTACACCCCAGTCCAACACCGGCGTCTCCAAATCATTGCAAAGTTCAGTCACCAGTCAACTGAATTAATACAGATGTGCTGGCTGTATACTCGTTAGTTCAAGACTTTCCTGCATTTGGGTCACTTGCCTTGATCAACGTTGACAATTGGCTGAGTAAGTTAGAGAGGTGTAAAATGTCAAAAATGAAAACCTATCATTTAAATTAATTGAGTTGTGACAGAATAATTGTGTCTTGATTGATATTTTCATACCAGAGATCTTTTTTTAAAAAGGCCGTGTACTTTCAGACAAAGTAATTACCTGCCAAGTTCTCCAGAGGAAAGTCTGGTGCCATAAGCACTGGGAGCACCTGCCTCCTGTACAACATTCAGAATTTGTGCCAGGACAAATTCACTGGGATCCTCCTACCAAAAAGCTGTCAACCAAGGAAACAATGGAGCAAAATAATTGCTGCCCTTTCTGTTACCTCCCAGCTTTGATTGAATTTACCTACGCTTAATGAAAAATGAGCCTTTGAGGTCTGGTTCTTTAATGTATTCTTCGATTTATACTCAGATTGTACTTATGAGAATAGCCTGCTGCAGATATAGCATTTAGATAGCAGAGACAATCTCAAGGGATTACTTCTCGTGCACCTCCCAGGTGCCTAACGACAACTGGGAGAACATTGCTCGGAGATTGCTGCTCTGCTGGCGCATCTTGCAGGATTCTCATTAAAACTTTGTATATTTAATTAAGCATGTCTCAATTACTACAATATATTTGCTTTGGATTGCATGTGGTTGCTGTTTGGGACAGGTCTGAACAATAATAATTCCGAAGTTATCTTTATTGAGTATGAGTTGACAGGTAGTGTTTCCTATGTTAGTAAATGTTGCAAGTGGTTTGATATATGTCCTTTGTAATATTCTGTTCAGTTTTTCCTGAAGTGAGTTTTATATAATCTTTAGGGATAGATTAACAACAGTTGAGTTGTGTTGTGGCTGGAAGTTCTCAAAACAAGGCATCAACCCCTCATCCCTTCTAAATCTTTTCCAACTCTTATCCACAACTTCATCTCTTTTATTCTGTAGTCAAGTTCCTGACCTTCTCTTCCCAATTCAGCATCTTTCCTGCACTTCCTGACTTTCTACCTCCTTTATCACATCTTTGCTCCCATTTTTTCCAACGCTGCACACTTCAGTGATGGACTTCAGTAACACCTTGCTGGAGTTAAGTGTTTTTGGAATGGTTGATTTGATGAGACATCTTTAGGGCAGATTTTGTCATCATTCCTACCAAACTTGACACAAGTTACATATCTTAACAAATTTGCTGTTCCTGGAAGCAAATTTTCAATGTGATTCTCACTGGTTTAATCGCTGCTGTATATAGGATTTGTATGCTTTGTCCTGGAGCCATTCCATAGAACAAGGCTCTAATAACTGTCAAAGCCAAACAGAAGTTAATCCAGGCATCGAATCAATGCAAAGCAATCTTTGTTTCAAATTCCCCTATTAGTTATTGCATCCTTCAATTCAGTAGGTCTGAAGATGGGTAAGACAGGATGCCTGATCTGCTAGGGTTAAGATTACAGGGAAGAGGAGGGCACCCCATTTAGTGCAGTTGAGATGATGCTATTTTTAAAGCTGCTTTCTAGTTGTAAATTGTGTAAAAGTGTAATTGGTTGCATTTATGTGGCTGTGTTGAGCATGGGTTACAAATGTAATGCATGTCTCTCAATGACTGAAAAGCTGCAAGTTAATAGTGGAAAAGAAAGTGGAGTTGGAGATGGTTTGGTCATGAACAAGGAGTGGGCTGGGTGGAAGGAAGCAGGGGGAATACAGAAATGATGACAACAAGAAAATTGTGTTGTAATTTGATTCTTTTCCTACCTCCATCCTGTTTCCCATAAAGTGATTTGGGTTATGAAAGTATGAAAGCAATTTGTTGGGGAAAGCTGTAATGTTGACTGTCTTGTCTACCAAGTACCATAGTTCCCCCCCCCCCCCCCCCCATCACCTCCCTAACCCTTTAACCTTCATCAGAATAAGGGTGAACCCAACCACTTACCAGAAGATAGTTTTTTTTCCTTTGGGCTCTTTTGAAAGAAAATCTCCAGTTTTAATTTTAAACATTACATCCATATTCATTTAATTTGGGGCTGAAATGGAGACTGCTGAGGAAAACATTAGAAAAATAAGTTGGGACTGGTAATGGCACTTCCTGGCTCTAGGTGTGAATAACACCACCTGGGTCTGTGGGCAGTTAAAATCATACAACACCAGGTTATAGTCCAACAGGTTTAATTGGAAGCACTAGCTTTGGGAGCACTGCTCCTTCATCAGGTGGTTGTGATGAAGGAGCAGTGCTCCAAAAGCTAGTGCTTCCAATTAAACCTGTTGGACTATAATCTGGTGTCTAGATCAGTGTGGTGCTGGACAGGCACAGCAGGTCAGGCAGCATCCGAGGAGCAGGAAAATTGACGTTTCGGGCAAAAGCCCTTCATCAGAAATAGAGGCAGGAAGCCTCCAGGGTGGACAGATAAATGCGGGGTTGGGGAGGTGGGGCTGGGGAGAAGGTAGCAACCATGTACTATAACCTGGTGTCGTGTGATTTTTAACTTTGTACAGCCCAGTGCAACACTGGCATTTCCAAATTATGGGTCTGTGGGGGTGTGTTGATGGGTACGCTCTGAGTCTGTGAGGAAGCATGGAGCCGTACAGGTGTGTTGATGAGTTGTCTTTCCCAACAATCATAACAAGCTATTAACTGTATAATGGAATTTCGTGGCCATTTTAACCAAATTCATATTAAAACCAAATGCAATTGAACAGATTGACCTTTCTCTGATATCTTCCTCAATTATGATTCACAATTTTGGGATGTGAATATCCATGAGACTATTTTGATGTGCTACAACCTAACTAAACTTTATAATCATTGCACTGGGACTCTCTATATTTCTTTTTGGTGGTAGTTCATGAGCAGCACTGTAAGTGAGTTGTGTTGTAATCGGTCACTATGATAATGGCGATTAGACATTTACTCTAGTGCCGACCTGATGACCTTGAATTCTGTACAAACAATACATTCATTTTCCTCCCTCACCAAAACCCTCATCCCACTGTCCTCCTCTAAGGGTGAGGAAAGTCTTTTTTTTTGCTATTTTGTAAAGGGATGCCGCTACCCCAGGTTCTTGCTCATCTCTGCACTGCTCCCAGTATTCCCATATAAAATCAGCTTGTGTTGGGCAGTGAATTCCACATCGAATGATACTTGCTGTGTTCCTCTTCTGATTTTCTGTCTGGCCACAAGCCATCTTCAATTTAACCATTCACATTTATCTTTGCTCTGACTTTTGTTCCAGAAGCAATGATCCAGTCTACCTTAGATGATGCTGCTTGCGTCAGGCCTCCTGACGATCATGGGCTACTTATTCCTCTGAAGGCAGATCAAGTCCTAATCAATTGTCAATGTAAACAGGAACAGACTGCAAACTTTTCCCAACACTAGTTTATTAATCGTTTGGTGTAGTCAAGAGATGAGTCATTTTACAATTGATTTTTCTGTAAGCCTCTTCAGCTTTTTGTTCTTTTCCAAATATAGCATCCGGCAGCTGCAAGATCTCTGCGCGCGCAGCAACATGTAGGTTGAACAAACCTCACTACTTTCCCTACACCTGATCCCCAACACTGACAGCCCACACACACCCCTCCCTCTGCTTCCATACAGTTTCTTTGGGAATTCCAGGTATTTACATTGCAATCTAGTTTCTCAAAAACATACATCTTTGTGCAGGAGAGGATTTCTGAATATGGAACGTTCCATACAGTATTTACAGCAGGCATACCTACCAATTCTCCATCCTCAGAAGAGTCTATGGTCCATTAGATTAACTAGCACAAGAGTGCAGCAGGTCTCTTAAACAACTATCAAAACAGTGCCAGGGAAGTCTGTGGAGTGAACAAGTAGGCGGGAAAGCAGTGACTGATCTGCTGCCAAGGAAAACAGTCCCTCTGTTTACTAGGCAGGTCACGTAGGGGTACAGGAAGGCCACAGGTCTCCATGTAAAGAAGCTTGAAACCTCAGCAGAGTGACAGAGACACTCCTTCCAATACCCTGTCTCCACTCTTCTCTCCCCCCCCCCCCCCCCCCCCCCCCCACAACCTCCCACACTAAACTCAGTCACAGCCCTAATGCTGACTGTGAACCACTATTGTCTGACTGCAAATGTGTCACGGTGTTAAGATTAAAGAAACCTCAGCAGGCCCCACCCAGGCCTGGGGGTTATACAATAACCTAATTACACAGAATTTCTCACATAGTTCAGGAATAGGCAGTAACAGCTGCATCTCGAGTCCTTTCAAGTGCCGAACAAGACATGTTCTGAGCTGTGTGAGGTTTGTTATTTGCGAGGAAAAGTATTTAGCTTTCAGCGTGTCACATTCCTTTCCATGTGAGTCCCATTGTAACTCAGCAGTTAGCTAGTGAAAGTTAAGAAGGTAAAAACAATGACTGCAGATGCTGGAAACCAGATTCTGGATCAGTGGTTAGCTTTCAGCGTGTCACATTCCTTTCCATGTGAGTCCCATTGTAACTCAGCAGTTAGCTAGTGAAAGTTAAGGCTGACCAGGATTGTGTGAAGGAGTTTTAATGGATTCTCCCTCCTTGTCATGTGTAACCAGTATCGCTTTGTCTCCATAGTAGCATTGTCACACATAGGTGTGCTGCAGTGACTGGAAGGACCTTATTTAATTCCTTTTCTATTGCCTGGATACATGCAGCAGACCACAATAAATGCAACCTGAGCACCATGTTGGCTTAAGATTCAAATTGCCTTTGCAATGAATTTTTAGTAAAATTTATTTTCATTTTACATTGTGAACTTCTAGAATTTATTTTTAATTTGAGCTTTCCCAAGCCTCTCTCCTTTGGATGGCAACTTGCACCAGGAGCTGTAACATCCTGTGCAATCAATAAAATCAATAAAATATTGCATTTATTGAGTATTTTTTGCAAAGTCAAGATGCTCTAAAGCAGCCAATGAAGTACTTCTGATGTGAAATGTGAAACCAGTTCATTCTCACTCAGCTCCCAAAACAGCATTGTAATCACAACATTTTAGCCTGTTATAAATCTTTGTAGAAGCACTGGTATTAGGTAAATGATATAGCTGCACAGAGGCGAGTCTCCTGTCACCAAATCGCCCTTTATTTACAAGTGCACAGTACACTGGCTGTAAGTAGCCAGCTCAGTCAGTTCCTGAAGTGAGGAAATTCTGAATTCCTGTTTATACTTCTTTCTTATTTTTAAACCTCCACACCACCCTCAAACAGTGGGTAGAGTTTATATGTTCCCCAAAACCCATGTTGTATGTGTGTGTAGGTGTAGGACACAGTGAAGAACAACGAGTGCATAAATCTTTATTCGTATTCCACCTCCAGGAAGGAAGGCAACATCCGAGTGGCCAGTGACAAGCAGAGCTCTTCTCAACAACAGGCAATGCTGAGTCATCAAAAAAGTGAAATGGAGGGCAGGGTTTAAATCAAAACAGAGTTGGAGGGGGAAATAAAACACTCCACGCTCCCTGTTTATTTATATTGGTCAGCCATAGCTCCCTGATTGGGGTTGTTAACCTGAGTCTGTCAAGGATCTCAGTCAGTAAGGTTCACATGGTTCCAATCACTACAGTAAAAAAACGTGGATAGCTCCCATGCTTTTGTCTGAATATTGTCGTGGGATCTTTTATGCCCACCTGAAATGGGACTTGAGCCTTTGATTGAACATCTTACCTGAAAGATTGCACTGCCAACAGTGCAGCACTCACTCTGTGCTGGAAGAGCAGAAATAGAAAGCCTCACTGATATATTTTCACGCCTAATATTCATGTCGTCATCTGGATCTGGATGTAGGTTTGCTCGCTGAGATGGAATGCTCATTTCCAGACATTTCGTCACCCTACTAGGTAACCTCTTCAGTGGGCCTCCAGGCAAAGCACTGTTAATAATTCCTGCTTTCAATTTATATGTTTGGGTTGGTGACATCACTTCCTGTGGCAGTGCCATTTCCTGTTCTTTTTCTCAGGGGGTGGTAGATGTGGTCTAACTCGATGTGTTTGTTGATAGAGTTCCGGTTGCAATGCCAAGCTTCTAGGAGTTCTCATGAGTGTCTCTGTTTTGCTTGTCCTAGGATGGATATGTTGTCCCAATTGAAGCGGTATCCTTCCTTCCTCTCTATGTATTTGACTGGGACAACACATCCATTCTAGGAGAAGCTAAACAGAGACACGCACAAGAATTCCTAGAAGCATGGCATTCCAACTGGAACTCTATCAACAAACACACAGAGTTAGTCCCCATCTACCACCCCCTGAGAAAAAGAACAGGAAATGACATCACCAACCCAACAGCAGTGCTTCGCCCGGACGCCCACTGAAGATGTTACCTAGTAGGTTGACGAAACGTCTGGAAATGAACCTTCCAGCTCAGCAAGCAAACATACGTCCAGAATCTCAACCTAAGCTACAAATCTTCTCAAAACTCGCTAAGTCATCTGGTTCTAATCAGCTAATTCAGCATAAGTTAAGAATCTGAATGCCAGCTCTTCTGGTCTGAATGGTTTCATTCTATATCTATACCTGTACAATGAGAGTTCTGGTTGAGCGAGCTCATTTTTATTTTTATTTCTACTTCCCAATTTGTTTCTGTGCATTTCTTTCCTCTGCTCTCATTGTCTCAACGACTTTGGAACATTTTACTATATTATGTATTGTACAAATGCAATTTGTTTGTCTCACATGAACTCCCCAATTGTCTTCCTATCTAAGGCCTAAGTGATGCTGTTCAATTTGGAATACGCAATTTATTTTAATACTTTATATCTAAGTTCCAATTTTCCTTTTTTACACGCCCAGCAATGAGACATTAAATTCTACTTGGAAAAGTTTAATTTTTCTGAATTAAGTTTCCAAGGTGAAGACCGCAGCATTTTCTGATGTTCTATAAAGGGATTTGAAATCAACTTATGTGTTAACATGATGGAAAAAAACAATGTTAGTTTTTGATAGTGAGAGATAGTAAAGGCAGGTAAATTGTACCACTTTGGATGAAAACCTCCACCAACTGGACTTGATTTAAAATATCGTTAATCAAGAATTCAAAGACATGGTACTGAGTCAAAGCTGTCTACTAGATTGACTGGAAGGAGAGCTAGAGGAAACAAGTTTGTGGTATCTGGGAAGCTTCCAACTGGAGTCTGTGCTGCTTGGTCTGCATGTATTCTTCACAGTAAAATTGGCACTTCAGGTACCAGAGGAATGGATGTGCGAGGAGAGTTCATAAAATTAGTACATGGATAGTGACTTCAGTTACCATTAATAGTAGGTATGTTTCATGGATTATTAGACCAGCCTGGGGTATTAAAACATACCATTACTGTTTGTAAATTTGTTCAACTGTGATTTTCCTTCTTTGTTGATACTCTGTAGCTAAACCCTGTGACAGTAGTGGATGCACTGCAAGTTCAGGACTTGTCTCCTTATTCACAAAGAATAAGAATCAGGTTTCTGCACATAGACAATGGTATTGATGCTAGTAAAGAGAGTAGTTGATTCTTTATACAATTATTATCTGCTGCCTGAGTTACTGTGTTCAGAAACTGGGGTAAAACCTTTGTCAAGAAAAATAACAAGCATCAGTGTTGGTCAAGGTTGAGTGGAATATCTACGTATGTGACTACAGAGAGCTTTTAAAGCACAATTGAAATAGTAGAAACATTAAACAATAAGATGGGAACTTTGGTGGAGATATGGTTTATGTTGTACATGATGTTTAATAATCATATTCCTGGTTACAAAATTTTGAGGCAAGTTCGATGTGTGGAGTATTTGAGTCTACCACAACAATGATCCATAGGGATATTCCATGGATTGTATTAAGAGTGAATGCATAAATAGGTAGTGTTAAGATATATAATGAGAATTACTAAATTTCCTACATGCCATCAAACACTAGAGATAGTGAGGGAGATCTGCAGACAATTTCGAACTCTATTAAGATGAGGGCAGTAATATTGATGGATATTAATTATCTCTCAGTTATCAATGTACATTTCTTTTGCTTCAGTCTAACTAGTAATGAATCCCAGACAGCTTCCTGGTTCCTTCAACAAAAGCTAAAGCATCCCCTACTTCTTTGTGGAAAACAAGTTGATATACTGTGGGGAACAATTGGGAAATAGTAATTGCAGCATGGTAGGTTCATTGAAAGAATAGAACATGATATCAGTGAGTCAACAATTAGGAATGTTATGCTAAAAAATTTTCAAAATGCAAAGAAGTGTTTGGGACCTCACCTGAATGAACGATGTGAAACAGGGAACAAAATACAATGACAGATCAGAAATGAAAATTCTTCAAATGTAATCTGCACAGATTATACATCCCATTGTAGCAAAAAAAAAGGCAAGGTTGTATCAAAGTATAGGATTTCATGGCTAATTAAATTGCAACTAAAGTGAAATTTTAAAGAGAGATGTGCAATAAAAGTGCAACTACTAAATTAATCGCAAATGAAGATTATAATGGGAGAATGAAAAGAAAGGTAAGCAAAAATTGTTAAAATAAAATAAGAATTTAAACTAATCCTCATCAAATTCACAGTACAATTTGTGATGTTGAATGTCAGTCATGAAAAGATTTTAAAATCCACAATTTGATGTACTGCAATTACTTAGAAATGTGTAGTTTAATCAAGGACAGATTTGTTAAGAAAGGCACATTTAGCAAATGTAATATTTTTTTGTAGAAATGACAATGCAATAGATACAGTGTATGTGAATTTTCAAGAGTCATTTGATAAAGTATCACTGAAAACACATGTTGGAAGAATGATGTATCTGTGGTATAAATGGAAATTTAGCAACCTGGGCTGAAAATTATCTGATGGACAAAAAACAAAGATGAGAATTATCAATCATTGGAAAAGAGTCTGAAGTGATGTGCTCCAGAGTCAGTGCTAGGTCTTGATTTATTTTTGACAGATGCAGATAAATTGAGTATATGAACAAAATTTCAATTTGCTGATATAAAAAAAAATGAATAGTAGAAAGTATTCCAGAATATTTCAGGAAGACAAAATATATGAAGCAAACAGGTGAAGTATGCAACCTTTTGGGGATCTGAATGAAGTAATACATTTGGGATTACAAATTTAATGAAAAGTCACTGAAGGTGTGGATGAACAGAGTTCTTGGCACTCAAATTATCAATTCAGTGGAACAGTGTGTAGGTAGGCAAAATCTTAAAGGCCATCAGAATTTTCTGTTTTGTAAATGGAGACTTGGTATTTAAGAATAAATAATGTATTCTAAATTTGTGCAAGTATTTGTTACTCTGTTAAAAGTAAACAGTTCTGAATGACCAAATAAAGCCATTAAGAATGTACAGCTTGAATTTACTAAATGTAGAATACAAAAGTTGAGTTAGACTGAGAGGCTTGAAATACTGGAAATGTTGCTGTTAAGCAACAACGACCCATAAGAGAACTCTTCATGGTTTTAACATTAAGTTTTATAAGTGAATGGGAAAAGACAGTTTTCCCTGAGGACTCAGTGATGAAAGTTCATCAATTTTAAATGATTAATAAGTGTATAAGGCGAACAATTAATAGACATTACTATATACTAAGAGTTGTTGGATTACAGAGAGTTTACATGCAAGGAGATGATGAGATGAGAGCATTGACATCCTTTTCGGAAAAATTGGATGGTTTATTGAAACTGAGGGAAATGGAGAGTAGGAAAAGGCATGGAAAATGATTTTTCGATTTGTTTCGCTTAAATCTTAAAACATATTGTGGCAGAGGTTTACCAACATTTTCCCCATATACAAAATGTATTTATTTCTCCCAAAATAAAAACTAGTTATGTAACAGAGCCGTAGTATTTCACATTTACATCATTTGTGCTTAGTGAATAACTTTTTGCTGGTGCTGAATAAGTGGTCTGTAAAGGCAACGTGGGTATCTTAAACAAGCGGGCACAAATGTCCGAGGTAGTGTCTGGCTTGGCTTTGTACTTTGTTTCGTTGATGTTATTGCTGAAAATCTAGCTTTATGTGAGTAGGTTGACTTCCAGAAACACATGCCCTCAGTGCTGCAGAGGAACAATGCTGCGTTTATTGGAACCATCGCAGTTAATGCCCTCACTGCCTCCAGTGTCTAGGGTCTTCACCGTCTTTGGGAGCCAGATCACCCATCGACCCCAGCCTCATGTGAAATAGATAAAAGCCATAGACGAAACAAGTACAAAAGATGGCTATGTTCGTAGAATTTAATGGTAAGCAGGTGGCAGGCGTAACTGAGGATTCATTTGTCACTATACAAAGTAACACTGAAATACATTAGTTGGGTTCCATTCACAATGTGTATCTTTGTAAATAAAATATTAAAATGGTTGAAAGATTGGCTCCTTCATTGGGTTTTCCAGAAGTGGACAGTTTGTTAAAACCATTGAGTTTGCCCCAGCTCTTCAAAAGAGTAATCCAATAAATCTCATACCCGGGTTCCTTCAATGTTTTTCTGCATTAAAGATTTATCCAATTCTGTTTTGATAGTCACTGTACTACTGAATGTATTTCTACCACCCTATTGAATATTGTGAAATTCCCTACCATGCATTGCCAGTTGGATCACTATCAGCCACAGATCTATGTTTACACCCGCAATATCAGGGTTCTCAACTCTGGCTGGGTATCACTTTGGAGAACTTGGAAGTGACCTCACAGAAATTCAGAGGCATATTAAGCAAGTGTTTAAGGGTCCAGAGTTACAAATGTTAAGCAAAACAAAAGTTGTAACTGTGGAAATATAACAACTACTCTGAATTTATAGAGTCATAGTCATAGAGATGTACAGCACAGAAACAGACCCTTCGGTCCAACTCGTCCATGCCGACCAGATATCCCACCCCAATCTAATTCCACCTGCCAGCACTTGGCCAATATTCCTCCAAACTCTTCCTATTCATGTAGCCATCCAGATGCCTTTTAAATATTGCAATCATACTAGCCTCCGCCAATTCCTCTGGCAGCTCATTCCATACGTTCATCACCCTTTGAATGAAAAAGTTGCCTTTTATATCTTCCCCTCGCACCCTAAACCTATGCCTTCTAGTTCTGGACTCCCCCACCCCAGAGAAGAGGCTTTGTCTGTTTATCCTATCCATGCCCCTCATGATTTTATAATCCTCTATAAAGGTCACCCCTTAGCCTCCAAGGCTCCAGGGAAAACAGCCCTGGCCTATTCAACCTTTCCCTATAGCTCAGATCCTCCAACCCTGGCAAATACCCTATACTAACATTTTACCCAGATTGTAAACTGACCAAAGTCAGTTTGAAAAGAAGAGCATCTTTCACAGATGTAAGTATCTCCAACGTAACCTGAAAGTACAGCCATTTCTGGGGAAATGTGTGCCCATTGTACCATTTCAACAAAGAATGCTCCAACTCAAACCTTACTTTATTAAAACAACACTGATTTGCAATTCTAGTATTGCTTTGGGCATGATATCGAAATCAGATCACTGGTCAGTTGGGGAGCTTAAAGTCACCATATATGTCACTTGTGTACATCTGTTTTGAATCTCCAACCACCCAAAATATCTCCCTACCTAAGGAAGCAACATGACAAATGCACATTGTTATACAGAAAACACTTGTGGGCTGTCTTGGGTGAAGGAGGATTCCAAGGGTATTTGTAATCTCCCAGAACCAACTCTGCTGCCTCCAGATCATTTGAAAATCCTGAATCAAAAAACCCCATCCAACCAGCAAACTGGAATGCCTGAATGTTCCAGTTTGCTGCAATAGTTGATTTCTCAAATACAGGGTGGAGGCCCCCATCACCTTGCAAACAGTGTCAGCTACCTGTATTAAGATGGTGCAGACCAAACAATGCAAGAGAGAGGGGAAAAAGAAAATCACCCAGACTACATGGACTACATCCCAGTGTTCTGAAGGAGATAGCTGAGGCGATTGTAGAGGCTTTGGTGGTCTTTCAGGAATCACTGGAGTCAGGGAGGGTCCCAGAGGACTGGGAAGTGACTAAGGTAACATCCCTTTTGGAGAAGGGAGGGAAGCAGAAGATAGGAAATTACAGGCCTATTAGCATGACCTTGGTCATTGTTAAGATATTAGTGTCCATTATTAATGATGAGACTGTGGAGTACTTGGAAGTGCATGGTAAAATAGGGTTGAGTAAGCACTGCTTCATCAAGGGAGCTCATGCCTGACAAATCTGTTAGAATTCTTTGAGGAGTTAATGAGCAAGTAGACAAAGGAGAGCCAGTGGACATGATTTATTTGTACTTCCAGAAGTCCTTTGACAAGGTGTCACACAGGAGGCTACTAAAGAAGATAAGAGCCCCATGGTATTGGGGGCAAGGTACTGCCATAACTGGTAGAAGGCTGGGAATGGGGATAAAGGGATCTTTTTCAGGATAGCAGCTGGTGACTAGTGGAGTTTCAGACGGGTTAGTGTTGGGACCACAACTATCCACATTATGCATTAACAATCTACTGAGGGTGTTGGTGCTAAGTTTTTAGATGAAATAAAAATAGATGGAGGGACAAGTAGTGTTGAGGAAGCGGGGAGGCTGCAGAAGGACTTGGACAGATGAGAGTGGGCAAAAGTGGCAGATGGCAATACAAGTTGTGAAGTGTGTGAGAGGTTATGCACTTTGATAGGAAGAAAGAGGCATTGACTGTTTTGTAAATGGGGAAAGGCTTTGGAAATCTGAAGCAGAAAGGGGCTTGGGAGTCCTAGTTCGGGATTCTTTCAAAGGTTAATATGCAAGTTCAGTTGGCAGTTAGGAAGACGAATGCAATATTGACATTAATTAAGGGCTAGAATACAAGAGCAGAAATACACTACTGAGGCTGTATAAATCTCGGGTCAGACCATGTTTGGAATATTTTGAGTAGTTTTGGGCCCCGTTTCTAAGCAAGGATGTGCTCATGTTGGAGGGAATCCAGAAGAGGGATCTGATTGTAACTTACAGAATACGGAGACGTCTGGATAGAGTGGATGTAGAAAGATATTTCCATTAGTTGGAGAGACGAGAACTGAGGGCATAAAGTCATAGTGAAGGGATGACCCTTTCGAGCTGAGAGGAGATGGAATTTCTTCAGCCAGAGGGTGGTTCAAATGTGGAATTCACTGCCACAGAAAGCTGTGGAGGCCAAGACATTGAGTGTATTTAAGACCGAGTTAGCTAGGTTCATGATTTGTAATGAGATCAAAGGTTATAGGAAGAAGGCAGGAGAACAGTGTTGAGAAACATATCAGCCATGATCAGATGCCAGAGCAGACCAGATAGGCCAAAGGGCCTAATTCTACTGCTACGTCTTATGGTCTAAAAGCATTTCAGTGTAGTTTTAATGTTGATCTCTGTAAATTGATTGGCACGAGAGAGGGAAATGTGGTCAGGGTCGCATGACTAATTTGGTGCTGACTATCATGGCTTCCAGTTAAAAATCACACAACACCAGGTTATAGTCTAACAGGTTTAATTGGAAGCACTAGCTTTCGGAGTGACGCTCCTTCATCAGGTGGTTGTGGAGGACACAATTGTAAGACACAGAATTTATAGCAAAAGTTTGCAGTGTGATGTAACTGAAGTTATACTTTGAAAAATACCTTGATTGTTTGTTAAGTCTCTCATCATATGAGTGAAGTTTGTACCAGTGGTGATTTGGATCCTAGCAGGAATTGATGTGTAACAACAAAAAAATGGTTAATGGGTCATGTACACACCATTCCTGTTTTCTAGACCATATTTAGAAGGCACCAGATCATGTGAATACCAGTCACTGAGATACCCGTTCATATGGTTGGACACCAAAGTCAAGTTAATTTTCTCATCTCCATTTTCAAAGAAATTCAATGTGATGACGAGATTTGAAGAAAGAATGGAAAAATTCTGATTACATGCTTTGCTAATTAGTTCTTCCAGATTTAAAATATCTGCTTTTAATAGAACAAAGTGTTGTGGTATTAAACCAAATTCTTCTGGTTTTCCTAGCAGCCCCTGTGAATGTGTTTCTGTTCAGTTTTTTTTAAGGCATTTGTCCTTTCATTCAGTTTCAATCAGTGCCGTTAAATCACATCACTTTTGAAATCCTTACAAAGAATTCTTTTGTATGTGTTTTTCTCCCCCCTCTCTCTGACTTGTCTGATCCTGCCCTTGTCTTATTTCTGTTACAATTCAGGAATGTACTCAAAAGCTGCTCTTTTAACATAACTACCATGGGTAACTTGCATCCTGATCTCCTTCAAGGCTTATCCATTGGCTCATCACTTGACATTGAATTTCTAGTTCATTTCTGAGGGATGGAAGATGCAATTGTGAACAAGTATTTTGAAATATGTGTCTTCCTTTTGCCTTATCTCTGAAACATTCCCCACTTCAGCAAAGATAAATTATTAGACTGTTGTTTGATGGCCACCTTGGGCTGTCCACTTCACCCTCAGGGAAGAACTAAAGTGAGCCCCTTACAGATGGCTTGCAACTGAGAGTCGACAGGTAGAGGAAATTGCAGGCACACTCCATAATCTTCCCACTCTGATGAGAGATGTGTTCAATGTTGTGAAGTACAGTCCAGCTGCATTTCAAACTGCCGTGATTACGACTGTGATTTCAGTCAGTGCAACTGTAACATTGGAGTGAGGAAATGCATTGTGAAATTAAAACAATGCATACTGGCATTAAAGATATTTGTACAACACTGCACACAGCCAAGGACACTTGCAAAACATTTCACCATAGCTGCTGCCAGGTTCCACGTTCCTGTGCAACATCTAAATCAGTGGCTGTAACACGAGTCTTAAAATTGAAAGGAGTAGGAGATGATTATTTCTCCCAAAAAATAGATATTTCTGTCCGATCTCAATCCCTCGAGATCTGCCACTTCACTAACTATTTCAAATTATTATTTTTGTAGGCAGTATTCTCATTCTATTAATATGGGTATACTTTTCCTTCAGTACCTTATTCCTCTGCTAATTATCTTCATTCACACTGAACTACAATTCACGTAAAGTTGCCTTGTCGTCTAAAACTGTTTTTCTGCATTCCTAATTTCGTGCCTTCCTGTGTGCATCCCTCTTTACGTCACAACTATACCTTGTGAACATGTTATGGCAACCAGTCGTCAAAGGAAAGGTAGTACTGATCAGGGTCCAAATGTGGAGCAGCAGACCATCAATGAGGTGCTAAATGAGTACTTGGGCAGCGTCTTCCTTAGCCATGACATGTCTAATAGGCATAGCTGCAGGTGTGAAATTAATTCATTCCAGATTGGAGACATTAGAGTCTAGGTTGCTTGAAAAATAAGTGGAGAAATTTGGGTGGAGGCAACAGAAAATCTGGTTATGACCTTCTATTCCTTAATTCTCGGGGAGATAATATGACTGAAGGTTGCAAATGTTATATCCCCTTTCAGAAAAGAGCTGAGAGATAAATGAGCAATTAAAGATCAGGTTTGGGGAAGCTTTGAGATAATTAGAAGTAGAATTAGTTGACACTTATGTGCCAATACGCTTCAGAAATGAAAAGGAGCACTGATTTGTTAAATGCAAGTTGTGTTCTATTGATTTGATTGAGTTTTTAGTAATGGTGAACGTTGAGAGAGTATTGTGCTACTTGTATATATGGACTTTCTAAAAGCATATAGCTCAGTACCACAAAATAGGCTTGTTAGCCAAATTGAGGATTATTGGTATAACGGGGCCAAGGGGCACTTGGGTGTGAAATTGGCTAATCGGCAAAAAATATAAAGATGAACAACTGTTTTTCAAAGTTGGCAGATAGCATGAGGAAATATGTTAATGTGGAGGACAAGTTCAGATTTCAGGAGGATTGAAACATCAATAAACAGACACTTAACATTTGAAATTTAATTGCAGATGAGTGTGAAGTGGTGCATTTTCATAGGGACAGTGTGGTGGGGCAATATAAACTAAATGATCCAAGTTTGAAAGGGGTGGAGGCACTCAGACATGAAGGGAATATGTGCTCAAAATCTTGAAGATAGCAAGACAAGTTGAAATTTTGCTTTAAAATGGGACCAAATGTGTGCAAGGAGCAGGATTAGATAGGCCAGATGTTGTCTTTGTGCATAGCGAAAGGATTTTGATCAATAAATCCTGGATGCTGTCTCTGTGTTAGGATCAGGAGTTAGATAAACAGGGCATTGTAGTATTAAGAACAAGGCACTGCCTGAGTGTGCACAGCAGCTTTATATACACTATAGTCACTTCTCATGTGTGAAAACAATTTGATGCGAATACGTTTCCCCCAATGTGAGGGGAGTAGCATTAAAACAGACACACGCTACTATTAAGTAAGGACCAGAGTTAGACTGTTGTGGATGCTTTTTCACTGAATATGTTCAAGGCAGATACAGATGGACTTCTGGTGTCTCAAGGAATCAACAGATAGGGGAAAGTGAATTTGAGGCAGAAGCTTAGCCATAAAAGCATAAAATGATGGAGCAGGCTCAAGGGGCTTTATGTGTTCCTATTTCTTAATGTTTTTATCTTGTAACAAAGGAGCATAGCTTTAAAATTAGACAAATGCTTTTGAGGTATGATATCAGGTAGCATAATTACTCACAAGATGGTGGAAATATGGATGATTTCAGCCTCTCTGGACCACCACACACCTGCCACTTCCCCCAACACACACACACACACACACACACATTTCCCCCCCCCACACACAC
>NC_057737.1:33577362-33608781 GCF_004010195.1 Chiloscyllium plagiosum
ACGCGCGCAAACCTCCTCCCATGTGCACCCACTCTCACACGCTTCCCCCAAACAAACACACACACGCTCCTCCCTTACACATGCTCTCCCTCTGCACATGCCATTTTCCCCAGACAGGTGCTGTCCTCCCCCGATTACATGCATTCTTCCGCCATCCACTTGTTTCTCCCTGCACCCCCCTGACATGCACAGGCACCCCACACACCCTACCCCACACACATGCCTTCCCTCCCAATACGCGCAGCTTCCTCACCACACATGCGCACTCCCCTCCACAGCGCCCTCCCCCGAGACACACTCTACACCCAACGCACACAGACACACACACACACACTCACCCACCCCCAGACACGCACACACAGACAGACCTGTGGGTGGGAGGGATTTTACACACAGTGTAAGTCAATTAAATGTGGAAAAGCTAGGAATCAGTACATTTTTGTGAGGCAAAGGAACTCAGAGTTAAGGAACCATCGAATTAATTGACTGATCCATACTTGTTCGTTTAGTGAGCCCTGAAGAAACTCTACTGCATAACTCTATCAGTCATTTTCTGCATATCTGTCCCTCCAGTTCACTGGTTCATGCTGCAGCAGTCACTGGCTTTACACTGGTCCCCAAAACTGTGCACTGAAGCCTGCTGCTCATTCTCTGCCACTCATTAACTGCACCGATTCTCTGCCGTTCCCTCTGCTTCACTCAGGGGTTTGGAGGGTTGGCTGCACTGAGTAAACATAGTTCAACCTGTAGTAAAGCTGCAACTATTCTTTGAAGAGAAGCCAAAAGGATCAGCACTGGCTATGTTCCAGCTCCTTTAATTATTGTAGATAAGCCCCATTCTTACTTTAAAGCCAAGCACCCATACTGCTCTTACAGACATGTTACAGTCTGAGTTTTAAATTTTGTTTTTAAAAAGTCGATTTAATAAAGGTAGAAACTTTTCATTCCGGGTCTCTGCACTATTCACCTGTGCTGCTAGTTCATTGGAGTTGACTGTTGCCTCAGTCTTATGTAAATGTTAATTATAGTCTGCAGTCACGAGTAACCCATAACGACCAACACAGTGAGGTCAACAAAGACTATGATCCTTTCTTGTCATCATTAGTTAAACATAAACCAAAGCAAAGGGCAGAAGTTAAAAATTCTGAGGGAAGTGCTCGAGATAGCAGTAATAAAGTTCACTTCCGCTGATAGTTTTAACCATCTTATCGGGATTGTCACCATATGCCTTCATCAGACTTGGATTCTTTATCTTCAGATATGTTATCAACCGGCTTCCAGTTGTGCAATCACTTCTTCCCCTCTACAGTTGCTCAGATCATCAAAGGCTGCTTCCCAACTGGTACCCAGCCATCCACAACTTACTGCTTTTCTTTGTGAAAACTTTGCTTCCATCGCCTTTTAGCACTTGATCATCAGCGAAAGGAAAAAGCAAAGCAAGTTAATTTTCATACATCAAGTACACGTCATCAGCTGTTGAGTTGGACCAGGACAAATGTAATCATGGGAGTGGGAGAAAATAAATGATGCTGTGCATTTCACTTCTGGAACTTGCAATCCGTTCCAACCCTGACCAGTGGGATGAAAATCTGGCTTGTTAGATGTGATAAACTTGGGCAGTCACATGCTGTACACACCCAGGAATGGACCAAAGCAGAAATCTGCATCTTATTTAGTGTAAACAGGAAACCTCACTGAGACCATAGAATGGCGATTTTAGGAAACTGAGTTGCTACATTTGAGCAAGGTATTCAAAATTATACTTTCATGACCCACATAAGTTCACTTAATGGAATCATGAGGGCTGTGTCTAAAATTTTAAATCCACATGCCTGTACGTTAGTAATATATCTTGTTGCTGATTATATATAATAGTTGTGCTGTGATTTGAGATTCATCAGCTGATAAGACAACAGCAAAGAAACCATTTTACCAAACTTCCAGATCCACTAAATTGAGCAGGGTACAAATGAAGAAAGCAAATGGGGTGAATTCCCATAGGATTCGAGCACTGGAACATCCCAGTCCTTTAAAGTGGCATCTGAAACTAATTATATCTGAGTTGAGTGCCCAAGGGTGGCACTGGGTTTCAGAAATGCAAAGTGTTTCTTGAACTCACAAAACAAGCTTCAATAATTAACATTATTTTGTTAATGTTCAAATGGTACAGTATGAACAATGAATTGCGCCTGTACCTTTGTAAAGTCAGATTTTGTCCATTTCTGTTATCTCCATTTGTTGGACTTTAGCCATTTTGATAAGTCATTTCTGGGAAGCATTTGCTGTGACTTTGAGCTGAACTGCTTTCTAAAGCAAGCCAGCAAACACAATAGGAGAAAGGCCCTGAGGGTCAGGTGTTCAGAGTAAATAAATGTTTAATGTGAAAGGAGAAGCTTAAGCAATGGGATCAAAGGCTGAGATGTGCTGTAGTGTGTTTGCAGAGGAGCAGTGCTCCAGGTGACCACCTCCCTTGAGATGCCATACTTTCAACTGGAGTAGAGAGGTCTTGACCTTTTAGTAACATGTGTACGATTGCCCCAACAACAAACATCAAGACCCAGGTTTTAAAATAGTAAATGCTGGTCAGAGCACTGTAGGCTTATTGACATCTGAAAGAGAAAAGATGTAATACAATATCACGGGAGCCCTTTGTCAAAATTCACCAGTTCATAAAAAGTGACCAGCCTCTGTCACTGCCTGAAACATTGAGCATATTTCTTTTTCTGCAAATGATTACTTTGTAATGTATTTTTAAAGATTACATTTTCAACCGTCATTGTTTATCTTTTGCTTTCTGATTTGTGCCTCCAGCAAGCCAAACACAAATCATGTTGCTCCCTGTGAGTGAGCACTTGGCTGGGTGAGGTGGCACCAGTTAACACTCCTTTTATCCTCCGAGGCCAAAGGGCTGTGTCTCAACCGGGTAAAGTTGATCGGTAGTTACTTTGATAGTTGTTGAGTCATTGGTCATTCCTGCGTGACTTACACTTTCCCGAGTTCAGTAGCTTCGACTCTGCAGCTCCCCACCACTTTGAAGAGTTTGGGTAGGTGGGCGGATTTGCTGGTGGAAGATGAATTTTAAATTGCTTTCTTGAATTTCCCAGGGGAAGATGTTGATTTAATCTGCTTTTCAACTAATGTTGTCACTCAAACTCCTCTGGCAAAATAGTTCACAGAAGTTCTTGATCACTGTGTCTATCAGTCTCATGCTTCCTGACTCTGGTACTTCAGTTGCCCTGATTAATATTTATGATTCCGAGCAAATCTCCTTCTGGTTATTTTTAAGTACCTCTCCTGACTTGCATGAGCCAGAAACACGAATAGAGGTCACTGTGGTCTCTAAGCATTGGTCTCAGCTGAAGCTTGCAAATAGCAAGTAGGATTTTCATAGTTCTTTTCTCAGAATCATCTATCGCTTGATCTGTAAAATCCAATTGCATAAATATTTGGTTAGTTGTTACTCAGTAAAAGTGTCTCAATACCCATCCATAAATTAAGTCCAAATCATGGATAATGAAAACACTTAAAACTTTGTACCAATATCTACAGATCTGTGTGGCTGTATGTTCTCAAACTGATTCTAATGAAGGGAAAAAAACTGTCCCTTTGTCCAAATTATCTGTTGCCTAACATTAAAGTCCATAATTAATTTTCCAAACATCTGCCATGAAAATATTGGAGCCCTCAGAGAGTGAAAGAGAAAAGATGTAATACAATATCACGGGAGCTGTAAATAGCATGGTGTGAGCCTGCCTTCAGCGGTGTCTTTTTAAACTGATGCAACGATGCTTATGTTATCTTCTGTAACATAAGAAACTGGTCAAGGATATTGTGATATGGAAGAATCCAGCAGACATTGATTACAATTAACTATTATGTACAAACATTACATTCACAGGCACCAAAGTGTCTCAGTTAATATTAAATTATTAGAGTGCAGCCCTATGGCATTCTGAGACCTGATTACCACTGAGGAAAGTTTTATTTGGCAATTGTTAAGTTATGTCTTGTATGTCCAGAGGATGGAATCTCATCACTCCAGATGTTTTGAAGTATCACCTGTGCTTGCTGAAACTCATCCATTGCAAATGGATTTGCTGGTACCATTCCAGTCCCTGTCAAAGCACCATCCTGCTGGGAATGCACTGTGTTGCCTTCAGATCATTCATGCACCATTGGAACAAAATTGAGTCTCGTTGGTTTAAAGTATCCCATTCCTTAGGATGTACAGTGTGGATCTATGTTGGGTAAACTCAGGAAGTTGAATAAATGCTGAGAAATGTGGTCATTTTAAGGTACAATACATAAAGGAACGAGAGAAACTGACTGGATCAGTATACAGCTTCAGACTTACTAGACTCATTGTACTATTGGCTAAGTAATATTTATCAGTCACTTCTTCTCATTTGTAGATTGAACAACAGTAAGCATCAGCTTATACTTGTTATAGTTCAAAACCATAACACTTAAGAGGAAGCCAAGAGTTGGCTTTTCGGTTTGTTCTTCAACTGTCCTGTGAAGATTAGAACAGATTATATTACTTTGGAGAGTTGAAGATCATCTGAAATTTTGCCCTCAATATGTTGTGTCTCAGCCAAGAAAAGGTTGGTTTGCTAAAAATAAATTTAAAGATGTAACTAAAAACCATACAAAGTTGAATCTTGGGTGACTACACATGGATCGAGGGAAGTAGCTATGTTTCTCTGCAGATGCTCTAGTTGAATAATCAGCGCCACCTGCTGAATTCTTGGTTTTCAGTTACTGTACCTGGATGTCTCAATATACAGTAGTTTGCACTTCAGCATTAGCACATCAGAGTACATTTGAACTTGAGAAACATTTGGTGCTTGGACCTTTACAGATTAAAGAGTTAATGAGGAATCTGGGGATTCAATTATACTCAGGAGCATGTGAACCTTATAAAATTCAAAATTGGGACAAAAGATTTGTGAGAATTTGCAACAGTTATTTTTTTAAGAAATCTCGAGTACAAACCACCGAAGATAACTATGATGTATTTAGCATCCTAATTACTCAGAAACCCATTATGACACTCAATTGCTGTTTCCCTCACATGGTGCCATGTTTCTTGTTTGTCTGCCATTTGATCTGATGTTTGTACCTTCATTATTGTGGTGATTACTCTCTAAGACAAAGGCACTGTATTCTATTTTGTCACTTCTGAAGAGTGCAAGGCAGAGAAGTTCAGATATATCTCTGGTCATGTTTCCATCCTTATCTAGATACTGATTGAGAGCCTCCTAACTTTGTATAACAATCACAAATAAGGAAGCTTTTGGTTTAACAGTTTTGTGGAGTAGAACGTGTTATGTATATTTTCACAACTTTTGTCATTGTCTCCTTTAGGCTAAGTTTGCTATTCAGAGAGGTGCCACAGCAGTGATTTTTGATGTAACAGATGATGCAAGTGCTGCGGGTCAGGTAAGACAAGTATTCAAAGCCTCTGTCATTAACACCAACCACCAGACTGCATAACCTGGGAATAATTTGGGGAAAATATGATCTTTTGTTAAAGTCTATTTTTCTACAACTCAGCAAAAGCAGCAGATTGTCACCTCTCGCCAGAAGTGTGATGTAAGTGCACACCTTTCTAAGCATGATCCTAGTCATCCAATTTGTCACTGAGCAGACAATATCTCGAATTCTTCAGGAACTTTTATTGAAACCATTTTTATTTCCAGGCAAGCATTGACTTCTGTGGAGATGGACATCCACAGCAACTAGTTTTAAAGATCCAAAAAACAGTCACAGGTGAAACAAATGAAGAATGTGGCTAATTCAGGGGACACACAACCTGTTATTCTTCAGACACTACAACATCATTCTGAGCCACCAAAACAGGGAAGACAGGACCTTAGTTTTATCATAGATCCTATCTGTTCATGGAGGCATAAAAGTAATAGTAGCAGCAGTATCCAGGATGAGTTTAACCCCTTTGATTGGCATCCTATCCATCATATTAAACACACCCTGATATCATCACCAGTGCATCTAGGCTACAGTGCATGCTATTTTGAAGATATACTGCAAATCCCTGTAAGATTTTACTTTCAATAGCATCTCTCAAAGCCACAACCCGTACCAACTTCAAAGGATAAAGGCAGAAGACACATGGGGACATCACCACCTGCAAATTCCAACCAAACCACACATGACTCTGATTTGGAAATATTTTGCTTCATTGTAGTTGGGCCAAAATTCAGGACTTTCTACTTAATAGCTCTATGGGAATTCCACTGCTTAAAAAGGGCAGTAGACAAAAGATGGGGAATTATAGACCAGATAGCTTAACTTCTGTTCTGGGGAAGATGTTTGAGTCTATTATCAAGGAAAAAATAACAAAGCATGTAGATAGAAATTGTCCCATTGGCAGACACAGCTTGGTTCATGAAGGGCAGGTCATGTTTAACTAATCTTTTGAAATTCTGTGAAGACATTACGAACATGGTGGACAACAGGGACCCAGTGGATGTGGTGTACCTAGATTTCCAAAAGGTCTTTGAGAAGGTGCCGCACAAGAGGCTGCTGCATACGATAAACATGCATGACATTATGGGTAAAGTATTAGAGGATCGAGGATTGGTTGACTAACAGGAAGCAAAGAGTGGGGATAAATGAGTGCTATTCTGGTTGGCAATCAGTAACTAGTGGCTTGCCTCAGGGAGCAGTATTGGGACTGCAATTATTCACAATTTATATAGATTATTTGGAGTTTGGGACCACATGTAGTGTGTCAACATTTGCAGATGACACTAAGATGAGTGGCAGAGCAAAGTGTGCAGAGGAATGTGAAACTTTACAGAGGAACATGGATATTTTAAGTGAGTGGGCAAAGGTTTGGCAGATGGAATACAATCTTAATAAATGTGACGTCATCCATTTTGATAGGAGTAACAGTAAAAAGGACTATTACTTGAATGGTTAAAAAGTTGCAGCATGCTGCTACGCAGAGGAACCTTGGTGTTCTTGTGCATGAATCACGGAAGGTTGGTCTGCAGGTGCAACAGGTAATTAGGAAGTCAAATGGAATTTTATCCTTCATTGCTAAACGGATTGAGTTTAAAAGCAGAGAGGTTTTGTTGCAGATGTATAGGGTGCTGGTGAGGCCACACCTGGAGTACAGTGTGCACTTTTGGACTCCTTACTTGAGAAAGGATGTACTGGCACTAGAGGGGGTGCAGAGGAGATTCACTCGGTTGATTCCGGAATTGAGGGGATTGGCTTATGAGGAGACCTGAGTAGTCTGGGATTATCTTCATTGGAATTTAGAAGAATGAGGGGAGATCTTATAGAAACATGTAAAGTTCTGAAGGGAATAGATGAGATCGACGTAGAGAGGATGTTTCCACTGGCGGGTGAAACTAGGACAAGAGGGCATAGCCTCAAAATTAGGGGTAGAAGATTTAGGACTGAATTGAGAAGGAACTTCTTCACCCAGAGGTTTGTTAATCTGTGGAATTCCCTGCCCAGTGTAGTAGTTGACGCTAGTCCGAACAATGGTTTTAAAACTAAGATAATGAACAATGAAGGAATTAAGGGTTATGGCGAGAGGGCAGGTACGTGGAGCTGAGGCCACGAAAAGATCAGCCATGATCTTATTGAATGGTGGAGCAGGCTTGAAGGGCCAGAGGGCCTACTCCTGCTCCTAGTTCTTCAGATGAACTGCAGAGATTCAATAAAGTGACTCACTACCTCCTCAAGGGCAGTTGGGATAGGAAGTAACATGCCAGCAGTGTCCACATCCCATGAACCAGTAAATTAAAAAAACTCTGTTTAATATTTGATTAGAAGGACCACATTTCTGACAAAGCAGCACTTAGTAAAAACACCACTGAAGTATCATTCTAGGTTGTGGCCTCTAACCAGAAAGGAGATCAAGCTCTCAATCTCCATAGAGGTAAGAAGGCTGTGACTGAGCACGTCTACCACTAAACAAAAAATCCAAAAGCATCAAATGTTGCACTTTGGGGGCCCTTAATGTAAGTGCATAGTAAACTGTGCTACTGTTCACGACTTGAGCACTAAGACACACTCATCAATTCAAGGCTGGATTCCATTTTGAAGGGGGTAATTGTAAGAAAATGGAAAATTATGAGAGGGCATGAGGGAATAATGGCAAAGACCAGTGCTTTGAACGTTGATAGGTGGACATGTGTGAGTAGAATGCAGCTTTCTCCAATCTGTGACTTTAACATCATGAGAGGTGGTTTGATTGAACAGAAAAATGTAACTCGTTCAGAGAGCATTGCATTTATATAACCAGACATGAGAGAGAAACAGAATTAGATTTGTTGATAAGATATTGATACTAATTACAAGTTTGTGTTGGGTCAAGAATTTAAAGCTAAGAAGGATAATTCGTATGTATTTCCAGTTTTATGAAAAGAATGTCCAAAGTGGATAAATGCTTTATATTATGGAGGAATTACTTTATTCATTTGAGCTGAGAGCCCACACGCTAACTACTAAAGTGAGTCAGTGAATGAGTGGTAAATGTGGTAAAAACTATTCTAAGCTTCACTCAGGAATATGTCTTCCAAATAAGAAACTAAAGTTAATCTGACTTCAGGACTTTTGTTGTACTGAGCAATCAAGTATTAACAAATGGGAAAGCAACACAAAAATCCTTTTTTTAAGGAAAAAAGCATTTGCCCACAAATTATTTGCCCTGCTTTTCTGTGTTCAAGCAGACCTATCTTTCTGAAGATACTGACCGAATTGATTTAACCCCACTGGAATCATATGCTTAATGTCCTTCTGTAGTAATGTAGTTAATTAGAGTGCACGGTGAGAAGGCTTGAAGAGTTTAAACCTTGGTATTGACATTCTATAAATGTTAATAATTTGGTTACTCTTTCTGTATTATTAAAAAGTGGGATCAATCTCCATTTTTCTCTAAACTGAAGCCTTCCCTAAAGTGAACAAGTTTCTTTTTAAAAATTGATGATGAAAGCACAGAATAATTTAAGTGAAATCCAGCACAAGCTTAGGATTGTAAAACTACCACAAAGAAATGAGGGACACCTGTAGAAGTGGAGTGGGTCACCACTGGGCTTATTAAAGTGAGCTTTGAAGCTAAGATCAAGAGTATACCATGGAGGATGCAATGAATATTAACAGTTGGAAATAATGGATACATGTCAAACCTTTGTAAAAGGAAACAAAAAGTGTGAAGAGTGAGACCATAGTAGTTGATTAAGGAAATCATAACAGATCGCTGAGGACCTTGTATAAATTGTTTGTGGATGTTTTAAATGTGTTAGAATGTAAAAGGAAACTAAAACTTGAGTGTGAGAGGTAATCAAGAGATTCTAAGTAACATGGGATATTCAAGGTCATTCTTCCAATGTCTGCATGGGTTTCCTCCGGGTGCTCCGGTTTCCTTCCACAATGCAAAGATGTGCAGGTTAGGTGAATTGGCCAAGCTAAGTTGGGGAATGGGTCTGGGTGGGTTATTCTTCGGTGTGTCGGTGTGGACTTGTTGGGCCAAAGGGCCTGTTTCCATACTGTAGAAAATCTAATCTAATCAGTGCTGTGGAACTCCGTTTCTCTCATGCTGCCTCCACGAGTTGCGTGTTTAGTTTCATGGGGACAGACAGACAGAGTTTGCCCAGAATGTGCACTGTTAATGGAATCGTTGTAGTCTCTGTTGTCTTGTTTTTCTCTCTAAGAAACATGGGTAAATTCTATATCTCTTACTGTGAAAATGAGTCTATGCCAATTTGTAATCCATCTGTGTTTTTATATCATTTAGCCCTGAGTGTTGAGACCCTTTGGAATTTGTAAACTTGCACATCTTTTGTATCCTTTCCACTGGTTGGTGTACACATTAAGCAATGTAAAGCCTCAAGTTGTAGACAGCCTTTGTTAATTCTGTATTGGTAAAAGTTTTCAAGTTATAAGTTACATACCTATGAGTGTTGCTGAATACAAGATCATTAATTAATCCTCCAAAAGGACACTCCTTTACGTGGCTTTTTTCTCCCTCTTGGTAGCTGAAACAGAATCAAGAGGATCTTTTGCCTTGTCCAGTTATCCTGATCCAAGGTCATGATGCTACCCAACTGATGAAGGTCATTAACACCAATGGTGAAGCAATAGTCAGGATTCATGTCAAGAGTGACAGATTGGGTCGGGTAAGTGATATGTCAGAAATGCATATCTCAAGCTTAGCTGAACACTTGAAAAGTCAGTGGAAATATTCTGATTAACTAGAGGTTTGTGTAAGATAATAAGCTCTTCATAGCAACCCAACACTTGCACAGAACGACATTCAGTTTGGGGACCCACTCAGCCTCCTGCTATTTCATCATTTTTGGCACAATGTCTAATTAGCAATAGGTTCATAATACTCTCATATTTAGCTGCCAATACTTGCCTTCATTAAATAGTTACCTAGAGTAATACTTGCAAAACATTTTTAGGTAACTTACTCAGAATTAATTTTCAACTATTTTCACAGAGGTCCTAAAGTTGGGCCACCAAGTGAGCAGGAGGATGTGAGGCTATCTGCGTAACCTGTTTATAAACCTTTGTGAAAGCTTCGTTCGAAAGAGTCTGAGACAGATATGGTTTCATCAAGCTAATTATAGTGTAACTAACCTGTGGATGGATGTTTCCTGGGGTCTGTCTGTAAGACAGCCTCAAAATAATTCCCCATTGTATATGTTTTTCATTAGAAAATCTAAAACATTCTAACTAAATCTGGAAATGAGACTGAGGTAGGAAATGTGACTATGGGCTGAGAGCACTTTAAGGTAAACAAAAACCCTTCTCTATTCATTCAGCTAAGAGCATTTCCTGAAGCCTTCATTTATTCATTAGAATAATACTGATCCCCATCAAGCCTACAATTCCATTCTCTCACTTTCAAAGCGTTGACAAGTTAAAATATTCCAAAGTTGGGATAATTCAGGCAAATTATGATCCCAACTGTATTGGTTGGATTGGATGGACCCACAGGTCACATGTTAAGTAGGTGGGAGAAAAAAAAACATGATTTGACAACTCCGTCCATCCACCATTTGTCAATTTTGGAATATTTTTAAGTGTGTTTTATCTTCCTATTTTGTGGCCTCGTTATGAGGAAGTCAGATCACATCTGAAGTCTTGAATGTCAGTCACTAAAAGCCAGAGCTATGGGTCAGCATGAAATACTTTCTTACAGGGAATCTGAAATGTATGGGTCCTGTATATAAAAAAATCAATAACTTCCCATAGTACGTCAACCTGTCTCTGCACAGATTAATCCTGAATGATGTTTTCATTCCTACAGAGTTGCAAAAACAAAGTTTATCACTTCCCAAAAATCAATCCCACCTTTCCTCACCAGAAATACATTTAATTGTCTCTCTAACCATTTTATACCACCTGCCTTAATGCCCTTTCCCTGTACCTTGTTTCCCCTATTATTCTTTGAGTCATTAAGTTCTTTCAGCATTCTTCCATCTGCATTCTGAAGTTCTATCCCTTAAAAATTTTGCCTCTTTGCCAACTCTCTCCCTCCAACCAAAAATATTGTCTTTATTTGTTTCTCCTAAATCTTCCTTCATCATTGCTCCTTTCCTCTTCACCACTTGTGAATCCCTGTAGAAATGTTTTAGACCTGAAATGGAATGTAAACCATTCAGCACAGTGAGCAATGTAACTGGAGCAATTGTGTTAATTCCCATTATTTGAAAAACTTTGTTTAGGTCAGCTGAACATTCCTTTTCCAAAAGAAAACAAGCGCAACACCCATAATCTTTCCTTGTATCTTAAATTCCCTATGTCCAGAATCAAAAGTATGTGAACCTTCATTTCCCTCTGAAAAGCAGCAGTATTCCTCTGGTTATTGAGTGTGTCAAATGGGGCCTGGGAGGGAGTTGAAAGCTGAAACACAGAAGTATATACAAATTCTGACCATTGAAGACGATAGTGTAGGTAACTGAGTTGTGGGTCACATTCCAGTAACTAGGTATAGGAAAATGGGCTTTAACTGCTACAAGCATGAAATGTATCTCTTTTCTTTCCTGTGAACAGCCCTCGGGCAGTTCAATATAACTCGCTACTTTCCATTGTACAAGATGAGACTTGCAAGGCTCAGCTATACACCACACATTTTGTTTCATTTCTCTTACACAGCAAATCTATCAAGCTGCAAATGTACAAGTAATGGGGAGTGAATCACAGACAGCTAGTAACTGCTGGGAATTATCTTTGATACTTCTGTGACACATCCAGTCTGCAAAGTGTTCTTGGAAATGGTTCCCTGACTGTGTGCCTTCTCCAGTAATGTAACGATGATATACTATCATAGCTGTCTGAATTATTCCTCTGATATTTGTCATCCACCCATCTACTAACAAATGACTTCTTGTCCCATGAGGGAAAATTACAAGAGTTGTGGTTCCTTTGAAAATTTCTTCAGCCCCAGCCTTGCACACCAGGTAATGTTCACATTCCTGTAGTACCCAGAACTGAGTGTTTGTACCTCTTTTCCCCTCTCTCTTGCACACAACACTAATCACTTCCATCAAAGCTTTATTCTTCAAAAAGAACCTAAGATGTTTAATGTCGTTTTTTAGATTTTGTTCACTTAATTAGGTCTCTTCTGCTTGTCATGTTTTGACTGAGCCATTATTACGCCAAAAGATAGAATTGTCTCAAAGACTCAATCAGTAATCTCCGTTTCTCTCCTCTTCAGCCAGCCTACGATGTGGGGATCCTCATGACTCTGATTGTGGCTTTCTCAGTTGTTGTCATGATCCTGGCGGTGAGAATCAAATGCAAGCAGAACCGGACTCGGGTGAGAGCAGTGCCCTCCAATTTGTAGCAGTCTTGGCTGTTAGTTTTCTGTTAAAACTTCAGTCCAGTCATGTAACTTAACTTTGGTTTGCATCTGTGAATACTTGTGATCCCGCATTCATGACCACTCAGGATTCTTTGCTGTTACTATCGCAGTGACAATTCAAATTTAGGTTCTGAATTGTGCCCTAATAACACTTGTTCTTTTCTGAAGGGAGACATGCAATAATTGCATCGTACATGTTACAAGATACAATCTGCCAGCCTAAGATTTGTGTTTAAATGCACACAATGTGGCAATGAAAAGTCTTCAGACTCAATGACTGCTTGGTTCTCAAAATCTAAGATTTGATTCTATTTGAGAGTAAGGTATGATAGAGACAGTGCACATTTGAAAGTATTACAGAATCTCTTCGGTATGAGCAGTACTCGCTGTACTAGCAGTTCTGGCCTTTAGTTTGAAATCTGTTATAACCCGTGTATTTCTCCTATAAGCTTTTGGTACACACTGTAAATTTTCCATACTTGTGATATATTGTTGAAGAAGGAGATGCTCCTGTGAGGTTCAGACTCAAATATACCTTTAAAGCATGAGGTGCTTTATCTGATCTTTTCAGTTCAAAAACAGGAAACACACAGAGGATCGACAGCACACGTGCAGAGCATGAAAACCAATGCTTTAAGAATCCCTCAGTTGGAAGACATAATGTGTTGATGAGCGTTTAGAAAGGAACGGAGCAAGAGGATGGGATGTAACAACCACATGCATAGAAAACTGATTTTTAGCGTGCTCAGGTAGAGGATGGAAGGTGGTCAAAATGAATTCACAGGGGACAGAAGAATGTGTAGGATCAATAAAGCATATGATGCAGCATTGGGTGTAAATTGCTGATGGGAAGTTCAAAAAGGCATTATGCAAACTGGCAAAGAGAAAGAGATTGAACTGGCCCAGGAGTGGAAGAGAAAAATGGTTTTGCATAATTCATGCTGTGACTGGAATGTCTCTAATGTACAACCCACCCATTCTCCACTTGGTTGATGACATAAGGACAGACGGTAAATAAGAGCTGTAGTGAAGATTCAAGACTGTTTAAGCCAAAGTTAAAACCAAAGGACTGCTTATATCTAGTGGAAAGATGTCAGTCATAGATTCCTCCCCCCCCCCCCCCCAACTCAGGTTGGGCCCTCAGCAAGCTTGTAACATTTCCCAGGCATATCTAAGACTCTTGCTCACTCTCGCACTTTTGCTCTCTCAGACTCTTTTTCGCGTGCACTGTCTCTTGTCTTTCGCTCTCTCTCATGCCGTCACTCTCCCTTTTGTGCTCTTGCTCTCTCTTGCTCTTCCCCATCCACTCCACTCCAGGATAAAGGACCCCTTGACCTTTTCTTACATCTCAACTGGTTCTTTGTTCAACATGTCACCTTCTAACTGAAGTGTGATCTACAACCAAAGTTTTTCTGGAAATCACACATTGCTTTCATTTGTTAGATCCAGAGGATGCAAACTTGAGCATATCTGTTATACCGTCAATGTAGTTAGTCATCCCTTGCTAAGTAACATCGTGTCACTAGAATATCTCTCTTACCAAAATCACTCACTTCTCAAAAGTCTCTCTACTCTATTTCTATATTAAAGGCTACACTGTTTATTAATCAATTTGTTGCAGCTAATTATTCCAGCTTTAATAGTCAATAAAATTCTTAAATGCATAAAGTTTTCAGTGACTAGTATGTCCCAGTCTTGACTTTCTCGATGTCTGGGATCTTTCCCAGCTCTCAATCTTGCATGTTCCCATGTAGAAATAAACACCTTTAAAAGCCGTAGGGCCTGTATAATATAGGAAAGTATGAATAATTCATTGCGATTATAAATGACTGGCTGTTGCTGCAAATGATCCAAGAAAGCCATCAATCCAAGGAGTGGGATGTTGCAGACTGCCTATTCCATCATGTTGTGCTGTTCAACTGTTCCAACTTCCACAGTATTTTCTGTCCATAGTAGGAGCAACTCCTCTGAATGCTCGCCAGCTGTAAACCGGCCGGGAATCCGATCTCAAAGTTATATTTGTTGATATGCTTTGAGAATGGATGCTGACTACCCTGAACCCTGGATTGAGACTCCTTGCAACTGTCGTCCAACTGATGAGTGAAAGTGTAAAGGGTTTGCCTTGTAGCAAGAGTCTGAACATCACAGTTAAGTGGTTACGTCTAATAATGATGCCACATCCATGCTACTGGAAATCCAGTGAATGTAACAATGAATATGACATAAAGAAAGGAGAAAGAAAATAGAGAAAATCAGCTGATTCAGATACAGCGCTGTTTGAATATACTTGATATAACATCATGATGCCAATTTGCCTTTCAACCTGCCAACAGTGCTGTCAGCTGCCGAGGCCCTAAGCTCTTACTCCCATCCTGACCCCTCTATTTCTCATAATTTCTCTCCTTTTCTAAGATGCTCTTGAAAATTTGACACCTTAATTAAGACCTTTATCATCATGCTAAATTGCCTGATAGTGTCCACTGATGTGCATGCTATGTAGATTAGTCATGGTAAATGCAGTGTTATGGGGATGGGGTGGGGCGGTGGGTCTGGGTAGGGTGCTCTTCAGAGATTCAGTGCAGACTCATTGGGCTGATTGGCTTCTTTCTGCAGTGTAGGGATTCTGTGATTCTAATCTCAATGTCATCCTTTTTTAACAGAATTCCTTGCAGCAGCAGACTATCAATGCGATCAGCCAGCTCGCCACACGCCGTTATCAATCAAGGTGTCAGGCTCAGGGTCACGAGCATCAGAACAGCTTGGATTCACAGAGTAGCAATGTGTCAGAGCCAGTGTGTGCTATCTGTCTGGAGGAGTTTGCTGATGGGCAGGTGAGAAAAAAATCATAGCAGATTGATTGGAACAGCTAATAATAGAAATCCTCATTGTCATAAATGAGCTTAATTTCTCAGCCTGATATCTTTCAATGAATTTTTTTCCCCCAATTAGATTTTTGATTCTTGTTGTGTTACCACGCATTTGTATTTAAAATGTATTTGTGCAATAAAACCAAACTTATTGAGTTCTGGATTGTGAATCTGCAAACCCTTATCATTTAAAAAGGATCTGATTGCTGGTTTGAATTCTGGTTTGAGAAGAAAGGACTGTGTTCTGGCTTGCCTTTCTAGTTTGCCCACTAGAGAGCAAGATCTTGACCTCTTCTAGCTGGGCTTCAGTTAAAGCTATAATAATCCTTTGGTCATTCCATTTCTCAGATTTTAATTTCACTTGTTGCATGATGCTCCAGCCTTCCTCAAGCTGATCCAGGTCATTTGGTGAAAGAATCACACTCATAGTTGTCTGTGCTGTTCTATTAAATAGTTGATTCCCACTGTCCATGTCCTGTGTGTTCACTAGAATGTAATGTTTCTCCTATGATTGATGTGTCTTTACAGGATCTACGGATAATTTCTTGTTTCCATGAATTCCACAAGGAATGTATAGATCCCTGGCTTCTTCAGCATCGTACCTGCCCTCTCTGCATGTACAATATCATTGGTAGGTGAAAGTTCTGAGTGTAGTTCAGGAATTTTTGAGGGAAACAAATCCTAATTGAGATTTGACGCTGTGGATTTGTTAAATGGTAAGGGATAAAACAGCCTGATGCAGATTATAATATACATGAAGCAGTATCCGTACCTCTGAATGCAATGACTTTTGGTAGACATAACTACCAACTGAGGTAATTTGTTTTACTGTCTCTGGAGGTAAAAAAAACATTAGGGCAGCAAACATCAATAGTAACTGGGACAGCAAATGTGATTTTCACCTTGCTGGCTGGAGTGACCTTGTGTTATCAGAACAGGTCTGAAAGCCTGCAATTTTTCAATCATTTTGAACCGAGTAAAAATTGCCACTTTTTCATTCTTTAACAGCACTGTCTGGTACTGTGGTCAATGTTCAAATTCTCTCCACTAGAGTGAATTTGGAGCAAAAGTAGCAGCATTCATACCTCTGCTGTTGATACTGGGGGATTGTGATTAAAATTACAAATGAATAAATGCCATATAAGTCCAGTTTTGCAGCTTTGTGTGGTTGCACAGCCCAATCTTTGAGAAGATAAAGTAAGTCATCTGCAAGCACATATAGGGGTAGAATGTGTACCAGGTCCATTTGTAATGATATTTGAGACCAATTTCAAGTGTGACTCAGTGGCCTACCTTGTGCCTGTTGCTTTGAAGACTGGTCCCCATTCCGTTGTAAAGCTATAATGGCCCCTGAGCCTTAGAAATGTAATTAAATGTCAAAGGAAATATTTGGCTTTAGTAGTTGCTAATGATTCATTATTCCGTTTTGTTTTCAGAGGGTAGTTCTTCAATTCCGCAACTGGAACCTCAAGACCAAGCCAATCCAGCTGCTCAACTAAACCAGCGTATCCATTTGCTCAGGCGTTACCCTGGTCATGCGCATCTTCACAGGCCAGACACTGCCATTCCTTCCAGGCCTTCTCGCTTGAACAATCCCAGAACTCCAGGAATGCAAATTGCACCCCCTGGCCATTACTTTGTTGCTCCAGAAGTCTATCGTGCAGGGTTCAACACCATGAGATATGTGGCCACAAGGCCCCAACAATCTTCAAACTTGCATAGGTGTAACTACCGTCATGTTGATGGCCAAGGAGTTTTCTACAGACACCACAGACCCTTTACTGTCCGAAAAGGCCCACCATGGCCAGACCAAGTTCTTCATCACCCATGTCTGCATAAACCTCCCTGCTGGCCGCAGCACCTTTCAGCATGCAATGCCCCACTATCCTCACATCACTTAACGCCTAACTGTGCTCCTGATCATTCACAGATCACCAGCAACCATGACAACCACAGCTACTCAGGGGACAGTTTTGGTATTAACTGTTCAGTGAGAAGTGGATACCTGGCTGACAGCCCAGGTAGTGATTCCAGCTCAGGTCCTTGCCACTGCTCCTCCAGTGATTCAACACTGGACTGTACAGACATCAGTAACCATTGTACCTATGGGAGCCAGTCAACCTTCCGTAGCTCTCTGAGCAGTGAGTATGATCCTCTTGTGTACTGTGGGGCGGGTGGGGAAACTATGAAGAGTTCAACCTTTGAAGTACAGAGACCCAGGTCAATGGACTCAGTTAATGGTCCTCTGGAAGACAATGTGTTTAGCCACACTCACTACCACCATCATCGGCACCATCACTATGGCGACGCTGACCCAAGTCCTGAAGGAGTGCAATGTATGAACCCCAGCTGGAGCTCAGCAGAGAAGCAGGATAGCACACAGTTGGAGGAGTTCATGAATGATAAACGACACTGCCAGCCTGAGGCAGAGTTCAGCTGTCAATCCCAGTGCGCTGCCCATCCTGTCCAGTGCCCCTGCTTGGACCAGCACCTGTTACTCCCCACTGGACTCTGCCTTCCTGAAACATCCTTGAAAACTATGGATGTGGAAAGGAGAAAGAGTGAGGCAGTTTGTGCCAAACCAGATCAAGTGCCTTCAGAAAATAAATCCAGTCGGACCAGTAACAGGAGGAGGCGAAGGAGGAGGAAAAGAAGTTTCCAGATGGATCAACCAATGGTTTACTTCCATCAGGACTACAGTACTCTGGAGGACTGTCGAGTACATATTCATTATGGGAACCGTGGGCGGCAGTGCCATCTTCCAAATGTTCAGCCGTCAGTGCCAATCCCTTTAATCCTAAACAATGGAGCCTCTAATGAATGGAGTTTCCCATTTTGTGAGTGTCCTAGCTCCCTCTGTCAGCAACGCCTATGTCAGGTTGGTTCTGAGCCACAGCTGGCAGAAGAGCAGCACATGAACAACAATGAGCCACGACACACATTTCAAGAGAGCTGTACTGAAGTGTATTGTGATGGAGTACAAGATGAGTCCTTCCACTGCCAGACAATCCCTAACAATCCAGGTAGATATTTTAGGGTTCATACATTAGATTTACCTTACATGAGGATCAATGTTCGGCACAACATCGTGGGCTGAAGTACCTGTTCTGTTCTGTACTGTTCTATGTTCTATAAGAGTGCATATATTCCTTGAGAAGAAAGAAAGAAATATTTTTGTTGCCAAAAATAGATTATTGTCCATGTTATGTTTATAGCTTGTATTTATTTTATTTCTGGAAACCGCCTTAGAATGGTAATGAACCACAGTGAAGAGATTGTTTTGTAAAAGAGTATTGCAGTGGTTTCCATAGGATGCAGAGTGTCCAGGACAGTCCAAGGTGCTAATCGCATTAAGTGGCTGGGGAGATTTCAGCTTCTCTAGTAACATCCTAAGCGTTGTTAGTGATTGGCTATACATTTATAATACAATACACTACAGCAGAGGAACAGGCCCTTTGGCCCACCAAGTCTGCATTGATTCCTAATCCTCATTTAGGCCCTCTACTTATTGCCTATATGTGGTTTCTATCCCTCTGTTCACTTCCCTTTCATGCATATTAAATATTGCTAATGTGCCTGCTTCCACCACCTCCACTGGCAGTGTGTTCCAAGCACCCGCCACCCTCTGCGATAAACTTTCCTCACACTTCTTCCCTAAACTTCCCTCTCTTGCCTAGAACCAGTGCCCTCTTGTAGTTGACTATCCACCCTATCTATGCCCCTCATAATTTTGTAGACCTCTATCAGGTCACGCCTCAGCCTTTATCTTGCCAGTGAAAGTTTATCCAATCTCTCCTCATAACTCCAGAATAGGCGACTTCCTGGTAAACTTTCTTTGCCCCCTCTTCAAAGCATTCACGTCCTTCTGGTAGCTTGGCAATCAGAACAGCACGCAATATTCCAAATGTAGCCTAACTAAAGTCTTACACAGCTGTAACATAATTTTTATATTCGATGCCTCAGTGGATGAAGGCAAGTGTGCTGTATACCTTGGTGATCACCATATCCACTTTCAGGGATCTGTGGAGCAGTCTGCCCAGGTCCCTCTTTGTCATTCCTCCTAAGCGTTCTACCATTTATTGTACAATTCGCACCTGAATTTGATCTTCCAAAATGCATCACCACGTATTTGTTTGAACTAAATTCTTATCTGCCATTTTCCTGCACAAATCTGCAATCTACCTCTATCCTTTGACAATCCTCCTCACTATCTGCAATTTCGCCAATTTTGGTGTCATCTGCAAACTTACTAATCAGACTACCCACATTTTCTTTCAGTTCATTTGTGTGTAATACAAATGAAAAAGGTCCCAGCACTGATCCCTGCAAAAGTTACTGATCTCCCATCCAGAAAGCACCCTTCCACCGCTACTCACCGTCCTCTGGCATTGGTTAGAGAAATGCACTGTTTGTGTGTTTGGATTTTTATCCCTTTCAACAACAACAACTGATAGCACCTAAGGTGTTAGCCCAGCACAGAACCCCACAGTGGGAGGGAATCCAGAGCCTTATGCCTTTGCAGCAGACTGCACAGACACAAACGGCAGGATGATTAAAAGAACAGAATTTTGTGAGCCCTTGAATGAAATCCCATGGTAGGTAGGGGCGAGATCTGGAAGGAATTTGAAACCAAGTATGAGAATTTCAAAATCAAAAAATGGTTTGACCACAAACCAGTGTGGCAGTAAGCACTGATGCATTAGGGGTAACTGATCATTTGTTCAATTTAGGACCTGGGCAGCAGTTTTGAATTATCTCAACTTTGCAAAGGGTAGAATGTTGGAGATGAACTAAGAGTGCAGGGCATCATCAGGTAACAAGGGGAATGGGTGAGATAGACATGTTTTTTATTAAGTAAGAGAACAAAGGATTATGGGGAAAAGACAGGGAAAGTGGAGTTGAGGATTGTCAGATCAACCATAATTTTATTGAATGGTGGAGTGTACTTGATGGGCTGAATGGCCGCTTCTGCTCTTGCATCTTATGGTCTTACAGCAGTCCATCTGGTGCTGTTAAATGTGGGAATGGGTGATCATAGTACTAACACAAAATTTTGGTCAGGTGTTTATCTTGCAGTGCAATATGACACCAAGATTGCAAACAAACTGATGTTTGATGTTAAGGAGATAAATGGAGTGGATAGTTAGGAAATGAATTTTGAATGGGGATTGGAACAATGGCAATGGAATTCAGAGCATATTTCAGTGAGAGGCCTGAGGGAGAGATTTCTGCACAAGTCAGGTGGACTTTGTTTAAAAAGCAGCATCTTTCTCATGTAAGAGAGCTTCATTTCAAGTCTTTGTAAACAAGGGATGTTTTGTTATTTTAATGTATTTAATATGTAATATATTGTACAGTTAATTATTTTGTGTGACTTACTTTCTCAATTTATGCTGCTTTGCTCCATTTTGAAACCTTGAGAACATACCTAAAATTTCAGAAGACATTAATATGGTATTGAGAGCATAGATTACAATTTTCAACTTGCATTAAACTGAATCACAGCCTTGAACCAATTATCATCCATTCTGGCACCAGATCTTCGAGCGGACAAATGATTGGCTGTATCTTATTTGGTGGTTCATTGACCCTGCATAATAAGTGGAACTCTGGATTTACTGTCACAATATTAAAGTCTCTTAAATTATTTATTTTACAATTGATCAAGAAATAAGGGCCGGGTTAGAATTTGCAATTCTTCATATCATGAGAGTCTTGCTGAGGTAAAGACACCAAAGGATCTAGGGAAACAAACTGTCCATTCTGGGCTTTGTATTCAAAACTGGTTTATTGTACCAGTCAAAAAGTAGATCACTCTTCTCTGCTCATGTAAGGGCGCTACATAACGTGATTTTAAATAAACTTAACCTAGTTCTTCGTGGGCGCAGACCCAACTGGAGCAAAAGGAATTTCCCATTTTCAGTATCACTTGACACTGAATTAATCCAGCTTTGATAGCACACCAATGAGGAAGGAGCGATTCCTCAACCCAACCTCTGCTGAATCAGCTTTGGAACTGTAGGACAAGGTAATGTAGAAAGAGTTTTACTCTGTAGCTCATCTAAAATTATTTCATGCGACAGCTAGGGAGCATAACTCTGTATGTGCCCTGTGCTTCAGGTGATCTGGGAAGAGTTTAGGCTGACAGTACACCCTTGAAATGCAAAATGTTTAACCTGAGTGTGAAGGCAATTCACGTAAAATATGTGTGGCAAAAATAATCAGCTGCACCCTAATTTTCATTACATTTTCCTATTGTATAATGTGGACAATTCTTCAAAAGTAATTGCTGGAAAGCACATTAGAACTGTTCAGTCATGTGGTAGAGTGGCCATTTTAAGTGTGATGCCAAGTCAGTATACACCAGAAAGCTGCTGAAGAGGGCTTAGAAAAGATTAACCAGGATGTTGTTGGGTACAGAAGGGTTGAGTTACGAGAAAAGGCTGGATAAGCTAGGACTTCACTGGAGGTTGTCAGGTGACATTATAGAAGTTTATAAAATCATGAGAGTATAGACAGAGTTAATGTTGGTTGTCTTTTCCCTGGGAAGGGGATTTCAAGACTAGGGGGCACATTTTTAAGGTGAAAGGAGAGAGATTTAAAAATGACATGAGGGGCAAATCCTTTCTATAGAGGGTGGTTTGCACGTGGACTGAACTTCCTGAGGAAGTAGTGGATATGGATACAATTATAATGTGTGAAAGACATTTGGATTAGTGCATGAATAGGAAAGGTTTGGAGGGATATGGGCCAGGAGCAGGCAGGCGGGACTAGCTTAGTTTGGGATTACGTTCAGCATGGACTGGTTGGGCCAAAGGGTCTGTTTCTGTGCTGTATGACTGTGTTGAGATATCTTCAGCCTTCTGGAGTATTTCATTGTTGTAGTTCACCTCAGAGAACTGGTGGACCTAACAGTTACTGCTGCTGCTTTCATCAACATCTGTATCCTCCATGATGAAATGGGCAATTGTCCCTGTCAAAAATCACAGGTAATGAATGTCCACTTGGTAAAATGCAGACCTGGGACTGTGTTCCCATTAATCATTGGAGGCTGCGGGGTGGGGAGCATTGGCAGGGATGAGGAAAGAGAAAGCAATAAATTTATGTTCTAGTATTTGTGTCAAAGATTACCTCACTGAACTGTCAATCTAATATAATCAGTAACCCCTCACACAATTACTTTTTATCCACGGGACCCAAGTTCAAACCAACCCAGCGTAACAACAAGATTAATAAAGCACCTTTAATGTAGTAAAATCTGTGTTTCATGGAAGACTTCAACAGCATTCAAGAAAGCAACGAGTTTTTAGAGCAGGTGATGCATAGTCAGGGATGGAGCATCTTAAAAGGAGAGAGAGAGAGCGCGCAATTGCCTTTGAGAAAGTGTTGGTAAGCCTCATTGGTACCTTGATCGCTGCAGTCCATCTGGCATAGTTACACAATCATACATCAGAAAGGGAACACTAACTGTGCTACACCTTATCCAGAGTACTTGATAATAACATTGTATCCTTGAAATGACAAGTTTTTTTGTTCCGTAGAGATTGTATTTCATCTTTAAAAAGGTTTTGCAAAACAAGATTTGCTCACTTTTTTGTTCCAGCATACTGATCAAACTTCATTTCAAATGAAGTGTAAGTGTGGAGAATAGTCTTTGCTGTGTTTTAACGAGAGAATATTTGTTTATCTGTGCAAGTTTTCCTCTCTTGTTACAAGATTGTTTCTGGGATTGTGGTCAGTGATTCTTAATTCAGGATACGTTATCCGTATTGTTTAGAGCCTTCAGTTTAGCTGAACAGAACAATCCATGTAATGCACTGAATGTCTTTCATAATGCCTGATGATGTCTTTCTATCCAACTAGGTTCAGAATCAAACGTGGGAGAGATCGGTGAAGAAGCTGTGTAGCTAACTGAAGAAACAAAGCAAGTCTGAAGAACTGGTATAGCTGGCAGAATGAAGGGCCTAGAAGTGAGGAAACAGTGAAGCCAGTAGGATGTAGGGAGTAGGTGTGAAGAAGCACTGAAGCTGGTGGGATAATGGGGTGGTGGTGAAGAAACCAAGTAGCCGGTAGGGTAATGCAGAAAGTGTCAACATGCCGTGTAGCTGGTGAGATGAGGTGTTCAGATGGGATGGCACAATAAAGTTGAATGGAAGATGGAGCAACATGACAAAGAACAAATTATTTCAAAGCTTGGAACACTCAGTCCAGGAACATGAATCTTCAGAAGCAGCTCTTCATGGTATTGGTGCTTATTATTCATTGCCAACTATCTACTTCACCAGAGACATGGGGGTATCTGTAGCCTTCCATTTGACTGGAGAATTGAAGGGCTTATTGAAGGGTCTATTCCAAGTTGTCTTTGTCTTCCAAAATAGCCCAAGGTATAGCAAACTTCCAGCACTTGTGACTCGACCCTGACTGTCAGATAGTAGAAGCACTTAAAAACAAATGTAGCCTTATGGGACCTTGTATTTACCAAGGTTCCTCAGTATATTTTGGGTACTTTGAATTAAGAGAAAAACTTTTTAAAGTGTTGTATTATATTTGTATAGAAAGACATTTCATTATGGTAATATGTTCTTAATATATTTATTTACTAATATATTTATCCTCTGTAATGTAAAGTGCCTTATAAATGATCAGTGCTGTCACTAACCTGATGGTCTGACCCTATTCAGGTTATGCTGAAATAAATTATTTTCAATTACAGAGATGTTTGAATTATTTTGTGTGCCATGACTGTAGCAAGAATGCAAGACTTCTGCATTAATATTCTCAAACAAGTCTCACGTCTGTCGTCTGCAACGTGTTAGAAAGCATTCTGATGGATAAGATTTATGACCATCTGGAAGAGCATGGCTTGATTAAATGCAGTCAGCATGGCTTTGTGAGGGGCAGGTCATGCCTCACAAACCTTAGAGTTCTTTGAGGATGTGACTAGAAAAGTTGATGAGGGTTGAGCTGTGGGTGTGGTGTATATGGACTTCAGCAAGGCATTTGATAAGGTTCCCCATGGTAGGCTCATTCAGAAGGTCAGGAGGAATGGGATTCAGGGGTACATAACTGTCTGGATACAGACTTGGCTGGCCAACAGTAGACAGCGAGTGGTAGTAGAAGGAAAATATTCTGCCTGGAAGTCTGTGGTGAATGGTATTCCACAGGGCTCTGTCCTTGGGCCTCTATTGTTTGTAATTTTTATTAATGACTTGGATGAGGGGATTGAAGGATGGGTCAGCATGTTTGCAGATGACACAAAGGTTGGAGGTGTTGCTGATAGTATAGAGGGCTGTTGTAGGCTGCAGCGGGACATTGACAGGGTGCAGAGATGGGCTGAGAGGTGGCAGATGGAGTTCAACCTGGATAAATGCGAGGTGATGCATTTTGGAAGGTCGAATTTGAAAGCTGAATCCAGGATTAAGGATAGGATTCTTGGCAGTGTGGAGGAACAGAGGGATCTTGGTGTGCAGGTACATAGATGCCTTAAAATGGCCACCCAAGTGGACAGGGTTGTTAAGAAAGGATATGGTGTTTTGGCTTTCATTAACAGGGGGATTGAGTTTAAGAGTGGTGAGATCTTGTTGCAGTTCTATAAAACTTTGGTTAGACCACACTTGGAATACTGTGTCCAGTTCTGGTCACCCTATTATAGGAAAGATGTGGAATGCTTTGAGAGGATTCAGAGGAGGTTTACTAGGATGCTGCCTGGACTGGATGGCTTATCTTATGAAGAGAGGTTGACTGAGCTCAGACTTTTTTCATTGGAGAAAAGGAGGAGGAGAGGGGACCTAATTGAGGTATACAAGATAATGAGAGGCATAGATAGAGTCGATAGCCAGAGACTATTTCCCAGGGCAGAAATGACTAATACGAGGGGTCATAGTTTTAAGCTGGTTGGAGGAAAGTATAGAGGGGATGTCAGAGGCGGGTTCTTTACACAGAGAGTTGAGAGCATGGAAAGCATTGCCAGCAGCAGTTGTGGAAGCAAGGTCATTGGGGACATTTAAGAGACTACTGCACATGCATATGGTCACAGAAATTTGAGGGTGCATACATGAGGATCAGTGGTTGGCGCAACATCATGGGCTGAAGGGCCTGTTCTGTGCTGTACTGTTCTATGTTCTAGGACTGGCATCAGACCTTTGAGCTTACAAAAGATGGATTATATTTGAGTGGTTCACTGATACACAGTAACTGGAACTTTGGGTTTACAGTGAGCATGATTAGAGATTAAATTCCCTGCAGTGTAGGAACAGACCCTTTGGCCCAACAAATCCACACCGACCCTCCCATCCAGCATGTTAAAAGTCTGATAATAAACTAGTTATTTTAAGAGCGTACATGAAATAAGGGCTGGATGGGAATCTGCAGTTCTTTATATTATGAGATAGACTGGCTGGGGTAAAGACACCCCAAAAGGTATAGAGAAAGATTCAGAAATACAGAGGTCAGGATTATGACTCAGTGACAGTGAAAGCTTGGTGACATAATTCCAAGTTAGCATGAATTGTGACCTGGAGGAGAATTTGCAGCTGATGACATTTTAATGCAGTTGCTACTGCTTGTGGTGTTATAAGTGGTAGAAACCAGAAGTTTGAAAGCTGCAGATGGTTCTGGAGTAAAAGTCTTTGGTATCTTTGCAGTGATGTCTGCGACCATAGCCTTAGCTGTGCCCAGTGTCTTCATTTCACATTGAGTGAATCGAATTGGTCAGTGCATTGAGTATAGGCGTTGGGAGGGCATGTTGAGGTTGTTTAGCACATTGGTTAGGCCACTATTGGAATACAGCGTGCAGTTCTGGTCTCCCTTCTATAGGAAGGATGTTGTGAAACCTGAAAGGATTCATAAAAGATTAACAAGGATGTTGCCAGTGTTGGAGGATTTGAGCTACAGGGAGAGGTTGTGGCTATTTTCCCTGGGGCTTCAGAGGCTGATGGGTGACCTTATAGAGGTTTTTAAAATCATGATGGTCATGGATAGGATAAATAGATAAGGTCTTTTCCCTGGGGTGGGGGATCCAAAACTAGAGGACATAGTTTTAAGGTGAGAGGGGAAAGATTCAAAAAGGATCTAAGGGCCAACATTTTCATGCAGAGGATGGTATGTGTCTGGAATGAGCTGTTAGAGGAAATGGTGGAACTTGGTACAACGACCACATTTAAAAGACATTTGGATGGGTATATGAATATGAACAGTTTAGAGGAATATGCTGGCAAATGGGACTAGATTAGGTTAGGATAGCTGGTCGGCGTGGATGAGTTGGAGAAGGATCTTTTTCCAAGCTGTATGTCTCTATGACTCTAATTGTCTGAAAACTTAAAGCTGCAACATTGGTGATCACACAGTGAGCCCAAGGTGAATCATCTGCCAAGTGCTTCTATCTTTTTTGCACCAACCCACTCAGCTACACTATCATCAATGTTGGGGATGATTTTGAGCTGTATCCTCTAGTTCATCATTTAATTATTCTTGACTATATGAAAGTACCAGGCTTACAGAGCTTTGATCTGGTATGTGATCTGGGAACACTTTGCTTTGTACGGTATGCAGCTTCTGCTTTCTAATGCGCTTGTACTACAATGTTGTAACTTCACCAAGTTGGCATGTTATTTTTCAGCTGCCTGCTGCAGCTCCTGACGTGCTCTGTGTCAGATCTTTGGCTTGACAGTAATGGGAAGCGACATGCCATGAAGTTCGAGATGGTGGCTGAATTCTGCTGCTATTTTTCAGAAGAAAGGCACAGATTCACAATAAGTACATGAGGCAGAGACTGGAAGGATGGATTTATGGTGTTGGATATAGGGTCAGTGATATAATAGTAATGTTGCTGGAGGAGAATATAAAGAACCAGGCTAATGCATTGGACACATTGGGTCAAATCCTAACAAGGTATCTGGTAGAAATTAATCCCAGGTATATTAATTGAAACTAAGAGCTAGGCTCAATAATGGTGACCACGACAGTATCAAATTGTTCCTTTAGGGAAGGGAAATCTGTCCTTCACTTTTTTTTGTTGCTTGTTATTCCAGATGCACCACAATGAGCCTGTTTGTTAACTGACCTCTGAAACAGCCCAATCAAAACACAATAAAGCCAGACAAACCATCTGTCGATAACCTAGGCACAAAAACTGCAGTCAGCAAACATCTGAGGACCTCTGTCAAACTTGATAGAAGTGTACCACAGAATAGTTGAGCAACAACTCCACTTGCAGGAGCTAAGTTTTGCAGTTTAAATTTGCTGTTCTTGCTCATTGCCAGCACACCCCCTTCCCTTCCTCCACAGCTAGGAAAACAGCAAACTCAAGGATTGGCAGCCAGGTCGAAGGTAGGGGAGTGACCGAGGACAGCTCTGTAACGGGTCATGCAGCGCTTTGAGAGCCTGGCATAAAACCAAAACTCATGCTAAATGAGAAAACAGGTACCATTTAATATCCAACACTAAAAGCAATATAAGCTGTGACAACCTAAAATGGAACACACTGTAATTGTGATAAAAGAATGTTTGTAAAGGGACTCTTATTTTCAGAGTTTATATAGTTCAAAATGAATCAGTTTTAATTTTCCTGGACAGCAAGGAATATAGTTTGTGATCTGGATCCCTGAACCTTAAAGCACTATCATGGGAAGGGAAATTTGGATAAAAGATGTGAAGTTGGCAGGCACACAGGAGAACTGTCGACACACAAGAAGAGCTAGAGACTGAAGGCTTCGATGCTGATACAAAGAGAAAGTGGATAGACACAGAAAGAGGAACTCACTGAATTTGGGGTAAGAAGAAGCAAGTCACTCATGGCATCAGATGTTTTCTATTTTGGCAGAAAAGGAGAGAGAGTTCTTGGAAACAATGTGAGAGTTGGCTTAAAGAAAAACAAACAAGCTGGGAAAGCTGAGAGATTAGCTTGGAGATGCTGTTGGGTGACTTTTCAGAAATGGCTAAACTATGATGTTGTTCCTAATCCGTTGAAAAGGAGCTCTGGGAAACTACACCGTCAAGATTGTTGTTCCCTACTTTGATTATAATATTATGCCGAGCACCAGAAGATGATTGTGGTTGTTCGAAGTCTGTTTATCTCAGCTTTAGTGTCCTTGGCCCAATCATCATCACCATGTCATTAGTGACCTTTCCTCCATCATTAAAATGGAAATGGGGGAGTTTGCTGCTGATTGCACAATTTTCATTAACATCTCTTCATATTGAAATAGTTTGGGTTCAAATGCAGTTAGACCTGGACAGCATTCAAGCTTGGATTGGTAAGTAGCAGGTAACATTCTCATTTCATAGTTACCATCTCCAACAAAATATTTTTTTTATATCCATTCATAGGATGTGGGTATCACTGGACAAGTCAGCATTTATTGCCCATTCCTAAGTGCCCAGAGGGTACTTAAGAGCTAACCACAATGCTGTTGGTCTGGACTCGCATGTAGGCGAATAGGGAAATATAGCAGTTTCCTTCCCTCAAGAGAATTAGTGATCCAGATGGGTTTTTCCTGACAATTGACAATGGAGTTATGGTCATCATTAGACTCTTGAACCGGGTCCCCAGAACATTACTCAGACTCTGGATTAACAGTCCAGTGATAAAACCATGAGGTCATTGCCTCCCCCATCGAATCATATGCCCTTGATAGTCAACTATCAACATCCTGGGGTTACCACAAACCCTAAACTTAACTGGACTAGGCATATCAATACACTGATTTCAAGGGAAGATCAGAGACTAGAGTTTTGTGGCTAGAGGTTGGTTACCTCTTATCTCACCAATGTGTGTCCACCTTTTACAAGCCACAAATCAGGAATGGGATGAAGTACTCTCCAATTATGCGAATCAGTGCAGTTCAACAACACTAAAGATACTGACACCATCAGATCAAAGCCAGCTTGACTGGCACCCTTCACCATCTACATGATGTTTTGAGCAGTTTTGAAGCTTCCTTCAATAATATTTCTAAACCTATGGCCTCTACCACCAAAGGCCACACTTTGGAATATCATAAACGGGGGGGGTAGGCTCTTGTCTAAGTCATAAAATGTCGTGACTTGGAAATTTTATTCTTCCTTCACTGTCACTGGGTCAAAACCTTGGAATTCACTACCAGCACTGAGAGTCTACCTGCACATAGTGGACTGCAGCCTTTCAAAAAGGCACCTCACTACCATCGCTTCGAGTATACTGTGAGATAAGCAACAATAAATGCTGGCCTTGCCAATGACATATCAGTAAAGACAAAGTAATGAAGTAAAGTGAGAGGTAGCTTATGCAAAGTGCATGAATAATGGCATAGGCTAGTTGTCCAGATGGCCTGTTTACATAAATTCTAAGCAATAATCCTCTAATAGTTGCACTGGATAGCTTGGCTAGGAAGATAAAAACAAAGTGCTGCAGAAACTCAGCAGGTCTGTGGAGGGAGGAACAGTTAACGTTTTGAAGTGGATATGACTTCAGAACTGAAAGGGACTGGAAAGTTGTGTTTTTCGTTTATCTGTGACCAGATTAGACAATACACGAGTACAATCATAACTGCATTATCATCTCTCAGATTTATCAGCTCCTTTTATGTCTGGACAAAAGAAACATCAAAGAAAAGCCCAAACTGGACTAATATAAAACAACAGTCAGGGATGAGTGAGTTTTTATTTGAAGGTAAAGATGTATGCAAGGTGTGTTGGGTGCTTTACATCTCTTTCATTTGAAAGTGAAAAGGCATTAGAAAGGTAAAGGTGGAGTAAGATTACCTCATGTTGAAAGGGAATCAAGTGGATTGAACGAATGAACAAGAGAAAAGAGAGACATTTAAGGTTTGAAGCTACGTCAATTTTTACAACGAGAGGTCAGTTTCTTTAATTCATTTTAAAATACATCTTAATACAAATGTTTATATCTGCGTTCAAGTGGGATAAGGCAAGCTTGATGCTACTTTGATAACCTCACATTATTTGTGCAAGATAGTCATTGTGAATGTGATTGTTCACTTTGTGAAAATCCCCTTGAATGACTCAAATTATGGGGTTGCTTGTTCTTCAGAGCTGCTGAGTGCAGAGTTTAGTTCACTGTGTCGGGAGCCTGGCAAAACAATAATATATATCTATATATCAAAAATTGTGTTCACTGATTAGTCTAGGATTTGGATTTGAATCAGACTTTTTAAAAAGGTTAATCTTTAGTTGAATGCAAAATTTTGAATGAATTCTGTGACCAAATGATGTGATGCATTACATTTCCAGGTCTAAATCTCTCAAGCAAAAGATTGCCTGCACCTTGTTGCATGTCTATTATCAGTCACAACTAATTCAGTTCAATCAGTGGTAAAATGTTCTCTTTTCTCACATCACTATTTCAATGCTGAAATTAACTGACACAGTTTTCAGAAATTTAATAGGTTGAAGGATTTGATGAGAAATCCTGTGGTGTGACATTTTGATCTCTGGAATTTCTCAAATTAAATTTTCCATAATTCGACATATAGAAAGACTTGCATTTATATAGTCATAGAGTCATAGAGATGTACAGCATGGATACAGACCCTTCAGTCCAACCCGTCCATGCCAACCAGATATCCCAACCCAATCAAGTCCCACCTGCCAGCATCCGGCCCATATCCCTCAAAACCCTTCCTATTCATATACCCCCCAAATGCCTTTTAAATGTTGCAATTGTACCAGCCTCCACCACATCCTCTGGCAGCTCATTCCATA
>NC_057737.1:33609052-33635867 GCF_004010195.1 Chiloscyllium plagiosum
TGTTCAGCAACACTCCCTAGGAACTTACCTTTAAGTGTATATGTCCTGCTAAGATTTGCTTTCCCAAAATGTAGCACCTTGCATTTATCTGAATTAAACTCCATCTGCCACTTCTCAGCCCAATGGCCCCATCTGGTCCAGATCCTGTTGTAATCTGAGGTAACCCTCTTCGCTGTCCACTACACCTCCAATTTTGGTGTCATCTGCAAACTTACTAACTGTACCTCTTATGCTCATATCCAAATCATTTATGTAAATGTCAAAAAGTAGAGGACCCAGCACTGATCTCAAGGCTTTTAATCTGAAATGCAGTGAGTGTTAATAGAGTAACCATTTTGTGTACACGATCCCTTTAATGATAAAGCATATACATAATATTTGATTTAGGGAATAATATTTGCTCAAGAAATGCTGTACCAAATTAAATAATCTTAATACTTTGATGTTGTAGACGGTTGATCTGTACAAATTGACTTGTCACATTTCTCTAAATTACAATAGTTACCATACTGAAAAGTTTTAAATTAACTGGAAAGTATGTGGAATGACCCAGGGCATGCTATTTGTAATGCTTTTCCTTCAAGCATTCTTTTAATGTAGTTGACACGGGGTTTGAAAACGTTCTTGCTCTTTGACTTGCCTCCTTGATTTTTCTCGATTGTATTAGCTTGTCCCAACAAGACGGGAGCCTGAAGTCTTGTTAATGAACATCCCAGTTCAGCAGTTAATCAAACTGGCTATTGTCTTCTGAAAATTAGGGCTTCTCTGGCATCAATCTCTTGCTGAAATTGCAGTAATAAAATAATTTCAAGATGTTTTACTTGATATCCATTGTGTAAATCTGGGAGAGCAATTCTCATTCGAGTACATTCCTGTTGTAAATATTTAGCTGCTAGTTACTTCAGTTTATTTCAATAGAAATACATTCATGTAAATAACCTGAAACTTTTCTTGGGTCAAATAAATTAAGATCCTGAAATGTGATGGTCTCTATCTATGGGTGAGAGGTTTAAATCTTTAGTTTTGTCAATCAGGAAGTTAAGTCAGGGAGGAAAGCAGTATTTTGATGATGTAACTGTTTGAGTAATCCAGAGGCCCATGTGCTCCAGCTGTGAAAGCAGGAATGCAATGAGAAATCGAATCTCACTACTCCTCCAGTTGTCTCCTAAGTATAAAATTGTTGACTTGTTTATCAAACTGACCAATTCCACTCTTTTGTACTACCATCCAAGACCAAAGAAATGGCCACTAGCCCATGTTAATCAACTTAATGATTGTAATACTTAGCAGTCCTCTCACATTGAATGTCTGTGGCAATATTTGTAGGAGTAATCATTGTCCAGTCCTTTGCAGATGAAGTCCCATTCTTAGGTAAAGCATTCCCTCCAACTTGTGTGGCATTACCACCATATCAAAGGTGATAGATTTCAACTGATCGAGCAACTCAACTGGGCATCCATAAGCCACTGTTGGCCTTCAACAGCAGCAGCAAAACTATATTCAACTACAGTCTGAAACCCACATGACCAGAATAGCCCCATCATCATCATTACCAACTACCTGTGGGGAGGAGCAGCATCAGATTCAACTCAAATTGAGATGTCAACCTTTTAAAGTTGCAAGACAGGATTATTTCTTTGCCAAATAACAGAAGCACCAATTGATGGGTCTAAGTGATCCCACAACTAACAGATCAAATTTAGGCGTTATGCTCCTATCCAGTTATGAATGGTGGTGTTGAAAAGAGTGGTGCTGGAAAAGAAGGTCAGGCAACATCCCTGGAGCAGGAAAGTCGACATTCCCGATGAAGAGCTTATGGTCAAAACGTCGACTTGCCTGCTCCTCGTATGCTGCCTGACCAGCTTTTCAGCACCACTCTTTTCGACTCTGATCTCCAGCATCTGCAGTCCTCACTTACTCCTATGAATGGCAGTGGATAATTAAACAAATAATAGCTGAAGACGGCTCTCAGAATATCCTCATTCTCAAAAGATGGGATAGCTCAGCACATCAGTGTACAAGACATGGCTGAAGCATTCACATTCACTTTCAGATGGAAGTGCTGAGTAAATGATACATCTTGGTCTGCTGCTGAGGTCCCTGAGATATCAGTCTTCAGCCAATTGGATTCACTCTACATGCGATCACAAAATGGCTGAATGCAATGGATGCTGTAAAAGCTGTGAACCCTGACAACATTCTGGCAATGATATTGAAGACTTACACTCCAGAACTTGCAATGCCTCCAGCCAGAATATTCCAAATGAAGTACAAGATTCCCATTTACCTATTGATGTGGAAAATGCCCAGCTATGTCCTGCCCACAAATACAAGTCAAATCCAACCTGGCTGATGGAAGAGATTATCAACAGTGCTATCAGTTAGCACTTGCTTACTAATAACCTGCTCACTGACAACTCAGTTTGGGTTCAATCCATATCGCTTGTCTCCTAACCTCATTAAATTTTCATCCAAACATGGACAAAGGAGCTAACTGGTGAAGCAAGAATGACTCCCCTTGACATCAAGGCACTATTTGATCAAGTGTGACATCAAAGAGCTCCAACGTCAAAGGAGGCAACAAGCTGCTGGTTGTCATACCTCACACAATAATTTATACCAATTAGACAAATTTTGTTCTCTGAACCTGTCTCTCCAGCTTGAAGAGCTTTCTTTTTTCCAACACAAACTGGATTTCCCACTAACTGCCAGATGGACAGGGCAAAAGAATAGATCATGACTCTACTATCTGCTTTGTTGCTAATGCTTAGAAATATTTAATGCTATAATGTGTAAGTGCAGTAAAGGTGAACTTTTTAAAAAGACATTTATGTCTAGTTAACATTTTAGGACTTCCTGTTCAGCTTGATTAAAACTGAAAATTGGCCCAATTAAATATGTTTTTTTTGTTCCTATTTCCCTTGAAGCCATGGTAGATTAATTTTTGTTAAGCAAAGGCATTAAGGGATTTGGGTCAAAAGCAGGTTTATGGATTAGACCACAGGTTGGCCATGATCTAATTGATGGACAGAACAGACTTGAGGGGTTGAATTGTCTACTCCTATAGCCAGTTTATTGACTCTATTTTCCTGTGCAACTTGTTCTGGTGTTATTATTCATGGGAAACACTTGGTTACTTGAAGTGCATATATGTAACTTCTGGAATAAAACAGTCTTCACAGAATCACAGAATTATTGCAAAGGAGATCAATCAGCCCATTGTGCCTGCACAGGTCTATTGTCAATTTCCTGCTTTTCCCCTGAGCTCGAGCTCATTCAAGCCGGTCTCCATAATTCTCCATAGAGTAGCCCACCAGATTATCACTGATGAAGCACCAAGGAATAATGAGTACTCAGAGGACCATTTTCCATTCAAAGGTCAGTACGTGGAGAAGGAAGCAAACTAGCAAGGTAAAGAAAAACTACAGATAAAGGGAACGTAAACATTTAAAAGCTTTAAATCATTCATCCCTTTGGCATCTTGTAGGATCTTTCCTCATGGACACAACATCCAAATACAATTGATTGCATTTTAAAGATTGCTGAAAGATACTAGGATGCCATTTGAGTTTGGGCTGTGGGGACTCTTGTAGGCAGATAGGAAATTCTCCCCTCCGAAGAATACTGCTGGTACAGAATGAATTGTTATGCATAAGGACTGTTAAGAGGAGCTTGTGACTTTATCCAAGTTTCCAGAATGATTGCACTCAGTTTTATTAGCTTGGTATTTTAGCGGCTAGCGTTTTTAGCCACGACTTGATGCTTCATTCTTTAAGCTTTGATTTTTGCAACTGTAGTCAAGTTTTGGTTTTTACCCAGGCTGTGAACTCTCGTTTGCAGAAAGTGTACAAGAACTGTTGGGAGACTTATTGAATCGATCTGTATTGAAGGAGGAATGAGAAAAGGTTATTTTGTTATCAACTACTTATTGACTTTGGAAAGAAAAATCAGGAGAGACATAAAGCATCCTTTGCTTTATGCTGTCACGTGTGTGTCTTGAATTATGTATAAACTTTTGGAAAAGGAGAGAAGACCAACAGCGCACAATATAAACAGAAAAATAAGCCTGTTTTGGAAGAACACTTGAAAATTTCATTTTGCTCTCAAGCAACTGTAGTGACTGACACACTCTCCAACATGCATTTACCTTCTGTGCAAAGATATCTTGGAAACCATTCAGGAATTTGACCAGCTGCTTTTTGAATATTGGTAATAAATGCACATACATGGTCTCCTTGAAGTAAAGAGTCTTTTAATGTAAAAATGATCTCAACACTGTTAACTGAAGGGTCTTTACATTAGTTATCACTCTCACAATTGTCCAATCATTTCCAATAACTTTTATCAATTGCCTTGAGAGGGGACAAACATTATTGATGGGGACAAACATTGATTGGAGATGAGGCCTTGACTAGAGATCAAATCATTTTCTTTATTCTGTATTTGGTAATCAAGGCAATGGATTCAAACACACTATTGCTTTTTGTAATGAGGGTCACAGTACTATTCCAAGAACCTCTTAACAATTTATCACAGCTAGGTTATTCAGCTACCGCTTTCAGTACAGCCAACCCATTTTTCAACTACTCAATCTCTATTATCACCAGCTCATCTTCCCTGACTTACTGTCAATGGCCCTCTGTCAGTCTCTCTTTTTTCTAACTGGGCTTCTTCCCTACCTATCCACTTGCTCCTTCTTTCCACCCCTTCCAGCTTATCTTTTCCTTGCTGCTTCTAGTTCTGAAGAATGTGCCCAAACCATTAACTCTGGCTTATGTCCACAGGTGCTGCCAGAATCTGCTGAGTTTCTCCGTTTGTTTCCTTCACCTACTTGTCTGGTTTCAATACACATTTCTGTAAGGTTTTCTCTTTCCTATCTGGGAAACTAATGAACGTATTTTTAAAAAGCACTTGCTGGATATGAGCTCATTTCTCCATTCGGTTTGGATCTTCCTGTGATTTTTGTATTTTCTGTGAGCCTACAGACAGTTCCTATTACCTTTGTCCAGGTAATTGATAAATATGGGGAACAGTGACACCAACACTAATTCCTGGAAGATGTCATTTATGACCAATCCCTGACAAGACCATTCATAACTATATGAATGCAACCAGCTCTTTTCCAACTTGGAACCACCAATGAATTCAACTTTCTTTAGTAGGCTATTGTTCAGCAACTGATGGAAGATTTTGAAAAATCAAAATAGATTCAACCAGGGCTGACCGTCACTGAACTAGGAAACCAAGTTGTTCAAATAATTCAACTGGTGAGATAGTAGCCACATTGGCACTCTAATAGCCTTTCTGTGCAGAGTTGCTGGAATAGTGGTTATTTCAAGCAATCTGCTAATAGTAAAACATAAGCCTTGCAAAGGTAGTGAGGACTAAGATGAATGCCATCACAGTCAGCAGCTAAGGCCTTCTCTTCTTGACCAGGTCTATATCCATTTTAGCAGCAAATCTTCGATGCATTCCTTGTGGCTGCTACAAAGAATGTAATTGGAAACACCTGTTATATCTTGATCTCAAACCAAATATTTTAATGGTCTCATTTAATTCTTAATGATCCTTCAACTTGTAAACTAAAAGGAGAATGTTTTTAATTAAACCTTTCAAAACACAAGGCATATCAAAATGTGTTTACAGCCAATTTAGTTTTCTTTTCAAATGCGATCAATGTGTAGGAGACGTTGTGGACAATTTGCGCACAACAAGCTCCGAAGAACATCAATGTATTAACAACCAGTTAATCTGTTTTGGTGCTCCTTGATTAGATTAGATTCCCTATAGTGTGGGAATAGGATCTTCGGCCCACACTGACCCTCCAAAGAGAAACCCACCCAGACCCATTCCCCTTCATTTACCCCAACTAATGCACCTAACACTATGAGCAATTTAGCATGGCCAATTCACCTAACCTGCACATCTTTGGACTATGGGAGGAAACCGGAGCATCCGGAGGAAACCCACGCAGAAATGAGGAGAATGTGCAAGCTCCACACAGACAGTTGCCCGAGGCGGCAATTGACCCCGGGTCCCTGGCATAGTGAGGCAGCAGTGTTAACCACTGTGCCACCGTGCTGCCCCAGTACTTGTGGATAAATAGACATTGAAATCATTAACAAAGACTACGCTGCTGCATTAAATTCTCATTTAAACTTGTGATTGTGTTCCTTAAAATTACAACTCTGAGTAAAATGGTTTTAAGTGAAGAACAGGTTCTCACAGGAACCAATATCATAACTGGAGTTGAGTTATATGGGACTCCCTTATCAGAAAAAAGCTAAAACGTTATCATTTAAAATGCTTTAATTGCTAGCTTCCCTTACACTGGTAAATTAAATCATTTTAATTTTTTTTAATACAAATTTAATAAAATGACTTTCTACAGCCCCTCTTACTACAAATGCTGCTTCCTGACCCTGGTAGTCTCTGCAGATCCTTCCCCTCTGAGCTATGGCCTTTCCCCTCCCTGACCCTCTGTGATCTGCTCCAGGGAGCCTTTTCTCATCAAGTCCCAGACTGCCTGCTTGGGCCATCACTTGTAGCTGGCCACAATGTAGCTTGTTGATGGCACGGTTTTGAAATACAGGCTGGCACCTTGCTGGCTGCCCCCATGCCCAGGACCTGCTCAGACATAATGGAGCTTCCCCTCTTGACAATAGCAGGCCCTTGGCCTTCCTCTCCATCCTCCTGGCCAGTTAGGCTGATGCAGGCCTCAGGCACGTTTCCCGGGTGTGGGGGGGGGGGGGGGGGGGGGGGGGGGGGTCAGGCATGAGGAGAGACTATACTGTGTAACTGGACTCAATTCAGAGAGGAGGAGATACCAATTTGTTAGGAAAGACAAAAGGTCATTATTTTAAATTGATGTCAAGAGCTGATCCCTTTCTCATTGAAGAGTTAATTCTGGAATGGGCTAGTATCTTGGGTGGTAAATTCCAGTTTGCTAAACTTCTTCAGAAGAACCTGCTTCTGGATGTGGTTGTAGGGTGGTGGGAGTGATTTTCTCCTGTGGGAGACAGTGTACAGGACCAGTGTGATCTTTAAGATCAGTCTGAGAGGAAGGTTCCAACACTCTCCCCCCCTCCACCACCAACAATTGGATTGGTAGCGATTTCTAACTCATCAACTGTATGGTATTGGGTGGAGTACAGAGTGTGTACATTATGATATTCAAAGTATCACAAGTATGTGGGACAGATCAAAAGGTCATTATAGTCAATTAAAACCATCAAAGTGCCTTGGCTCCTCTCTAACCATTTCAAGGAAACAAAAAACTGTGGATTCTGCTAATCCCGACAAACGATCTGTATTGTGAAAGTTACAATATTAAATAATGAACCTCAGTGAATTGGGTAGGTGGCCACATTTATTAAATACAGTGATTTCATGTGTTAAATTCAGCCATCGTGTGAAGGGAATTCCTTTTTTTGTTTAATCTGATTGTGGGTATGGTGCAAGAATGATGAATTAAAAACCATGATCAGCTATCACCAGGCTTAGGTGAATGTTCTAGAGTCTGTAGGATAAAGGAAAGGTTAAAGAACACGAAGAGTTCTTCAAGACAGAAGATACAAATATGGAACCTCTTAGCATGTTTAGTGATTTTCCGGCCAGTTATTTCAGTAATATCGCTGTTCTTTTCTGTCGGCGGTATAAACAGTGAGGTTTCCTCTTGCATCCTGATCGTATTCAATCGCTTCAAACAATGATTTGAAGTTTCCAGCACCGAAGCCCTTCAAAAAAAGACCAGTTATGAGACACATTGTTCATCAAAAATGATGTTTCCTGACGCTGAAATAAAACAATTTCAGATGCTGGGAATCTATAACAAAAACAGAAATTGCTAGAGAAACTCATCATCTGTAGAGAGAGAAACAGAGTTAATGTTTCAGATGTAGTTTCTTCAAAACTGTTCTAAAGAAGGGCCACTGGACCCAAATGTTAACTTGGTTTTCTCTCCACAAATGCTGCCAGACTAGCATTCTGTCTGTGTTTATATTGCTCGGTAAACCTGGCTGAACAAATGCTGGATGCAGCAATGTTGCTGACTCAGGGTGAGACTGTTGACTCTCAGGTGCTGAGTTTTCTGTGAATCAATGATTATTGTTTGGTCCAAGTCTTCCACTAGTTTTATTGTGTTTTTCACATTACTTTGTTCGATCAGCTGAGTGTCACAGCCAGATAAAATGTCTGGGCATCGATTCAAACTCCAACTTTGTTCACAACAACAGTTTAACAGGTAAAAGCACCAAACCGTAAAAGCCAGGAAGTCAAGGGTCACTCTCTGCTTTGTGGTCAGTTACTGTTTATAGGGAGGATGCCATGACTGCCTCCCATCTTGCAAAATCAGCTTTCTTCCTGCATTTACTCACTGCCAGTGACCCTTGCTACAAAACTGTGTGGTTGTGTAGGAGAGGACTCAGTTTATGCTCTCACAATGAGTGGCTCTGCCCTCGCTGTCTACACTCACACCTGAAACGTGGCCTTTTGGTATTGAAGGGTCTGTTAATAAGCTGGATTTTGTGATTTCGAGAGGGATGAGAGAGCTGGAAATGCTAGTGTTTGATACATTTGCTACCTCCACTGCTATCTCAACCTAACTATGATTAGTGGTGCATGGCCAAGTAGAAAAGTGGCTGAATGACACTGGAAAGAGGGGCTCTATGCCCAATCAGGCATCATGCTGTTGAGGATGTGAAGGGAAGTCAGTTACAACTATAAATTTCAAGATTCCTTTTCCTCTCACTCCTTATTTGTTAAATCAGTCTAAAACAAAATTGAAGAGCTGAAGTGTACTACCAGCGAAAAGTGATCACCTTTATTAGCAGACCAGAAACTGGACTACCCGTAATTAAATATTGTGGCTACAAGACCAGGTCAGAGGTTAGGAATCCTGCAGCAAATAACTTAGCTCCCCAAAACCGGTCCACCATCTATAAAGCACAAGTCAGGAGTATGATGGAATACTCTCTACTAGCCTGGGTGAGTGCATCTAGGACAGAGCAACATGCTTGACTGGCACCACATCCACAAATATTCCCTCCCACCCATCATCACTGAGGCATATTAGCAGCAGTGTGTAACACCTACAAAACAGCAATTCACCAAGGCACCTTAGAAAGTTCTTACCAAACCAAAACCACTTCCATTGATAAGGACCAGAGCAGCAAATATATGAGAACACCACCTGAAAGTTCCTATCCAAGTTTCTTACCATCCTGATTTGGAAATATTTTGCCATTCCTTCAGTGTCACTTGGTCAAAATCCTGGAATTCCTTTCCTATGGGCATTATGGGTCAATCTAAAGCATACGAACTGCAGCGGTTCAAGAAGGCAGCTCATTACCATGACAGCCCAGCCAGGGTGAGGTTCTAGCTGGAGGAGGGATAAAGTGAGGATCAGTGGTCAGTAACTGGGCAAAGGGTGAGCTCCAGAGAATATTCTGGGCACTGTGACTGGGCCTAGCAGGAATTTGAGGAAAGTCTGTCTTTGTAAATGTTCTAGAGAAAGATTGAGATTGCAAAAGTAAACAACTATTTAGAAATGGAGGTGACGGTCCTGTTTATAAAGGTGATCAATTCCTAATGAACGTCTGCATCATTCATTTTCATGGTTCCAAACTGGCTGGAGACGTGCAGTACAGTAGCAAGAGAGTATGGTGGTAGGGCCAATATCCATTGAATGCTGTTTTTGACAGATAAAGAAATTTCATATCGATGTACCAAACCATAAAATACACACATAAAACCATCCAACAATAGCTAAAGTGTAGACAGTCTGGGATAAAATCAATGTTCACCTTCCCTACATGTGCACTATGGGTGCTATACTCACATTGTGATTATATCTCTGTATGACCTCCAGGAAGAGTGTGGGCCTATCTTGGACAGGTTTGGTGAAGATCTGTAGCAGGTAGCCCTTCTCGTCAAAATCCACAAGAATCTTGAGTTCCTGTTACGTTACAGACAGTGACGTACAATGAACAGTTTCCAACTTGCACACATTCACTCTCATCACTGGCTACTATAGGCAAAAGGAAATGATTTTAATTATCCCCGACACATCGCAGCGTCTAAGTGATAGTGCCCAATAGCAGACCCAGTTCACTTTGGGGTACTACATTAACATTCATCTGACACACTGCTTGGGAAACAAAATCCACAGAGCAGTCTGACAGTCTTCAATGGCAACATTTCCAGCATTAATGGAGCCTGGAGAAGTGGTAAAGAAGCTGGACTGCCAATGCCCCCTGCTGGTTAATTGGAATCACTGCGATGACACGTGCTATTTCATTCCCCAGACAAAGAACGGTAATTCGCCTTTTGGCTCCTTGCTGGCCAAATGACCAGCTGATGTCTGTACTAAAACCAGTACTCTCCTCAGATGGCGAAAAAAAAATTATCTTTCCACATTACTCAGGCTGGCGATTGTGTATAATTCTGGCCTTCTTACCTAAAGAACAATACTCTTAATATTGAGGGAGTGCAACAAAGGGTCACCAGCCTGATCCCTGCTATATAGCTCAATGGTCCTCTAAGGAGAGACTGTCAAGATCAAACCTGGAATAACTAACATGTAAAGGAATGAAAGGTGATCTCATTGAAATATATATAATTCTTAAAGGGCTGAGCTGGGAAGATACAGGGAGGATGTTACCTCAGCTGGTCATTGCGCTAAGGGTGGGGGAGAACTTCGAGATGATGGGATTGCCTCTGAATAAAGGGTAGGCCATTTAGAACTGAGGTGCAGTGGAAATTCGTCACGGAGTGTGATGAATATTTGGAATTTTCTACCCCTAGGGTCTGTGAAAGTTCACTCATTCAAGGCAGATAGTGATAGGTGTTGATATTAAAGATATCATGAGAAAAATGGCATTGAGGAAGATGATCAGCCATGAACTAGGTGAATAGCGGAGCAGGCCCAGGAGAAAGAATGTCCAGCACTAGTTCCTATCTCCTATGTTTCTATCTGATAACTCAGCGGTTGGCCAAAGCTAGCTTTACCTGGCCATAGTGATGGCAAAAGGGGGTAATGTGCCATTTCTATGAGGTTATTGCTCCATAAAAACAAGATGAAATTCCTCACAATCTGCCTCATTGCCTCCATCACCCATTGAACAAAACTTTTTTTTCTGCCTTCCCTCTAACCAGATTTCCAATAGATTTGTGTCTCGACAGCCAGGACTTCACTCAGATAGGTATTTACATTATCATCTGAGTTTTATAAAGAGCAATCATCACCCACTCAAACTCGTATTCCACTGTTTTGGTAAATGAGGGTAAAGGGCTGTGCAAATGGAAACAGAAATTAGTTACAAGGCTCAATGTTTAAAGTGTTCCAAGGCCAGGTCATTTATTTCTCACAGGAATTAATGCCAAATTCAAGCAGGCAGTTGCCAACATGCTTGAAATCCCGAGGTTAGCAATAGAAGTACAACCTCTGGCAGGTGCCAACAAACAGCTGGGCATTTCCAGAGACAGATAGTCTACACTCCCAGGCCCGGTGGCTCTCCAATGTATCATTTCTTTACCACTGAACTAGAAATCCGGACCTCCAGGCACCAGTACAGCAATGGCACGTGGCCCAGGAAGTTTAAAATAAACAAGAGTCTATTTTTATTTCTTTATGAACATTGTGGGAACACAAGGAACAGTTTTATGTATTTAGACCAGAAATCAGTAAAACAAAACATTTGAAAGCTTTTAGAGGCAATGTGACTGAGGGAATTAATATCAGGCATGGTTTTGCTGAGAAGTTGAATTTGTACCCAAGTTATCGCCAGAGGAAAAATAATATCTCACAACAAAATAAACCCTTTCCATTCATCACAACTCTCACTGGGATTATTTTGTGAAGGTGATTGTGCTGTATTGTTTGCACCATTGCCTTGTTTTCTGCAATAGGCTTGTCTGCACTGGATAATACAAACACCATTCATGACATGTACTTAACTGAGTACAGTACATCGTTCCTTTTTGTGAAACTTAATAGTATTGAGGTGATTTCTCCATTGCTGAGTTTTGTTACTGGTTTAGCTGTGTGTAATATCTAGCCTCCGCATTTGCAAATCTCTTCAGATGTACCTGTAACTTCTTAAGGTCCTCTTTAACTTTGATTTTCGCGGTCTTTAATTTTTCTTTCAGCTGATCATAGTAGGTGTCTGGTGCCATCAGGAACTCCATGCCACGGCTTTTTAAACTTGTGATCTGTCAGCAGATAGCAACAGTAATCAGTCAATCTTAAAACCACAGCCCTTGACAAATAGCAATGTCACCAAAAGATTGTCAGAATGATAACAGAATTATTGCATTTTAACACAAAGCCAGGCATGAGACTAGGAGACAATTACACAGTCCAAAGAGCAGGATGGGTAACTGGGAGACATGTAGACAGACCAAGGGATGGACACAGGGGGAGGGCACTCACATTGCTTCTTGACATAGTCAATAATTTGAAAAAGTGATAAGATAAGCACTTGAGAGAAATAAAAGCTTGAAGGACTTTAGGAAAGCAGTGGTGGGATGGAATTCACTGGATATTTCCAGGGGCCAGCTTGGACTAAACGTGCTGTATGGTCCCTTCCTACACCAGAATGAATTCTGTACCTTAGATTTGTGTCCTCCACAACTACCTGATGAAGGAGCGTCGCTCCGAAAGCTAGTGCTTCCAATTAAACCTGTTGGACTATAACCTGGTGTTGTGTGATTTTTAACTTTGTACACCCCAGTCCAACACCGGGATCTCCAAATCAGAACACACACACACACACACACACACGGAAAATGGCGCAGGACAAGGGAGCATTATGCTCATAACACCAGGTATCCCTGTGACTGTTCTCTGTGAGAAGAATTCATACTTTAGACTTAAAGTGCTGCTGAGTGATGGAAAAAGTTCAGTTGGGCAAGTGTTTTTCTAACAACAACCAGCAGAGGACAATGTATCGACTTAGATAGTTACAAAATGCACAAAGTACAAGAGCACCACCTGTTGCTATAAATGGGATAAAACACAGTGAAGTAGAGGGTCCTCAGGGAAAGAGGATCAGAAACTTTTTTTATTTTCTGGTCTAACCAGCAGTGTAAAACTAATGGCTGCAGAACAAACAGAGCTCCTATTGTCTGACATGCTCCCACTTCCTACCACAGGGAAGGCACATTAGGATGCTTTGCTCTTGTCAGGAATGAACTATTTGTCAGCATGAGTGATTGGTAGATCCATACATTTCCAATGAGACATCAGCCTATGATTCTATCACTCCAGTAGCAGCTTTGTGATTAGCAAATAATATGTGTATTGGTTTAGGCCACCTTTTTCTAGCTGTTGACCAATGTTATGAGCCAAACAGTGATGGAGGATTGTGAATGATGTGAAGCTGGTAATCCTAATATCATGTAGTTTTGTATGTTGCAGTATATCTTAACTGATATGGGAATTGGCAAGAGTGTCATTTTAATGGTTGGTCCCTATCCAGAACCAGAAAAAAAAAAGGACCAATACACAGTGAAGTTCAACATAAAGCCACAAACTCCTGCCTCATACAAAGACACACTGGATCTTTTTCAGATTACTAGATTAGATTAGATTAGATTAGATTACTTACAGTGTGGAAACAGGCCCTTCGGCCCAACAAGTCCACATCGACCCTCCGAAGCGCAACCCACCCAGACCCATTTCCCTACATTTTACCCCTTCACCTAACACTACGGGCAGTTTAGCATGGCCAATTCACTGTCTAGTAAATATCAGGAAGGACTATCTTTAATTGTTTTCCTTTATTCAGTCATGGGATGAGGGCATCACTGGCTAGGCAGCGTTTATTGCCCATCCCTAATTACCTAGAGGGCAGTTTAAAAATTAATGACATTGCTGTGGCTCTGGAGTCATGTGTAGGCCAGACCAGGTAAGGATGGTACATTCCTTCACTGAAGGATATTAGTGAACCAGATGAGTTTTTCCTTACAATCAGCAATGGTTTCATGATCATCATTTGATTCTTAATTCCAGATATTTATTAAATTCATATTTCACCATCTGTTATGGTGGGATTCGAATCCAGGTCCCCAGGACATTATCTGGATTAACAGTCTAACTATAATACCACTAAGTCATCATCTCCCCAAGCTATTAATTAAATTTGTCACTATTTACGTCACAATGTACATGACACAAATACAATGATTATATCAGATGAACTGAGGGCTAAGGAGGAAATATAACTATTAGACTCACGGACTGAATGATATCAGAGGTGTTGAGAGCAATGTGCTGCACTCCGGGTCCACCATTGTAATCTACATACTCCTAGAGCAAGAGAAGGTTGGAAAGTGAGATAAATCAATCAACAATCTGCTAGGCACTCTCATTTGAAATAATGTGTTTCGATATTTGATACTGACATACTTTATCACTCTGCCTAATCAACATTCCCATCCCTTACCATGCTCTACAACAGGAGATCCTGCATGGAATGCTAGTGAGGAGAGTTCTTTTCTGACTAGGCACAACCCCATGATGACAGAATGGTGCAACCAATGTTCAGGCCACTGTTAATCATGACTGCTCCTGATGAATGTCACCTTGCAGCACATAGCAGAGCTCAAGATCTATGCTCTACTGATTCAGAGAGTGGATCCACTCCGTTATTCCAAGGGGATATTCCAGAGGCTGCAGAAGTGGCTCATGGTATCCTAACAGATGTAACCAAACGAGTAACATTTTCTCTGGATTGTCCTTCATACAATACCACAGTACAAAATGATGCCAAAAGCACAGGTCCCATCCCTGCACTGGCTGAGGTTACCATGAAGGATTCTCCTTCTCAATCTCTCCCCTCACATGAGGTATGGTGACCCTCAGGTTAAACAAATTGATAAACCACAAGCTGTGTGTCTCTCTCTCACTTTGAGAGACTAGCCCCAAGGTCTGCTGGGACTATGGTGATTTTACCACATGTAAAACCCCTGATGTAATGATGAGGTCTTCCAGGATTGGACAGGCATTCAGATCTTACTTTGCCTCTGGAGGATTAGTGGTGCAGCCATAATTGGAAAGAAGAGATTCCAATAGCCTCTTCAATCAATGGGGTATAATAGCCCTTTCAGTAAATGTGGTGGTGGTGGGGGGAGTGAGTATGAGCAGGAGAGCACAAGACTGCTGACCTGTCTGCCGCCCCAGCATTTGCCTCCCTTCCCTCTGAACACACCATCTGCAGAGTGCCGTGATTGACAAACCTTCTAGTTTCAAAAAAGAGCATGGGGTAAAATTAACAGTACAATCAAGTTCAAAGTTTGTGCGAAGATTTGTAGCTCGGGTGCTCAAACACTATATAGGACAAACAGGGAGACAGCTAACAATCCGCATACATGAACATCAACTAGCCTCGAAACGACACGACCAGCTATCCTTGGTAGCCACACATGCAGACAACAAGCAACATGAATTCGACTGGGACAACACTACTATCATAGGGCAAGCCAGACAGAGAACAGCCAGGGAATTCCTAGAGGCATGGCATTCATCCACAAACTCCATCAACAAACACATCGACCTGGACCCAATATACCAACCACTACAGCGGACAGCTGAAACTGACAACCGGAAGCGGCAGGGACAGGCCACTATAAACACCGGAGGAAACATCAAAGAAGCGCTTCGCAGGAGGCTCCCAAGCACTGATGATGTCGCCTAGCCAGGGGACGAAACGTTTGCAACAAAAACTTCCAGCTCGGCGAACAGAACCACAACAGTACAATCAAGTGACTCGTGAAAGACATATGCCAATTGGATAAAGAACACAAGCAGCCATTAAAAATGCCTATCACGTTTGCTTTTAAAATCTAAACTCAAATGCAGATCCGACTGTCTCTGCCCTATCAGGAGCTTCTGGGCATGCTAAACATGCAGTTCGTCTGCACTCCAGAAAATTGTACACACCCATTCATGCCGCCCTTTATATTCGGGAATGAAGCTCCTTGCTGATTTGGGAGGGAGGTACAGTTGTTCATTCCAGATCCATTTGGAAGACTTCAAATTGAAAAGAAATCCTGCCTGCGATCCAACTCAGAGAACTAAGTAGGTGAAAGTTGCCCCATGTAATGCTGATTACAAAACCTAAAAATCTCAGCCTTACCATTCAGTACGTTGTTTCACATTTGTTGACACTTTCAAATTCTAATTCAGTTAACACTCAAAGATCGTCCCAACCCAACTTAGAGTCCATCTTGTCTTTTCCTATCCCTGTCCAGCACAGTTTTTAAATGCTCCCCCTCCTAACTGAACATTATTGCTGGTTAATGATGTGACAAATAAAAAATTGATGCCAAGGCAGTGACTGGCACTCAGACCTGGATTTGGGATTTTTTCTTTCCAGCTGCTGGCTCATTGATGGGCATTTTGATGGTCTCCTCATAGTTGGCCACAACAATGGAGCGCAAGGAACTGTAATTGGAGTGGATTTGTTTGTCATCCACTGACCAGTATCGGTGAAACTTCAGACAGTTCTGGTACCTGAGGAAAAGATTACAGCTTGTATTACTGAGGCACAGTCACTGTGGATCACAAGATTTAACATCACAGCTGCTACGGACTGTGTCTAAAGGAGGGACCAATTCTTAACTTTCAGCTTCTCCATATATCAGCATTTGTAAATGTCAGTCTACATAGAGTCCTCCTCTGACGTGTAGTTGAGTATACATTTTTCACACTCTCGTATTTAATCCTCATGTCATGCTGTGTGCCTCTGGATTCTCCCAGTCTTCAGGAGTTTATACTGATGCTCTTTTTTTAACCAGAGCCCATTGTGGACTCTGTGATCCATACTGCTCCAGGAGTGTGTAACCTGAAGCTCCTTGCCCTCACTAGATGAAGATTAGAGATTGGATTGACTCACCATCACCATATAGGAGTACATGATCGAAGCTGCCCTGATCTGACCACACTGTATCCAAACTGCACCAGCTATGAAGTTCACATCCTAGACTATTGCACACCCACTGCTCTACACAGTATAAACTCCTCCGGTAAAATATTGGGACAATCAAAACCATTGTCTTTGGGTACTGACACAAACTCTGTGCCAACAGGCACCAACGTCACTAACCTCTGGCCAGTGTCTGGTGCTAATAGCCTGTTCACAATGTTGTCCGTTCCCCCCTCCCACATGCCCCATCATTCATAGCTGTGGCTTGACCTGCCCAGGTTCCTAATCGCTGGGATTCCAACCCTAAACCTCTCCTGTTTTCTTGCTGTAAAACTAACATTAAACCTTATCTCTTTGACCAAGGGTTCAGCCCTATGGTTAGGCATCCCTTTTACTCATGCTTCTGTGAAGCAATGTGTTTGCTGCATGGATAAATAATTGTGACTATTGCTCACAGTGTTGTCCCAACTGTGTAGAGTTTATGTCTAGACCGATCACCAAGGACCATGTCTCACACCATCCTCCTGGTATTGGTATGGGATTTTAAAAATTTATTCATTTATGGGATGTGAGCGTCACTTTCTTGAACATCTGCAGTCCACCTACTGTGGGTTGACCCACAATGCCCTTAGAGAGGGAATTCCAGGATTTTGACCCAGCAACAGTGAAGAAATGGCAATATATTTCCAAATCAGGATGGCGAGTGGCTTGGCAGGGAACTTGAAAGTGGTGGTGTTCCCATATATTTGCTCCCTTTGTTCATAGAAAGAAACAAAGAAAATTTACAGCCCAGGAACAGGCCCTTTGGCCCTCCAAGCCTGAGCTGATCCAAATCCACTCTCTAAACCTGTCGCCCAATTCCTAAGCATCTGTGTTCCTCTGCTCCCCACCTACTCATACATCTGTCCAGACGCATCATAAATGAATCTACTGTGCCTGCCTCTACCACCTCTGCTGGCAACGCGTTCCAAATGCCCACCACCCTCTGTGTGAAGTACTTGCCGCGTGTATCCCCATTAAACTTTCCACCTCTCATTTTGAAAGCGTGACCTCTCGTTATTGAATCCTGCACCCTGGGAAAAAGCATGTCTCTATTCACCCTGTCTATGCCCTTCATGATTTTGTAAACCTCAAAATGATCCCCCCCAATCTCCTTTTTTCTAATGAAAATAAACCTAACCTACTCAATTTCTCTTCATAGCTAGCACCTTCCATACCACGCAACATCCTCGTAAACCTTCTCTGCACCCTCTCCAAAGCTTCCACATCCTTTTGGTAATGTGGTGACCAGAACTGTAAACAGTATTCTAAATGCGGCTGAACCAATGTCTTGTACAATTTTAACATGACTTGCCAGCTCTTATACTCAATACCCCGTCCAATGAAGGCAAGCATACTATATGCCTTCTTAACCACTCTATCCACCTGTGCAGCAACCTTCAGGGTACAATGAACCTGCACTCCCAGATCTCTCTGCCCATTAACTTTTCCCAAGGCTCTTCCATTCATTGTATAATTTGCTCTAGAATTAGTCTTGCCTAAATGCATCACCTCACATTTGTCTGGATTGAAAACCATCTGCCACTTTTCCGCCCAACTCTCCAGTCTATCTATCTCCTCCTGTATTCTCTGACAGTCCCTTATGCTTTCTGCTACTCCACCAAGACTGTAATGAGGTCAGGAGTTGAGTAACCCTGGTGGAACCCAAACCGGACATCATTATTGCTGTTATTGCTGAGCAGGTGCTGCTTGATAGCACTGTTGATGACACCTTCCATCACTTTACTGATGACTGATAGGAGACTGATTGAGTGGTAATTGGCTGGTTGGATTTGTCCTGCTTTTTATGTACAGGACATACATTTTCCACATTGTTGGGTAAATGCCAGTGTTGGAACAGTACTGGAACAGCTTGGCTAGCAATATAACTTGTCTCCTTCTTAGGCAGTTACTTGGATCAGTGACCTCCTTCCACTCTATACACTATATACTCCAATGCTCGATTTGTACATTCCACCACAACTATGACAGGTGGTTTGAAGAGATGGGTGGGTGGTGTTTCACATGCTGTTTGCACTTGGCCTCCATCTGGGCTGATCAGAGACAGTGAAAACAATTGGCACCTCTTGTGGATGTTTCTTTTCCTGCTTTCATAGCCTTGGTTAAAATATTCTCAGAAGGTGGAAGAACATTGCATTTTTCAAGAAGGACATCCTTTAAGTGTTTCCTCTAGTCTCCTGATAACTTGTATGTAAATGCTAACATGCAATTGTCTTCTTTAGGACAAGAGCATCTTTTTATTCAACTACCAGGTATGGTTTTCACTATTACTCTCGAGAAAGCAGATGTTGAAGGTTCCCGATAGGAAAGAAGGTGATGGAGATAAATCGACAAAATCAATTTTACACCATGACGAGCTATGGAGATGGCAGGGAATTTCACAGACTAATACCTCAGAGGGGTAGCAGTCTGTGGAATTCCAGGTGGAGACCGGGTCATTGAATATTTTAAAGGCTGTGTTAAATAGTATCTGATGAAGAATCACTGGACTTGAAACGTTGACTGTGCTTTCTCCCCACCGACCTGCTGAGTTTTGCCAGCCACTTTTTTGTTTTCTGTAGTTTATTGATTGACAATGAAGTTAAAATTTATATGGGAGTAACAGGCAAGTAGAAGACTCAATCAGATCACCATAATCTTATCAAATGGCAGAACAAGCATGATGGGGTAAATGGCCTAGACTATTGCTGTGTTTATATGTTGTGTGAGAGACTGGATCATACCATTCTACCACGGGCACCATCTCATCATCTGGCTGGTTTCCCACGATGTGATCAATGAAATTCAGATTCACAGGGGGTCTGGAACATACATGTAATGTCAGTTTCAATGCAGATGATCCATCATTTCATCAGGTGCACAGTCCATAAAATGCATGCATAACTTGTCTAAGTGCATTACATTTAAATACCTTCCCTGAAAACAGAGTACACGACTTACATTTGCATTGTCGCTGTGTTACAATATTCCTAAGAATGAGGGACTAACTGGAACAATGGTCCTGCTCAAAGCATTGAGGGGAGGTACAGTGGCTCAGTGGTTAGCATCATTACCTCACAGTGCCAGCGACCTGGGTTCAATTCCATCCTCGGGCAACTGTCTGTGTGGTGTTTGCATGTTCTCCCCATTGCCTGTGTGGGTTTCTTCCGGGTGCTCCAGTTTCTTCCCACAGTCCAGAATGTGCAGGTTAGGTGGATTAGATATGCTAAATTGCCCATAGTATCCAGGGCCAGTATAGGCTAGGTGGGCTAGCCATGGGAAATGTAGGGTCATAGGAATAGGCAGGGGGTGGACTCAAAGAGCCAAATGGCCAGCTTCCACACTGCAGGGATTCTTAACAAAATGTAGCTACTGCACACTTCTCCATTTCAATGTGGTAATGTCCCCTAAATTAGGGTGACCTTTCTCATATCTCCTACAGGCTGCCGGTGTGCTACTTGCTGATGACCACATTTTTTGCACTAGCCTTTAAATATTTTGCCTAAGTAAAAAATTTCTGAATATATTGATCCACTCACAGCTTGGAAAGAAGTGTATCCTTGAAGAGAGGTTTCATGTATCCAGGTAGGAAGAGGCCACGGTAAGGCCCTAGGTACTCCACAAAAGTGTGTGTTGTATCCCCATACTGGAAACAAGAGCAGAGCAGAAGGTGTTAGAAACACACAGTGCTATCTGTGATCTTGGCATCTGGGGTTTGTTAACTTGTCAGGATTCATTGTGTGCAATCCATTCATGTCGTCATGGTTCAGAGGAAGGATTGGAAGTAAATCAGGAGGTGGCACACAGTCCATGGACCATAAGGGAAGGGAAAGGCTGAGAAGATGAGAAATTCTGCATCTTCGATTCATTTTGCAATTCCAGGATTCAATCTTTCAATATCATGAATTGGAAGACTATGCAGAACGAGGGACTTGGAGCTGTGAAGGAATAAGAGAGGATCAGAATGATTGTTCTATTATAACTGAATGTAACTTTCAGATTATATTAAATAATCCAAGAAGCCTAGTTGTAGGCCCTACATTTACTGTTCCTTTCCCAATTTTGGGAAAAAGTGAGGACTGCAGATGCTAGAGATCAGAGCTGAAAATGTGTTGCTGGAAAAGCGCATCACGTCAGGCAGCATCCAAGGAGTAAGAGAATCGACGTTTCGGGCATGAGCCCTTCTTCAGGCCTTCTAGAGGGAGGAAGAGAGCTTCAAGGAAGATATCCTTGCAAGAGGATTCGCAGTAGGTTAAAATCTTCTAGGAGAAAGTGAGGACTGCAGATGCTGGAGATCAGAGCTGAAAATGTGCTGCTGGAAATGTGCAGCAGGTCAGGCAGTATCCAAGGAGCAGGAGAATCGACGGTTCAGGCATGAGCCCTTCTTCAGGCTCTGAAGAACCCTGAAGAAGGGCTCATGCCTGAAACATCGATTCTCCCGCTCCTTGGATACCGCCTGACCTGCTGCGCTTTTCCAGCAACACATTTTCAGCTCTTTCCCAATTTTGCCCCATTTGAGTTTTATGGGCCAGGTGTTTAAGACGGACTGAAGTTGGAACAGTGGGCACTGAGCAACCCCAATGTGTCCTGGGAATGTTTCTGACCAGTATTTCAGATGTCACGAAGGTTCAATCAAACCTAGACTGGTTCGGCACAGACCAATGCTGAAGTGGACAAACCTGATATTGGCTGCCCACCATTGCCTCACTCAGAGTGACAGCATGGGCAGCGTTGTGGCTCAGTGGTTAGCACTGCTGCCTCACAGCACCAGGGACTCAGGTATGACTCCTCTCTTGACTGACTGTCTGTGAGGAGTTTGCACATTCTCCTCGTGTCTGTGTGGATTTCCTCTGCGTGCTCCAGTTTCCTCTCACAGTCCAAAGATGCACAGGTTCGGTCGATTGGCCATGCTGAATTGCTCACGGTGTCCAGGGATTTGCAGGTTAGGGAAGAAAAATGTGGGGTAGGGAGGTGGGTCTGTGTGGGATGATTTTCAGAGGTCAGTGTGGATTCAATTGGTCAAATGGCCTGCTTCCGCACTTTAGAGAATTCTATGATTAAGCAGAATGTTTGATTTTGGAAGGATACTGCTAAGTCTCTTCTTGCTCTCACTCCACATGCCCAGCAAGAGTCCCTCAATAGTCAGCACAAATAGGAGTCATGACTACTTTGACTCCCCTCTTTGGTCCCAGGACCATTGAATCAATTTGGTGGCAGGATACTGGGAACTTGAGAATATGTTTACTCCTGAAACATTATTCTTTCAGGGATTTTACCGGGAAATTCCTGCTGTACTTACCGTTTTCAGAACAGCATACTTCACTTTGCCATAGCTATCCTCCTCAATCCATGGCTCCTTCATGATGATGGCTCCCTGCTCCTTTGCTTTCTGCAAATAGAGGTAAAATATTGCCATCAATTTTAGCCCTTCCTCCCCACTTAGTCAGATCAAACGTCAGTCTACATCACCAATAAGTCAGACAAAAGAGCCCTAATTTAAGGGACAAGCTGATGTTGTGATCGATTTTAAGTGAAATTTTCACCTCAACAATTAAGTGTTGTAAGCTACAGCTTCTAAGGAAAAGATAAAGGACAACCAGACAGATAGTGTTCTGAACATTAACCATCCTTTCAGACACTGACAGATTTGCTTTAAAATTACATTTTCTGTTTCTATTTTGGTGTCAGAATTGTGACTTTTTTTGTAGAGGATGTTCATGAGAGCATCTTTTGCAATCTCTACTATACCAGAGCCATTAAGTTGATTATTCTAAGCTTTTCAATTCTCTATCCTCTGTATGCTTTCACAAAACTCTGAAGATGGTATCATATCAAAACGAAGTTGTATTCAAATAGAATCCTGACTATTATTAACTTATATTAGCTCCTCTTAGCCTCATGCTGAACTTTACATATCTTCACCACACTGTTGGCTGAAATCCCTTCCAGCATTGTATCTCCTCCAAGTGATGCTATTCGTTTGATAATGGTCTTCCTTTCTCTCACTGCTCCTTTCACCTTCCTGACAACCTGAGCTTCTTGTAATTTGCATCCTACACTCTGGGAAATCTTCCCTGAGGTTGGCTAGCTTTTTAAGACTTTGAATATCCAAGTGTTCTGTCAGTCATTTTTTTCTTAATCTTCCCCTTTCTGGCACGGTGCCAATTCTAATATACAAGTAATTATGATATGTTCTGGGATATTCCTTTCCATTGCAATCTTGACATAAATGTAAGATTTTGTAAAGAAACAGAATAATGAGGGCAATAGGAGAATGCCTTCTTAGGAATATCCCAGACACTGAGCTCTTAGTGATTCAGGACATGTTTTTACCCCCATGGGAAGGCAGGGTTCTTTGTGATGAATCAGCGCAGAGGTATGTAGCTGCCACTCAGAGCAGCTAACAGCAGTGTGGTGCCAGGAGATCCCTGGCCTGTAACCAGGAAGTCAATCTTCTGACTCCATCAGCTGGGCAGCAGTTTGCAGCATCAGAAAATTGAAATGAGGACAGGCCTTGACCGTGAGCTGCAGTGGCAAAGATCAGAGTGCACACAATTGACAGCAGCTGTTTGGAGAACGATTGAGAAATAGCTGGTATGAGGGTGATGAACTAGGTTTCTGTAATGTCTGAGCCAGAAGGAAATCATTAACTCAGAGTGACTGGGAGAACGGCACATCACCGAGAAGCAACTAGTAATGGACTCTTGGTGCATCAGATTTCACCAAGTTCAGAACTGCACAGAAATGGGGGTTTTCAAAACAGTATTGTGAATTTGATAGCACCGATCCAGAAAATCCAAAGAGGCACACAATTAGACAGTGGCACGGGGACCCAAGTTCGATTCCAGCCTCAGGTGACTGTCTGTGGAGTTTGTACATTCTCCCCGTGGCTGTGTGGGTTTCCTCCCAAAATCCAAAGGTGTGCAGGCCAGGTGAAGTGGACATGCTAAATTGCCCATAGTATCCTGAAGAAGGGCTTATGCCCGAAACGTCGATTCTCCTGTTCCCTGGATGCTGCCTGACCTGTTGCGCTTTTCCAGCAACACATTTCCAGCATAGTATTAGGTGCATTAGTCAGGGGTAAATACAGGGTAGGGGAATGGGTCTGGGTGGGTTACTCTTCGGAGGGTCGGTCTGGACTTGTTGGGCCAAATGGCCTGCTTCCAAACTGTAGGGAATCTAATCCAGACAACTGTTTCCCCACTGTTTTTATAGCGATACTTCACTGGCTACCTTTTAAATCATCAAAATTACAGAGCAACAACCCTGATTTCACAGAATCAAGCTCAATCCTGAAAGGGTGACTACCAAAATAGGGATCGGTTTAAAAGGAAAATTCACCTCGTCCTCACAGTGCATGTTGTACAAACCAAAGGGAGTGACTTGTGACAATCTTATGCCACTGCCCCTGCAGACCCAGTGCTTTGCACACCTCCATTTTGATTCATACCTTCACCAGGAAGTTACAGTCTTCTACTTGGAATGCGATGTCCTTCACACCATCCCCATGTTTCCCTAAATGATCGGTCATTTCTAAAGCAAATATAAAATATGTCAGAACACAGCTCAGAGCAAAACAAGAAGCAGAATAACAAACATAGCCAGAAAGTTACAGGTGTGGACTCAGCAGTCCAGTCATGGAGACAGTAAAGCCAGAATGGATTGAGTAGCCCAGACACAGGCCAAGCAGTTCAGTTACAGACTCAGCAGTGTCCATCAAAGATTGGTAGAATAGAATTTGAGAATGGTTACACCTTCAGACCATCCTGCCTGGGCTAGCTGTGTGAGAAGAGCTCACTCATTCACATATTCCATCTTTTTCCCTCCAGTGCTTCAGACCTTTTCCCCTCATTACCAATTCTCTAAGGAAGCCTCAGTTGAATCTGCCTCCATCCTAATTTCAGGCAGTTCATTCCAGATGTGAAACTACTCACAGTCTAACAAATGCTACCAACTTAAACTTTGAATTTGAATCATTTTGTCAATGGCAAGTTTCTCCCAATTGACTCTGTCCAGACCCTTCATGGTTTCTTCTGTCAAATCCCTTCTGAATCGCTTCCAAGAAGAATTCTGCAAACTTCTACAATATCCACCTTACTGTAGTTCCTCATCCTTGGAACCATTTCCCTAAATTTATTGTGCACCCTCTATTGTATTCATATCCTTCCTAAAAGATGCTCAGAATTGGACACAATATTCCAGTTGAGACAAAATCAGTATTTTATGTGGAACCTACATCAAAGACATGTACTCAATAGTGTCGATGTGGAACACATAGACCAAGCAGCACAGAGAAACTTCCGACAGGCAGGCACAGATGGAGTTGTGCAGGTAGAACACTTCCACCAGGAAAAAACATCTAGACACATCATCCTGTATTCCGGTTTGGATCATTATTGGAGAAGAGGGAGGAACACTCTTAAAGTAGAGCTTCTAAATTGGAAGACAGCCAATTTTAATGGGACCAGAGAGAATCTAATCAGGGTAGAATTGAACCATGTTTGACAGGAAAACATTTTAATGGAACGCTGGATGATCTTTAAGGAGGAGATGTTTCAGTAAGAGTTAGTTACATTCCAACAAGAGGGAAAGGTTAGGCAAACCAGAGCTAAAGTTCCATTTATGATGAAGTGAGTTTTTTTCATTATATTTTCTATCTAACTGTAGGGCAAATGAATTCTTCAAGTGAGATCCAGGTCAACTACCAGGTTGGGGAAAAAAGTGAAGAGGAAGTAAGACTGGCAAAGGGAGAACACGAGAATAAAGTAGTGGTTAACATAAAACAGAGTGCCAATATCTTCTCCTGGTATATAAGTAGTAGTAAGAGGTAGAGTGGGGCCTGTTAGAGTAAACATGGTGATATAGGTTTAGAGATGCAGGACAGGACTAGAAGTTTAATTTGTGCTTTCCATTACTGTTCACTGAGGAAGAGGATGCTGAAAAAAATCATTACAAGGGGAAATGGTAAAAGTAGTGGATAGGGTGAAAATTGAAAAGATGTATTGAAAAGGCTGGATTTGGCTTGATAAATCAGTTTGCATTTTAGATTGTGAAAGGAATTGGAGAGGTGACAGCCAAAGGAGTTGTCATAGTCTTCCAAAGTTCCCTTTGTACAAGGAGGTCATGAAAGGGTGGTCAAGGATTTGAAAGTGGCAAATATGACACACTTGTTCAAGGAAGTGTGGAAAGACACTGATGGCTAATCAGTGGTGAGGTGCAATGTTTTACAATCAAGAATCAAGACAAAATTTAACAGACTTTGGACTGATTTGAATTAATGAAGGAGAACCAGAATGGATTTGTAAAAGACATATTGTGTTTAAACTAATTGAATTGTTTAAGAAGTAACAATTGTTGAAGGGAATGCAATGGATACTATCTAGATATTTAGGAAAACATTTAACCAAATACCACATTAAAACAGGACAGTCTATGCAACTTGGATAAAAAAAAACATTTGCTTAAAACAGCAAGGTGTGGCGAATGAACATTTCTGAGAATGGTAAACAGTGAGGTTCCCCAATGGTCACTGCCAGGACCATTGGGGTTTTTTTGAGCTAGAGATATGTAAATAATTTGGACTTTGGGATGCAGAGTAAAATTTCAAAATTTGCCAACGATACAGCGGAGACATGGAAAACAGTAAAGATAATACTCATCAACTTACTCCCAGTGCTACGAGCTAGCGAGGGCAGGAATAGGAGGAGAGAGCAGATGAATGCATGGCTGAGGAGCTGGTGTATGGGAGAAGAATTCACATTTTTGGATCATTGGAATCTCTTTTGGGGTAGAAGTGACCTGTACAAGAAGGACGGATTGCACCTAAATTGTAAGGGGACTAATATACTGGC
>NC_057737.1:33638632-33661104 GCF_004010195.1 Chiloscyllium plagiosum
GAGGGGTGACCTTATAGAGGTTTACAAAATTATGTGGAGCATGGATAGGATAAATAGACAAAGTCTTTTCCCTGGGGTGGGGGAGTCCAGAACTAGAGGGCATAGGTTTAGGGTGAGAGGGGAAAGATATAAAAGAGACCTAAGGGGCAACTTTTTCGCGCAGAGGGTGGTACGTGAATGGAATGAGCTGCCAGAGGAAGTGGTGGAGGCTTGTGCAATTGCAACATTTAAGAGGCATTTGAATGGGTATATGAATAGGAAGGGTTTGGAGAAATATGGGCCGGGTGCTGGCAGGTAGGATTTGATTGGATTGGGATATCTGGTCGGCATGGATGGGTTGGACCGAAGGGTCTGTTTCCATGCTGTACATCTCTATGACGCTATGACTCTAACTGCAACAGGAAATAGATAGATGAGCAGAATGGACAGATAATTGATAGATGATGTTTAAAGCAAAACGGTGTGAGTTGGTGCATTTTTGCACAATGGAGAGGCAAAGGCAATTCAGCCTCAATGACACAATTCTACAGAGTGTGCAGGAGCAGAAGATCTTGATCACAGATCTTTGGAAGTCACAGGTCATCGTGAGAGAGCAGTTATTAGAACATATGGGATCAGTTTGAAGTTCTTAAAAAGAGATACACAGAAGTTATGCTGAACCTATATGTTTATGTTAAGGCCACAACTAGAATGTCTGTTCTGCACGCTACATGCTTGCTAAAATCCAAAGGTGGTACACAGAAGATTATCACAATAGTTCCAAAGATGAGGGGCTTTATCTACAAGGTTAGATTGGAGAAACTAGGGTGGATCTCCTTGGAGCAAAGTGGATGAAGGGAAATTAGGGAGAAATGTAAAAAGATTGTGACTGTTTTAAATAACTTAGACAAAGAAAATCTGTTCACATTAGCAGATGGTACAAGGAGCAAACATACACAAAATTTACATTTTGGGAAAATGATATAAGAAAGAACATTTTTCTGCAGCAAAGTAGTTATGATAAGGAGCAAGCTGCCTGTAAGTATGATAGAAGTGGAGATGATCTGGGTCTCAAGGATAATGTTCAGTTCACGTGACTGCAGAAGAGGTTTCCTCTTGAATACAAACTATATCACGACTAACATTGTACTTTTACAAATCATACCCAAACATTAGCATTATACATCCAAAGGGAATACCCCAATTCACTAATATTGTGTCAACTTGTCTATATCTGAGCTTACCAAACAATGTACTCCAGTTATTCACCACTCTCTTACACTGGCTATACTCCAGCCCAAAACGTTGATGAGCCAACTCAGGTATTACATCCTTGGGCTGTACCACATTTCACAGACACTTGTTTTGAATAGAATGTAACAGAGCAAAACAGCACTGAAATCAACAGGAAGCTAAATTATTTAATGATGGAAAGTTCAAGTCCTGCCTACAACATATTTAATAGCTCATTAAAGGAATCATTTAATGCACATAATTACCTATATTAACCCTGTTTTAATGCCACCCATACTACTCACCCTGATCACCAGGATTTAATGCTGACTGGAAAACAAAGAAAATCTGTTGAAAAAGAACACAGCATTAAGTTTAAAAACTCTGATCAGCAGAGAGGATGATAGAAACAACACTACAGAAGCACTGGGAGCTATTGCAGGCCACAGGATGTGACACAAGGGCTCATGCCATGTAATGCCTGTTGTCCTGAGGTTCCCAGCATCATAGATGTCAGTCTTCAACCAATTTGATTCAGTCCATGTCATAGCTCGAAATGGCTGAAGACACTAGATAGGAAATGAAGGCTGTGGGCCCTGACAACCTTCTGGCCACAGTGTTGAAGACATCTGCACCAGAACATGCTGCTCTCTGAGCCAAGTTGTTCCTGTATCACCATAACATTAGCAACCACCTGGCAATGCCCTGGTATGTCCTCTACACAAAAGGCAGAACAAATCTAACCCAGCCAGTTAATGCTCCATCGGTCTACTTGCAATGATGGACGATGTCATCAACAGCATTATCAAGCAGCACCCACTCAGCAACAACCTGCTCAGTGACACACTGTTTAGATTCTGCCATGGCCACTCAGCTCCTCACCTCATTACAGCATTAGTTCAAACATGGACAAAGAGCTAAACTCCAGAAGTGAGATGACAGTGACAGCCCTTAACACCAAAGCTGCATTTGACAGGAGCCTTAAAGTCACCAGCAATCAGATGGAAAATTCTCAGCTGGAGTCACACCTTGTATAAAGAAAAATGGTTATGTCTGGTGGAGATCAGTCAACTCAGTTCTGGGACATTGCTGTTGAAGTCTTCATGATAGTGTTCAAGGCCCAAATACCTTCACCATACTTCATCAATGTCTTTCCCTGCATCATGAGGTCAGTTGAGGGGATCTTGGCTGATGACTATAATAATACCCAGCCTTAGGCTGACAAGTGGCAATACCATTTGCACCACACAAATGGCAGGCACAGACATTCTCCAGCAAAACAGAATCTAACCATTTCCCTATGAACCTCAATGGCATCATTCATCATTGAATCCTCCACCATCAAAGCCATGGAGGGACCATGAACAGAAACTAAATTCAAACAGCCGTTGAAAAATTTTGACTCGGAAAGTGGTCCAGAGTCTAGGAATGCCTCAGCGATTAACTAGCCTCCTGACTCCCCACCATCTACAAGGTACAAGTCAGGAGTGTGACAGAATACTGTCCACTTGCCTGGATGAACACAGTTCTAACAACAATCAAGAAGTTTGACATTATCTAGGACAAAATGATCTACCTGATTAGCACCACATCTACAAATATTTCCTCTCCATTACTGATGCTCAGTAGCAGCAGTGGGTACCATCTTCATGATGCCAAGTGCAGAAATTCATCAAGGCCCCTTTGATTGCACTTTCCAAACCAACTACTATCTAGAAGGACAAGAGCAGCAGATACATGGGAACATCACCACCCAGTTCCCCTCCAAGCCACTCACCATCCTTCACTGTTGCTGGGTCAAAATCCTGCAATTCCCTCCCTAATGACATTGTGGGTCTACGTACACCAAATGGAGACAGCAGTTCAAACAGGCAGCTCACCAGCACCTTCTCCAGGGTTGGGCAATAAATGTTTGTTCAGCCAACAACATATGTAATCTATGAATGAATAACCAAAAAAAAAATCTTGTGTAAACAATACAGAGGTAAAATGCCAAGAATTTCAGACCACTCCGCCCCTTCGATATTGGCCTTAGGAATAGTGCATGCCAGAGACATATAGGTGCAACAAGGCTAAGAGTACAGTGAAGGAATTATCCTTTTGATCTATTTCCTCATTTATACCAAATATAATAGTCATTCCCCAAAGCATTGAAATAGCCAACAGGATTGGCAACAAGACAGATACCTGCTAAATCTAAGTTCCACCATGTTCAGATGTTTCCCAATCCCTGGAACTAGCCCCTTTCCAACCCAGAATTTCAAAGCAAAATATTATGAATCAGGGTCAGCTTTTAATTATATCTTTCTCAGTGAGCTGGTCCTTACCTTATTCTGCCTAATGACATGTGATACCCTATCACGGTGCCCCGATTCCAGTCCTTTGTATGCCACAGACTCAAATCCAAATTTGTCGCAGTAATATGATGCAGCCTGCAGTGACAAATAAACACACACCATGTGACAGACAGTGGTTGAGCTTGATTGATTATTGTCAGTAAGCAGGTTGTATTGTAATGAAGGCCATTATTTACAAATTCTGAGTCTCATTCTTCTCCCCATTGCTCATAATGACTAGCACTATGAACACATATACAAAAATAAATTGCTTGCTCTTACTTTGCTGTTACGCTTGTTAACCACTCGAATGTGAACGTGGAAGGCATAATTAGTAAGTTTGGAGATGAGATGAAAATTGGTGGGATTGATAGTGAGGAGGATGGTCACATGCTACAATCTGCTATTAATTAGCTGCTGAATTGGGAAGAGTGATGGCAGATGGAATCCAATCCTGATAAATATGAGGTAATGCATTTTGGTATATCTAATAATGGAAGGATAGACACAATAAATAAAGGGATTTTGGTACACAAGTCCATAGATTCCTAGGGGTATCAGCACAGGTAGCCAGGGTGGTGAAGGGAAGCATACAGAATGCTTACCATTATTAGCTGGAGTGTAGTATATAGGAGCAAGGAAGTCTTGTTACAATGTTATAGAACATTGGTTAGGCCACCAGACTATCAAGAAGATGTAATTGCATTGAAGAGTGTGCTGAAAAGATTCACCAGATTGTTTTCTAGAATGAAAAGTCTCAGTTATAAGGGAAGACTGAGTAAGCTGGGTTTGTTTTCCTGGATAGTGGAGACTAAGGGGTGGATCTGATTGAGGGAATACAACATTGTGAGAGGCAAAGACAGGGTAGCTCATAAAAAATCTCTTCCTCATTGCAGCTGTGTCTAAGATCAGTGGGCATATTTTAAGGTGAGGAGTAAGTGGTTTAGAGATAAGAGATCTGAAGATTTTTTCACCTAGAGGCTGGTAGATATATGGAGCAAGTACTCTCTCAATGTTTAATAAGCATCTGGATAAATATGTAAAATGCCAGGGCTTAGCAGGCCATTGGCCAAATGCAGGTAAGTACAACATGTGCTTTGGTGTTTGTTGGCTAGTGTAGACATGGTGGGCCATCTGTATGTATGCTGTATGACTCTAAACATTACATGGCTTAATGTCAGACTCAACCTCCCTGTTTTAGTCTATCACTTTACCTTGCTACACTTCACCTTTTAACCTTCATTACCACAAGAAGGTCAAAGGCAACGAGTACACAGTAAGTCATCATCCTAATTTGGGAATATATTGACAGGCCTTCATTATAGCTATGTTAACATCATTCCATCAGTACTGTGGGTGTACCTATCCCACATGGACTGCGATGGTTCTAAAAGAAGACTCACTACCATTTTCTCAACTATGAATCAACAATAAATGCTGACTTTGCTAGTTCTGTCTGTCTCCCATGAATGATTTTTTTAAAAAGTTTTTCTTTCACTGTACTGAACTTAATTCCAACTTCTGAATATATTGAACATGTGATAGTAGCCATACTGCTGGAGGACCATTGGCTTCTCCCTCATTAGAAGGAAATGACTACTTGTGAGTCTAACCTCCGGATCACCCAGCCTCTGGTGGTAAGAGGTGAGGTTGAGAAGATGGGATTGCCCTAGTGACCACACACAGGAACTGAACCCAGCTGTTGGAGTTGATCTGCATCACAAGCCAAAATAACTCTATCCCTATGAACATTTCATTGTAATGAATATTCCAGGAAATCTGGTCTTAAGTCTACCCCCTGCGATGCCAACAGTTTTTATGCTCTGTGAAATACTAATCTTCATAATCTTTAATTGTATTGCTGACCACCAACTCAAGTTGTAGAAAAGCTGTGTTGATTGAATGTAAACTGTTTTTCTCATCATCCAATCTAAACCTAGTGCTGCAATATGTCCTTGTGTCAAGTCACTGATGTCAATTTATTGGCTTTAATTTATACAAACTCTGTTGATCTGGATACAATTTGTGTTGCCCTCTTCCTTTATGCAAGTGAGAGGGTCAATAACAATTTATGACTGTAGATGTCAGAATTCTTTTAACAGGATGCTCATTGCATTTTGTAAAGTAACAATAACTTATAAAATGTCTAATAATGCAACTAAAAATTAAATAGAGAAGACATAGTTAAGAATTATTAAGTTTATGAGATGAGAGCTGATTGATGCTAATCAGGAGATAGTGAAAAGTCTGTGATTTCATGAGGAGAAATAGGTAAAACAGGGTTGAGAAACTGCACTATGATACAGGAGTTTCATAATAGAGTCAACTTCACTTCTGGGAGATGACAGTGGTGTTTGGCCATCACTATGCATCAAATATATGATAAAACCAAAAGTTCGTTATATACTCAAAGCTGACACATCACCGTGGTACAGAAGGAGAAAGGTAGCATTGTAGGATGTACGGTCTTCTAGATGAGATATTAATCTGATGCCTTGTCTATCTGATGGGGGTGGTAGGGGGAAGAAAATTCTGATACCTTGACCAACATTCGTCCCACAATCATTACCATCAAAATATGCTGAGAATCATTTATCACATTACTGTTGTGGCACCTTGTGCAAAAATAAGCTGATACGTTTGTCTATCTAATAACTGTAATTATATTTCACTGACTACAAAACACTTCGGAATATTCGGAGGATATGAAAGATATTGTGTGGATACAGGTTAATTTTGATTGGGAATTAAATCATGTACTGTAAACGAAAGCCTTGCATATTGGGCAATGTTCATGATGTTGAAGAAATTGAGATTGCAGCAGGTTTGCAGTTGATGTTGCAATGTTGTGTGCTCGCTGACAAGTTGCACAGTGTACATTCTGTCTCTGATAAGCTTCTTGGTAAAAGAATGTCAGCACCCAGAAGGTGAATGAACTTCCATACTGAAACGGTCAGATTATCTCAGGTTCAGGACCCTATTGACCTTCTTTTCTGCACTATGTATGCATCATGACATAGGAGTTTCATAATGGAGTCGATTTCACTTCTGGGAGATGATTTCAAGACTGGGGGATATTTTTAAGGTGAGAGGAGAAAGATTTAAAAAGGATATGAAGGGGTAACCTTTTTACACAGAAGTGGTTCATGTGTGGAATGAACTCCGAGGGGAAGTTGTGGATGCAGATATAGTTACAATATTTAAAAGATATTTGAATAAATTCATGAACAAGAAAGGTTTGGAGGACGTGGACCAAGCACAGGCAGGTGGATTTTAATTTAGGATTATGGACAGCAATCACTGGTTGGTCCAAAGGGTCTGTTTCTGTGCTGTATGACTCTGTAATCAAGTGAGGTTTCTGAGAGAGGGCTGGATTGTCAGGCAGTAGGCAGTCATACTACCTGGTGTCCCAGGAATTTTAACTTTCCTGATGCCATTATTCTCCATTTTACCATAATAATATCTCACTTAAAAACCCAAACATCTTATCACATCGCCTGTCAATCCTGAATTAATCTGCTTTGTCTCCAAACTTTTCAAATCTTTGTCCATTATGTTCCTTTTCTGTTCTGTAGATTTTTTCAAATTAAGTATGAAAGGTAAAAGTAACAGAAAATGTGAAGAATCATTTAAAAGCCTATTGACATCTGAAATAGAGACAGGTTCACTTTTCACTAATTTGTTTCCTTCCTTGCAGGTCTTGACAGATTGATTATATGTTCCCGGTATTCATGTTATTCCTTTGCTATCTCTTGTAACCATGCATTCCTTACCATCATTCCAGAAACACCCTTTTCTACTTTCACCTCCCTTCTACTTTACTTTCCATCTTTACAAATCTCTTTAAAACTCACTTTTTGCTTCACAAACATTTTTTGTGATTCTCTACACTTTCCTTTTTTCACTAAACACCTTTTATTAGTTCCATAATTTTTGCTTTTCTTCAATTCAGATTTCATTCTAAGATCTTTAATTATCAGGTAGTGTTCTGAAGTTTGAAGTAGTCTGGTTTTACATTTTGTGAAAAAGCTGTGGAACTCAATAAGGTGGGAAGTTGCATATATTTTGTGTACATGCCTGTGGTGTGTGAAATGAGTTGTGTGGATATGCCTGGCAACAGATAAAATTGTGTCCAAATGCAATTGAATTAATCTCATATGTGCACCATGCTTATGATCATCCATTTTCATTTCTTTAACATTTTACGACTTCATCCCTGCCTGAAATTCATTTGCTAGAGAAGCTCTCATTCATGTCTTTTGTTTCCTTTTGCTAATGACAATTTAATACAATACTTTACATTCTACCTTTGGTAAGCTGAAAGTAATCCAAAACTGTGCTGCTCAATGTCCTGACACCACTAGTTGTTTTTATGCTCGTTGATTTACATTGTCACCTGACTAAACAATAATTGGATTTTAATATTCTCAACTGTTTTTAAATCCATCCAAAACCTTGCCTTGAGTCCTACCATTTTGAGACAGGGGCTGTTGTGATATAATAGTAATGACCCTATCTCTGAGCCAGATGACCTGTGTTCAAGTCCTACCTGTTTCAGACGTGCATAATAACCTGACAGTGGCACAGTGGCTCAGTGGTTAGCGGTTAGCACTGCTGCCTCATAGCACCAGGGGCCTGGGTTCAATTCCAGCTTCAGGCGACAGTGTGGAGTTTGCATGTTCTTCCCATGTCTGAGAGTTTCCACTGGGCACTCCGGGTTCCTCCCACAGACCCTCCCTCCTTCAGAGGGTCAGTGTAGACTTGATGGGTCAAATGGCCTGTTTCCACACTGTAGGGATTCTCTGATATTTGTGCTTTACTAATTCTGGCCACTTAAGTATTCTCAATTTTAACTGTACGTGGCAGCACCTTCAGTTTCCAACACTACAGTCTCTGGAATTCCCTCCCAAAATACTGTCTCTCCATTTCTCACTTTGTTCATATGAATGCTCCTTAATATCTAGCTCTTTCATCTTTTTTTGGAGCATATGCCCTTATATATTTAGGTGTTATATTTTGTTGTTTAAAGGTCTTGTGAAGCACCTTAGAATGTTTTATTATGTCAAACGTGCTACATAAATATAATCTGTTGTTGATTGCAGCTGTAGGTGTGCCTGGATGCTTCAATGTTGTAGCTGGGATAGAAATAAATCTTGCTACTCATTTTACCTGTTTAGCGTTTCCTACCCAGAACGTGGCATGGTGAAAGCTGACAAATCGACCTTTCTCCAGCTGCAACAGAAGAGTTTTGAATTATTCTGTTTGTCTTCGTGTCGGCAGAATACGGAAAAACAGAAAGCCAGCAAACTGTTTGAAGTTTTAAGTAGCAGATGTACCATACCTTCTCCCCTTTATCAGTGTAGGTCGTCTGAAAAAATTAAAATAAAATTGTTTTATTATATTATATGACAGTAAACAGTCTATTTATCATGATCTGGTACCTAGTTTGTCACAATATTACTGTCACCTTGTACAGTATTCTGTAATGGCCTTATCTGATTGACCAAACTCTAAATGTGAGCTTAAAATTCATAAAATCCCTACAGTGTGGAAGCAAGCCGTTCAGCCCATCGAATCCATATCAGCCATCCACACAGCATCCCACGCGATCCCTTCATCTCTGCATTTTCCATGGATGATCCACCAGGTCATTCAGCCCAACATGTCCACACCAATTCTTTGAAGAGCATCTGACCCAGACTCCACCCTCTGCCCTATCCCTGTAACCCCACAATTCCCATGGCTAATCCACCAAACCTACACATTCCTGGACACTATGAACAACTTAACACGGCCAATTCACAAAACCTGCACATGGAATCACAGAGATATGCAGCATGGAAACAGACCCTTCAGTCCAACCATGCATTACTCACCATCATTCCAGAAATACCCTTTTCTACTTTCACTTTTTTGCAAACATTCACTTTCCTTTCCTTCTTTACAAATCTCTTTAAAACTCACTTTTTGCTTGACAAACATTTTTTGTGATTCTCTACACTTTTCCTTTTTTCACTTAACACCTTTGATATTTTTTCATATTCACTCTCTTTTATTAGTTCCATCACTTTTGCTTTTCTTCAATTCAGATTTCATTCTAAGATTTTTAATTATCAGGTAGTGTTCTGAAGTTTGAAGTAGTCTGGTTTTTACATTTTGTGAAAAAGCTGTGGAACTCAATAAGGTGGGAAGTTGCATATATTTTGTGTACATGCCTGTGGTGTGTGAAATGAGTTGTGTGGATATGCCTGGCAACAGATAAAATTGTGTCCAAATGCAATTGAATTAATCTCATATGTGCACCATGCTTATGATCATCCATTTTCATTTCTTTAACATTTTACAACTTCATCCCTACCTGAAATTCATTTGCTAGAGAAGCTCTCATTCATGTCTTTTGTTTCCTTTTGCTAATGACAATTTAATACAATACTTTACATTCTACCTTTGGTAAGCTGAAAGTAATCCAAAACTGCGCTGCTCAATGTCCTGACACCACTGGTTGTTTTTATGCTCGTTGATTTACATTGTCACCTGACTAAACAATAATTGGATTTTAATATTCTCAACTGTTTTTAAATCCATCCAAAACCTTGCCTACTACTATCTCTATAATTGCCTTGAGTCCTACCATTTTGAGACAGGGGCTATTGTGATATAATGGTAATGTCCCTATCTCTGAGCCAGATGACCTGTGTTCAAGTCCTACCTGTTTCAGACGGGATAATAACATGAGGGCAACACAGTAGCTCATTGGTTGGAACTGCTGCCTCACAGCTGCAGGGACTTGTGTTCAATTCCAGCCTCAGGTGACTGTGTGGAGTTTGCACATTCCCCATGCCTGTGTGGGTTTCCCCAAGATGCTCCATCTTCCTCCCGCAGTCCATAGATATGCAGATGAGGTGGATTGGCCAAGGGAAATTGTCCAGGGTTATGTAGGCGAGGTGGGTTAGCCATGGGAAATGCAGGGTTACAGGGATAAGGTGGGATGTTCTTCAGAGGATCAGTGTAGACTTGGCCTGCTTCCATACTGTAGGGGTTCTTTGATATTTGTGCTTCACTAATTCTGGCCACTTAGGTATTCTCAATTTTACCTGTAGGTGGCAGCACCTTCAGTTTCCTACAATACAATCTCTGGAATTTCCTCCCAAAACAGTCTCTACATTTCTCACTTCCTTTCATATGAATGCTCCTTAATACCATGCCAAACATAATCCCAAACCAAACTAGTCCCACATGCCTGCTCCTGTCTCATGTCCCTCCAAACCTTTTCTGTTCACCTATCCATCCGAATGTTTTTTAAACATTGTGACTGATAAAGGAAGCTGGAACACCTGGAGGAAACCCACACATACACAGGTAGAATGTGCAAACTCCACACAGTCACCCAAGGTTGGAATTGAACCCGGGTAACTGGCATTGTGAGGCAGCAGTGCTAACCACTGAGTTACCATGCTGCCGGCTGCTCTCATTTGAAGTCTAAGTTGTTGGTGATTTTATGCCAACATATCATTACCCTCCAACTTTAAAATCATTTTGTTCACATTTTCTGTTTGATATCCTTCAGTTTTATTCCTAACCCAACCATAACATTGAAGTATCCTAATCACAGAGATCACCTATGTGGAATACAGCCACAATATATGTTGCCACCTCCCCCACATTCTACTTGACCCATACAGAATACTTCCCACAAAGGTTAGTGCAGAACTTCTGTCACTGCCCAAAGACACTGTGGCATCATCAGACTGGGTGGAGCTCAATGTAACATGAACATTACCTCATTCAGAACCATTACGTTATGCATCAGTCTGCACAATGTTGGCCTTGGAAGATGCATGGTCCTCATTTTAACGCTTCTCACTTTCTGTATGCACATTTCTCAGTCTAATGAGCAATCCCTTCATTGGGTATCCCTTGTCACAAAGATGCCAATCCTCTAATGGCTATGGCAGACACAATATCTACAGATCCTGGGAGTACAAAGGATAGGGAGTGGACAGTTGTATGATACTTTGTCGATGATCACATACGAATTGGATGTTGCTGACATGATATATTTTCTGATTGACAGGAGGTTACCATGATGGAGCATTGATGGCCTTTATCTCACTGAAGTGTGCGGAATCCAGCTGTACAGGTGAGGCTTCTGGATCTTCTGACGAACTGGTGTTATGGTAGCCTAAGTCATTTGTTCACCTAAACATTCACCTAAAGAAGACCTTTATATATTGGTCAGCTGAAGCTTGAGGTATGCCACAAAGGTCTCTGGTTCATTCCTGGAATTAATCCAAAGCATAGAAGTTCAAGGACACAGTCATCTTGAGGGCAATTGGCATAGAGTGACCACTGATGCAATTTGAACAAATCTCTCATTCAGCAGCTCACAAAGGGAGGAGAGGCCAATCTGCAAAGACAATGGTGATCTCACAATTGAAGGCAATGCACCCTTTCCCTGTAGCGACTCTGTGTGTGGGCTACTGTCTTCTCCAACACATTGATTTGTTATTTTCTGTCTTGCTCTGGGCATTGCAATAACAGCAGGTCTTTCACTTGCCTGAACCACATGGTGCTTTTGACTCTGGACAGTTGGCCTCCTCTAGCTCCTTTTTCTTCTTTTCCTCTGCACTGGGAGAGCCTCCTCCACAATGCACAGTCCCATGGGAACAGCAATCTCTGGGGGTCTCTGAGAATCCTCACTAGCCCTGTCTTGGGGTACCCTTCTTTCTCAATCTCCCCTTATTTGGAATGTCGATCTAACAATAGAGAAGGACTAAAGTCCACAGCCAGCCCAACACTGCCACGATCAACAGCAGCTTCTGCTGCTACCTGTACTGTTCAGTACTCTTCTATGTTCTATTTCCTGCTGAGAATCCACCCTTTCCCACCTGGTGTCGATCGGTCCCATGGTTTTTCCTGTGAGACTACCAGTCAATACCTCTTTAACAAATTCTGTCCACTAATTGCTTTATTTCAGATTAGTGAGCAGATTTCCAGTATCAGCTCCTGCATTGAGGAAGAAAGAAAGGCTTCTCCAGTAAAACCCCAGCCTGCTGCTCTCCTGTTTAATAGCTCCCCATCCCTGCCTGTCCTGCAACTACCACTCCGTGTGGAAACCCAACCAGATTGCTACCTTCACAGATTGGCACGTTGTGATGGGGAGCATAACATCAAAAATCACACAACACCAAGTTATAGCCCTACACGTTTATTTGAAAATACTAGCTTTCAGAGTGTTTTTCCTTATGAAGGAGCAGCGCTCTGAAAGCCAGTGATTTCAAATAAACCAGTTGGACTATAATCTGGTGTTGTGATTTTTGAACCAGTCCAACACTGGCACCTCCACATCTTAGGGAGCACACTCAGTGTTGATAGTCTTCTAGTGGCTTATTAATAATTCTTGTCCTTTGAATTGGCTCAGACCACCCACTGAGGCCAATGGACAGATGAAGTGGCCTCTCTGACAATTTAGCACCTATTTTGGGATCTACTTCAAATCATAGCCAGTTTCTTTTTAAACAGAGATCTGTGGATCCTTTTGCCGCTTTCCCTTTGAACCTTTCTGTTTAGTTATAAATTAATCTCTGAGACACCGTCTTAAGAGAGAGAAATATATTCTGCCATAGAATAAATTAAACAAGACATGGGCAATGGCCATTTCCCTTAAGCTGATGAGATACAGTGTGAAACGACCGTACATTCATAAATATGCTGTTACAGTTCACCTCTGCCCTCTTTTCTATCATAATTGGCTGCAAAATCAATTCATTTAACAAGATTTGGATTGAATGTATCACAATGGCTACTCACCATGATGAAAAGTAGTTGATTGAGGCACCTCAGAGTAAAGAATAAAACATTAACTGCCTTAATCTTAAATAGGCAAAAATATTTAGCTGGAAAGCAAAGTTGCCTCTCATTGGCTACTGTGAATCCGCCCCTTGTTCCTCCCTAGATATCCAATACCAGAAGGAAAAACCCATTGAAACGTGTGAATGGTTTGTCCTGGTCTGACTCACTTAATGTACCTCAAAATTTAGCTCCCATACAACCTGCGTGTTCATTTTTGAGTATCATTGTATTGTCGCTGTTTTTTTCCAGTGATTGTGGCAGCAGATTGATGTTGCTGTTCACTTCTTCATAGGAGCCAAAAAAAGAACTGGTTCACAATACAGTCTCTGACTTACGGGTTAAAGGCTATGTTCACTGACAGCAATGCATCCGTGCTACACACAGCTCAAATATTTGTATATGTATTTAAACAGGTTCAGGTTTTCAAATGGGATGCAGAAAATGGGAGGGTTTCCACACTGAGTGGTAGTTGCAGGACAGACAGGGATGGGGAGCTATTAAACAGGAGAGTAGCAGGCTGGGGTTTTATTGGGCGCAGAGGAAGCCTTTCTTGTTCTATGTATGTTACTCATCAATCAGAAACACATCAATTGTTATGTATTGATTAAACTCTTGTTTTCATGTTGCGCAGGATCAAGAAGAGCATAAGCCACAAAAGCATTGGTCCCTGGTCTCTGCTGATTTTCACTGTTACTTGCACTCTGGTTTACCCTCCCTCATTATTGAAGGATCTAGTGTGGCTTCTGTTCCTCACACATTCCCCTTTCACCCAGTAGAGTCGAGAGAATTAGGAATTTAAAACTTGGACAATATGTCTGAACTTGTCAAACTGCACTTTGAGACATCATAACATCATGATTTTAAATCTTTATTTAATCCAGCACACCTTTTGTATACAGCTACAGTGGGTCTTGTAAATAGTGCATCCTGCTGAAACTGTGCATTGTTGCTGGAGGGGCCGTAAAGTTAGGGCTGAAGTAGGAAAAAGAGAGTGAGGGCTGTGTGTTGGGTGTAGGATGCATGCTGAGAAGATTGAGGATACAGGGTGTGTAGGAAAGGAGGGGTGGGCCCTATTTCCACATTCAGAGCCTTCACTCTCTGTTCCTGGTTCACCGCATTCCTCCCTGTCTCTCTTTCTCTCCCTCCTGCCACATTCCCCAGTCCCTCCTCCCATTTTCTGCATCCTATTTAAAAACCTGAACCTGTTTAAATACATATGCAAATATTTGAGCTGTGTGTAGCACTCATGCATTGCTGTCAGTGAACATAGCCTTTAACCCGTAAGTCAGAGACTGTATTATCTGTGAACCAGTTGTTTTGTGGCTCCTATGAAGAAGTGAAAGAACTCAAAACGAAATGATCAGAAACAAACGAAACACCTCATAAAATCCTGAGAAACGGGGCTACTAAACTGTACTTCCCAGCTTTTTTCCTCTCTATCAGTAACACCAAGTTTTTATCTATATTTGTATATAAGAGGGGTTTTTAAAAGGGATTGGAGTGTTAACGTGCAGAGTTAAATGTTAATAGTTCATAGTTGATTACCTTTAGTTAGAATCTATTTACTCGTAGTAAATAATTCTCGTTAAGTACAGAAACCTGGTCCAGGTTTTCTGTAAACTTGAGGCCATCAGACAGGTACACTGGCGACTTTGAGAAAATGCTTTAATTCTCTCATGCCTTTGGTCACAGTGGGGCTTAATGTCTCGTGTGTGACTCCAGTCAGGTGTAACAGCTGGAGTAATTCTCCATATTCCTCTTGTTCGGCCTGAGACTCTGACTGGCAAGAGCTGTAATCACTCTTTTTCTACTCTTGAACCTGTGACAACACCATTCCTAGACCAAAAAAACTAGTATTGATTTCCACTATGAGAGGGAGTTGGAAATTTGGGTAGCCAAATCAGGTGAAGTAGCACAACAGTTCAAGCAGCATCCAAGGAGCAAGAAAATCAACGTTTTGGGCAAAAGTCCTTCATCAGCAATCTTCACTCTAATCTCTAGCATCTGCAAGACCCACTTGTCCTAAATCAGGTGATGAGACAGCTTCTGCTTGAAGATGCAAGAAGAATCTTCATATGTTGGGTCCAACTCCCTGTGGATGTTCTGTGAAGTATCACACTTTGTACATCCTTTCCCAACCATTCCTTAAGAATTCTCCAATTTCCTCAGCAAATCATGGAGTGGAGAGGCCAATCTTGTGCAGCCCGACACTAACCTCTTATAGTAACCAGCTAGACCACACAGTTCACTTCCTGTCTTCAATTCACACCACTCCTGTACAGCTTGGATTTTGGCATCATCAGGAGTAATGCCTTTCTTGGTAATGAAGTGTTCAAGGTGCTTTTCTGTCTGGTTTCAGAAAAAAAAAACAGGGTAGGTTATAATGGGGAACAGAGAGATAATTAAATACATAATTTAGTTCTGTCTTCACAAAGGAGGGGACAAATAACAAAAGATTGGGGAACGGCTCCAAAGGAGAAAACAGAGGCTGGTGGTGGAGGGTTGTTTTTCAGACTGAAGGCCTGTGACCAGTGGAGTGCCACAAGGATCGGTGCTGGGCCCTCTACGTTTTGTCATTTACATAAATGATTTGGATGCGAGCATAAGAGGTACAGATAGTAAGTTCGCAGATGACACCAAAATTGGAGGTATAGTGGACTGCGAAGACGGTTACCTCAGATTACAACAGGATCTGGGCCAGATGGGCCAATGGGCTGAGAAGTGGCAGATGGAGTTTAATTCAGATAAATACGAGATACTGCATTTTGGGAAAGCAAATCTTAGCAGGACTTATACACTTAATGGTAAGGTCCTAGGGAGTGTTGCCGAACAAAGAGACCTTAGAGTGCAGGTTCATTGCTCCTTGAAAGTGGAGTCACAGGTAGATAGGATAGTGAAGAAGGCGTTTGGTATGCTTTCCTTTATTGGTCAGAGTATTGAGTACAGGAGTTGGGAGGTCATGTTGCGGCTGTACAGGACATTGGTTAGGTCACTGTTGGAATATTGTGTGCAGTTCTGGTCTCCTTCCTTGAAAGGCTTCAGTAAAGATTTACAAGGATGTTGCCATGGTTGGAGGATCTGAGCTACAGGGAGAGTCTGAACAGGCTGGGGCTGTTTTCCCTGGAGCGGCAGAGGCTGAGGGGTGAGGAGGCTGGTACAATTGCAACATTTAAGAGGCATTTGGATGGGTATATGAATAGGAAGGGTTTGGAGGGATATGGGCCGGGTGCTGGCAGGTGGGACTAGATTGGGTTGGGATATCTGGTCGGCATGGACAGGTTGGACCGAAGGGTCAGTTTCCATGCTGTATATCTCTATGACTCTATCACACAGGGTCAAATAAGGGTGAGGAACTGAAGACATCAGTATTAGAAGGGAAATGGTGATGTGGAAATTGATGGGATTAAAGGCTGATAAATCCCCAGAGTATTTAAGTGGCCCTCGAAAGAGTGAATGCATCGGTGGCCATCTTTCAAAATTCTGTGGACTCCGGAACAGTTCTTATGGATTGCAGGGTTGCTACTATACCTCACTAGTTAAAAATGAAGGTAGACAGAGAACAGGGATTAGACTGGTTAGCCTGACAACATTGGGCGAATATGTTTGAGTCCATTATAAAAGATCTAAGAGCAGTGCACTTGGAATACAATGACAGTACTGAACAGAGTACTTGGACCCCAACTATTCACAATATACATTAATGTATACAGTTTGAGTCTCCTTATCTGAGGAAGGATGTTCTGGCTATGAAGGGAATGCAACAAAGGTTTACCAGACTGATTCTGGGATAGCAAGACGTATATATATGGAAAAAGATTGAATTGATTAGGATTATATACACTGGACTTTGGAAGACTGAGGAGGACCTTGTAGAAACCTATTATAACAGGATGAGACAGGGTAATGTAGGAAAGAAGTGTCTGATGATTGGGTAGTCCAGAAGCAGGGTTACAGTTTAAGGATACAGTGTCGGCCACTTAGAACTGAGGTTAGGAGAAATATCTTCACACACAGTAGTGAGCCTCTGGAATTCTCTGTCACAGAAGGTGGTTGAGGCCAAACATTGAATTTTTCAAGATGGAGTTAAATATAGTTTTCAGGCGTAAAGGGGTCAAAGGATTTGGGAGAAAGTAGGAACAGGGTACTGAGTTGGGTGATCAGCCATGATCGTATTGAATGGTGGAACAGGCTTGAGGGGCCGAATGGTCTTCTCTTACTCCTATTTTCTATGTTAGCGTTTCAAATTAAACTGCAACAAATGGGCTAAGACACTGTCAAATCTTTCAAGGATTTCCTTGAGTGGTGAGTTGAAGTTTAATGTATTGTCCAGCTACACAAGGAGGGACTAGAAATTAAACTTGCCAAAAGATTGATTTATTACACACATGAAGGTGGCAAGGATATTACAGAGTGATAGTGACTAGCCACGAAACAACATGACCAGCTATCCTTAGTAGCCACACACTCTGATGACAAGCAACATAAGTTCGACTGGGACAACACTACTATTATAGGACAAGCCAAACAGAACAGCCAGGGAATTCCTAGAGGCATGGCACTCATCCACAGATTCAATCAATAAGCACATCGACCTGGACCCAATATACCGGCCACTGCAGCGGAACGCTGGAACTGACAACCGGAAGCGGCAGATACAAATCACTATATGCCAGAGGAAACATCACAGAAGCGCTTCACAGGAGGCTCCCAAGCACTGAAGATGTCACCTAGACGGGGGACGAAACATCTGCAACACAAATTCCCAGCTCGGCGAACAGAACCACAACAACAGAGATAGTGAGAACTGCAGATGCTGAAGAGTCAAAATGGGTAAAGAATGGAGCTGGAAAAAAGCACAGCAAGTCAGGTAGCATTAGAGGAGAAGGGGAGTTAATGTTTCAAGTCAGAACCTTTCATCATGACTGGGGTAGGGGAAGGAAGCTGCAAAATAAATAGAGGGAGGGGAGTGGGGCTGTGGGAAAGGTGGGTGGAATGGCAATAGATGGATGCAGGTAGGAGGTGGCTGTGATTGATCAGCGAGAAGGGTGTAGTGGATAGGTGGGAAAGAAGATGGACAGGTAGGGTCAGGTTAATGGAGCAGGGTGGAGAGGGAGGGTTAGGCCGGGGATGAGGTGGGAGGTGGGGCGATTTGGAAGCTGGTGAATTTTATTCTGGGCCAAATGGTTGTAAGCTCCTGAGGCAGAAGATGAGATGTTCTTCCTGCAGTTTGCGTGTGGCCTTGTTGAGAGTAGAGGAGGCCCAGAATGGACATGTCGTTGGGGGAGTGGGAGGGGGAGTTGAAATGGCTGGGCAACCAAAAGGTGGGGTTAATTGGAGCGAATGAGACATAAATATTACTTGAACTGGTTTCTGAGTTTGCGCTTGGTCTCTTCAATGTGGAGGAGACCACATCGGGAGCAACGGATGCAATGATTCAGGTTAGAGGAAATGCATGTGAATCTCTGGCAGACTTGGAATGATTCTTTGGAACCTTGGACGGTGGTGAAAGGGGAGGGGTGGGAGCAGGTTTTGCACCTCCTGGGACTGCAAGAGAAGGTTCCAGGTGTGGAGGAGGGTTCATAGAATTATAGATTCCCTACAGTGTGGAAACTGGCCGTTTGGCCCAACAAGTCCACACTGACTCTCCGAAGAGTATCCCACCCAGACCCATTCCCCATCCCCCATCCCTATTACTCTACATTTCTCCTGACTAATGCACCTAACCCACGCAGACACTGGGAGAATGTGCAAACTCTACACAGACAGTCCAGAGGCTGGAATTGAACCTGGGTCCCTGGCACTGTGAGGCAGTAGTGCTAACCACTGAACCACCATGCCGCCCTGGTAGGGAGTGTGGACCCAATGATGGAGTCATGGAGGGAAAGGTCCCTTTTTATTCCAAGTCCAGTAAAGAATCACATGCACTTCCTCTAACCTGAATTATTGCATCCGTTGCTTCCGATGTGGTCTCCTTTACATCGGAGAGACAGAGCACAAACACAGAACCAGTTCAGGGAACATCTATGGTCCATACACTCCAATCAACCCTACCTTCCAGTTGCCAGATATTTCAACACCCCCTCCCACTTTCCAAAGGTCATGTCCATCCTGGGCCTCCTCCGCCATCAACACAAGGCCATATGCAAACTGGAGGAAGAACATCTCATTGTCTGCCTCGGGAGCTTACAACGATATGCCCATAGAATTCACCAGTTTCCAAATTTCCCCAACCCCACCTTATCCCAGGCCCAGCCCTCCCTCTCCACCCCGTCCCCTTAACCCAACCTGCCTGTCCATCTTCCTTCCTACCTATCCATTAGACACCTCAGCCAGAGCCACCTCTTATCTGCATCCATCTATCACCATCCCACTAATCTTTCCCCCAGCCCCACCCCCATTTATATACTTCACAGCTCCCCTTCCCCTCGCCAAGTTCTGACGAAAGGTTCTGACCTGAAATGTCAACTCCCCTCTTCTGCTGACCTGCTGTGCTTTTTCCAGCTTCACTCTTTAAATACATTACAGAGCCCAAACAGCATTTTCACTTATTCACAAAGTACCCCCATGCCTGTTCAGAATACCATCTTTTCAATGTCTGGTTCAGTAATGGGTAGCTTGTTATAACCATGGGTAAAAATAGAGACTGCAGAAAACGTTTATAACTTTGACAACTTGTAATGCTTCCTGAATCCTACTTGGAGGATCCTTATCAGTCAATGAGTAGTATTGTCTCGTCTTGCATTAAGCACAACTAGGACGCAACAAATGGGCTTGAAAAGAGGGTTGATATTTTAGATAGCATGAGAATAGGATGCTTATGGGTTTGTCCATCATTGACATGGAGAAACAGCAAAGAACAATTACTGTCAGTCTTAATTCTCAGACCAGGCAGCTAGTTTCTGCTTGGTTAGGGTGTCACCATGGGGATGTAGTGGCAACTGGCTGTCTGCATGAACACTTTTTTGAAAAAGGTATGATGTGTGTTGAAATTCCATTTGCCTGCATGAAGCTGCATACTAGTGTGTAGCTTCTCGCACACACACAAATGTGCCACTCTGTGAGCCTGACCGACAATCTTCAATTTGTTTTTGATATGCCTCTCAGTACAGTCCGGTTTATTGATTAAATGATTTCCAATAGCAGAATCACATCTACTGGTGGGTATGCTTATCTGAGGCTTACAGGCATGGGGTGATTGAAGACAATAGCCATGTTGCCCACTGCAAATGGTGAACAGGACATAATATCTACTACAATCTGCCAGTCATTGCGATGTGCAGCCTAAATATCTAGCATCACATTAGCACTGAAACTTTACTCATTTGTGGGGTAGGCATAAAGTATTTTTGGCTTGATGGTGCAAGCGGGCATCAGAGCCGCCCTGCTTTTGCCACGGGACTATGCCTACAGCAGGAAACTGTAAGAACTCATTTTGTGTTTTAAACAGCAGTCGCAGCTTTAAACCCACAGAACTCAGCAGCTGCCGGTCCGCCCACATGACCGGGAGATTGTTAGTGTGTGTAGGAGCAGGTCTCCCTGGAACCGGTCCACCCGTTGCACTGTAAGGAGAAAGAGGGGCGGTTAGAGTCAAGTCAAAGGAGGGGGGGGGGGGGGGGAGTCTGTCCGGTCGGGGCTTAAGGGTAGGGCTTAAGCTGGGACCAGTGTTTCCACCTGCCCTTTCCCTTCATGTCGACACAGACGCACGGCTGGTGAGGATGATTTCGTGCGGTCCCAGCCACCGGAGGGCGAAGCCGGGCCGGTCGGGGGGGGCCCTGACCAGGACTTTGTCCCCAACGCCGGGAAGGGGTTGGGCAGGCAGATGCAGCTGCAGTTTTGCCTGGTCCCTAATGTCCTGCTGGTCACGCGCAATTTGTTTAAGGGCCCGCAGCTGCGTGTCCAGCTGCCTGATATAGCGCGTCACCCTGTCCCTCAGTGGGGCCATGTCTTCCCCCCCCGACCATGACGTTCTCTGGTAGTCGTATGGCCCTCCCCGTCATGAGCTCGAAGGGAGTGAGGCCAGTGGAGCGGCCTGGGGTAGCCCTTAAGCGCATCAGTATGCAGGGCAGAACATCCACCCAGCCCTGCCCTGCTTTGAGGGTCCGGTTTATGTGCTCGACCATCCCGGAGCTCTGGGGATGGAACGGGACGTGGAAGCGCTGTCTGATGCCTAGGAGGCGGCAGGCCAGTTTCATTGTGCGTCCGGTGAAGTGCGTGCCCTGGTCTGAGTCTAAACATTTTGAATTGACCTGCAGGGTCCAAGGCTTTTTACAAAGTGAAAGGTCAGGGTTTCTTCTACTCTGTGTGAAGAAATTATTCCTGACATTATCCTTTTGTTGTCTGGCTTTAATTTTACACAGTCTTGCTCTTGATTCTCCTGCCAGAGGAAATCGTTTCTCTCTGTCTGCCCTTTCAACTCTTTTAGTTATTAGATTAGATTAGATTAGATTAGATTACTTATCTTAAACAATCCAATTAAATCATCCTTCATCACCTTCATTGTATGGAGTATTGCTCTTCCAGCACCACTGATCCAGAATCTGGTTTTCAGCATCTGCAGTCATTGTTTTTACCTCATTCTCAAACACAATCTACCATTGTCTACAAGTGTGAATACCTTCCCACGAAAACAACTAAGGGACACCTTTAATCTTAACAATCCAGTTTGCTGTCGGTGAAATTCAAATCTGCCTCTATGTTACCCTAAATTTACTGACAGCCCCAAAATGTAACCATCTTGTAAAAATAATTGTTTGGTAGTACTGAACTTAAAACATGTCTAAAAAGAGACATGAGGTTGAAGCTTTTTGGCTTGCACTCATCAAGATTGAAATGAAGCATAGCCTTAATAAGTTTCTTATTCTTGTCGGCTATAAAACGGGTAAGGGAACCCTCTGGCCCCCAATCTTCCCACCCATGGTAGGGGCGCAGCGGGTGTAACTTAACAGAAGTTAATTTAAAGTAAAGCTAGCAGGCGTGCTAAGGGATGTTGCTGGCACTGGCTTATTAATCTCCCAGTCGGGGAGCCCACTCCCTGTAAGTCGAACCCTAGCCCAGCGGGTCAACCTGGGCAGG
>NC_057737.1:33661133-33671639 GCF_004010195.1 Chiloscyllium plagiosum
CGGGGGGGGGCCGGGGGGGGGGGGGGGGGGGGGGATAGTTACAGACGGGGCGCATGTCGATTCCTGAGCGCGCAACCCCGGGTTTCTGTGAGTCTCTCTCTCACCGTCTGATGTTCAGCGGTCGTGAGTACCCCACAAACACTGGGTGTGAACCAGGGGCCCAAGTGCAAGGGGGGGGGGCGTGAAGTCAGACCTAACCGCGCCTGATCCTACAGAGGCCAATACCTCGGGACCGCGAGGTCAATGGGCAGAGTGTATAACCGCCGGTTGGCCCAAAGGCCCTGCGTCTCGGGCTGGTTTGGAGGACTTCCCTTCTTGTAGCGCGCGTAGACCTCCCAGCCTCTACCGCGTACGCAAGGAAGGTGCTAAAACCGGGCTCAACGTACAATGGGGTCCCCTAACTCCCACTGCAGAGGTCAACCAGGAAGGCTTGTTTGGTCGGTTTTTAAACAGGGGGTCAATCTGTCGGGGTCTCGTACCTAAGGTCGTCAGTCCAAGGATAGTCCGTCAGTCACAGTAGCACATTGACAATAAACGACAATAATAATAATCACGCACACTTTTACTAGTGTTCCCCGACCCCAATCGCCCACCCGCGAAGAAACACACACACACACACACACACACACACCACACACACACACACAGTTTTAAAGAGTACTCTACCGTTACACGCCTGCCGGACTCACTCTGTTCACAGGTTCAGATAACGGCAGGCAGTGAAGTCCCTTGCGGGGCACTGGGAGACTTTTACACGAGAAGTAAAAGAGTAAAGATACTCACCCAATGCCGTCGCAGGGATCCAGCAGCCATCATTAACCAGGACAAAGCCCCCAATTGTTAGCGCGGATGAAATGATATCAGTCCGAGCCCAGAATGCAGTTCAACAATCGGTAACGTTTATTGCTACAGTAATGCCGGTGGAGACCAACCGAGGTCCGAATCTCGGCTGCTCTCCTGTTCCCGCGCGCGCTGCTACATATTATATACTTTTAGTTGTCAGGATGTGTGGAATTTGAGGATGAATGGGATGATAGTTCCCCATCATCACTGGAGTAGGTGCAAATAGTATGTTTCCTGCCGTCCCAGGAGAGTTGCAGGGCACGCACAATAGGGTGCTAATTGGTTTATGTAAAACAGGTCCGGGTATTATCTGCTTGTCTCTCTCTCTGAGGGCAGGGACTAGCACACCCCTTTGTTCCCTTGGGGTGTTGGTGTGTATTGGTCTGTCCGTTCCTGTCTGGTGGATGCCTGTCCTTTGTGTCAGGGTGGTTCCGTATCGATGGATATGGGTGTGTTTCAGTCAGTCTCTTGATGTGATTAGGTGATGGGTTTCCATATTAATTAATTCCAGAGTTTTGGTCTATGAGTCATGGGTAGTGTTGGTCTAGTGTGGATTTGATCTGTCCTCTGTCTCCTATCTCCCGGTCACGTGGGCGGACCGGCAGCTGCTGAGTTCTGTGGGTTTAAAGCTGCGACTGCTGTTTAAAACACAAAATGAGTTCTTACAGTTTCCTGATGTAGGCATAGTCCCGTGGCAAAAGCAGGGCGGCTCTGATGCCCGCTTGCAATGGCAACATCCTGTTAGTGGAATAAACTACTTGTGAACTTACTGCATAGTAGCAATAATAGCTAGCCTCACTTGTTCAAATTTTTGAGATATCTTGCCCTTCCAGGACACTATGCAGTACACTGGGCACTGCTCAGGGCTATAAGTCATGGATAGGCCTTTTCATGAGTTTTCACAACATGGTAACCAACATAGGTGTTAACAAGAGCTTGGCCTAAAGGGAATCCCATGGCAATACCATTTATTTGGGTTCACATCATGATATTGAAACTAAACAGAGGTGGGTACTGCAGATGCTGGAGATTAGTCAAGATTAGAGTGGTGCTGTAAAATCACAGCAGGTCAGGCAGCATCCCAGGAGCAGGAAAATCGATGTTTCAGGCAAAAGCCCTTCATCAGAAAACAGGATGGGAGCCTCTATGTTGGAGAGATAAATGGAAGAGGGGTGGGGCTGGGGAGAAGATTGCTGAGAGTGCGATAGGTGGATGGAGTTAGGGATAAAGGTGATAGGTCAGAGGAGGGTGGAGCGGATAGGTGGGAAGGAAGATTGACAGATGGGACAGGTCATGAGGATGGTGCTGAGCTGGAAGGTTGGAAATGGGGTAAGGTGGAGGGAGGGGAAATGAGGAAACTGGTGAAGTCCACATTGATGCCCTGGGGTTGAAGTGTTCCGAGGCGGAAGATGAGGCGTTCTTCTTCCAGGCATCGGGTGGTGAGGGAGCGGCAGTAGAGGAAGCCCAGGACCTGCATGTCCTCGGCAGAGTGGGAGGCGGAGTTGAAATGTTTGGCCATGGGGTAGTGGGGTTGATTAGTGCGGGTGTCCCAGAGATGTTCCCTAAAGCGCTCTGATAGGAGATGTCCAGTCTCCCCAATGTAGAGGAGACCGCATCGGGAACAATGGATACAATAAATGATGTGTGGAAGTGCAGGTGAACTTTGATGGATGTGAAAGGCTCCTTTTGGGGCCTTGGATGGAGGTGAGGGGGGAGGTATCGGCGCACGTTCTGCAATTTCTGCGGTGGCAGGGGAAGATGCCAGGAGGAGACGGTGGTTTGTTGGGGGGCGTGGACCTGACCAGGTAGTCACGGAGGGAACAGTCTTTGCAGAATGCAGATAGAGGTGGGGAGGGAAATATATCCCTGGTGGTGGGGTCTGTTTGAAGGTGGCAGAAATGTTGGCAGATGATGCAATGTATGTGGAGGTTGGTGGGGTGGAAGGTGAAGACCAGGGGGTTCTGTCCTTATTGCGGTTGAAGGGGTGGGGTTTGAGGGCAGAGGTGCAGGACATGGATGAGATGTGTTGGAGGGCATCTTCAACCACGTAGGAGGGGAAATTGTGGTCTTTAAAGAAGGAGGCCATCTGGTGTATTCTGTAGTGGAACTGGTCCTCCTGGGAGCAGATGCGGCGGAGGCAGAGGAATTGGGAGTACGTGGTAGCATTTTTGCAGGAGGTAGGGTGCGAGGAGATGTAATCCAGGTATTTGCGAGAAGGCGTCCCAGTGTAGAGGGGACCGCATCGGGAGCAACGGATACAAAAAATTACATGTGTCGAAACTTTGATGGATATGGAAGGTTCCTTTGGGTCCTTGGACGGAGTTGAGGGGAGAGGTGTGTGCACAGGTTTTGCAATTCCTGCGATGGCAAGGGAAGGTGCCAAGACGGGAGGGTGAGTTGTTGGAGGGCGTGGACCCGACTAGGTAGTCACGGAGGGAATGATCTTTGTGGAAAGTGGATAGGGGTGGGAGGGAAATATATCTCTGGTGATGGTTATTGAAACTAAATTCAATGGCATGCGTTGCTAAATTCATGAATTCAATGTATATCGGTTCAGATACAGGTGCTACATTTTGATTGCCATGATATAGTGACACAGTACGGATGTCAATGGTTTCTTTGAGTGTTGTGTTAGTCAATAAACTGACAATGTTGAATCAGCACATGGAAGTGACATTTCTCTCAATGTATAGGTCTTGACTGGTCCTAATGAATGTGAAGGAATCGTTCACTTTTTATGTGGAAATCAAAGTTAAAACTAACTGCAACAGCTCCCATAACCATTTGGCTAATTCCTTTTTTGCAGTGCCAGTCAACATAGAATAGGATATAAGGGGATAGCGCTTTTGTATATCTTGTGTGGTGCACATGTGTGTGGTGCAGATGTGTGTGTGCACATGGTGAACCGCAAGGACAAATCCTTATCCTATATATTACCAGGCAGGTTATCACCCTTATGCAAATTCAACAAGCACCTCTGCAACTTACCCCTGAATGTGACAGTTTGGTCTTGTGTACTGACAGGTCCTCAGGTCCCATAGATATAAATCTGGAAGCATCATTGAATTTAATATGTATTTTGTGCCAAACAGATAACATGAGATTTGAGGTGAAAGTGAGGACTGCAGATGCTGGAGATCAGAGTCTAGATTAGAGTTGTGCTGGAAAAGCACAGCTGGAAAAAGCAACATCCGAGGAGCAGGAAAATCGCCGTTTCGGGCAAAAGTCCTTCATCAGGAATGAGGCAGGTAGCCTCCAGGGTGGAGAGATAAATGGGAGGGGTGGTGGGGCTGGGGAGAAGGTAGCCAAGAGTACAATAGGTGGATGTAGGTGGGGATGGAGTGATATGTCAGAGGGGAGGGTGGAGTGGATAGGTGGGAAGGAAGGTTGGCAGGTAGGACAGGTCATGGGGACAGTGCTGAGCTGGAAAGGTTGAAACTGGGGTAAGGTTGGGGGAGGGGGAACAAGGAAACTGGTGAAGTCCACATTGATGAAATGGGGTTGAAGTGTTCCGAGGTGGAAGATAAAGCATTCTTTCTCCAGGTGTTGGGTGGTGAGAGAGCGGCGGTGGAGGAGGCCCAGGACCTGCATGTCCTCCGCAGAGTGGGAGAGGAAGTTGAAATGTTCGGCCATGGGGCGGTGGGGTTGATTGGGTTGGGTGTCCCAGAGATATTCCCTGAAGCGATCTGCGAGGAGGCGTCCAGTCTCCCCAATGTAAAGGAGACTGCATCGGGAGCAACGGATACAATAAATGACATTGGTGGATGTGCAGGTGAGACGATGATGAATGTGGAAGGCTCCTTTGGGGCCTTAGATGGAGGTGAGGGGGGAGGTGTGGGCGCAGGTTTTGCAATTCCTGTGGAGGCAGGGGAAGGTGCTACGATGGGAGGATGGGTTGTTGGGGGGCGTGGACCTGACCAGGTAGTCACAGAGGGAACGGTCTTTGCGGAAAGCGGAAAGGGGTGGGAGGGAAATATATCCCACCAACACAATTCACCCCGACCTTAAATTCACCTGGACCATCTCTGACACCTCCGTTTGGAGGTGGCGGAAATGTTGGCGGAGGTTGGTGGGGTGGAAGGTGAAGACCAGGGGGGTTCTGTCCTTGTTGGAGGGGTGGGGTTTGAGGGCGGAGGTGCAGGATGTGGATGAGATGCGTTGGAGGGCATCTTCAACCACGTGGGTAGGAAAATTTCAGTCTTTAAAGAAGGAGGCTATATGGTGTGATCTGTGGTGGAACTGGTCCTCCTGGGAGCAGATATGACGGAGGCGGAGGAATTTGGAATACAGAATAGCATTTTTGCAGGAGGTAGGGTGGGAGAAGGTGTAATCCACCATGGTAGTCAGTGGGTTTGAAAAAAAATGTCAGTCTTAAGTCAGTTGTCATTGATGGAGATGGAGAGGTCCAGGAGGTGTCAGAGATGGTCCAGATGAATTTAAGGTCGGGGTGAAATGTGTTGGTGAAGTTGATGAACTGCTCAACATGAGATTTGAATCTATTGTTTTGTTACAAGTTTTGCCTTTCATTCTTTGATTCTAAATTTCCTGGTCGAAATTTGTTTTCACCTAATTGAAATGGCCCTCCCAAATTCATTAGTTTTACTCTGCATTGCTCCTTGTCCTCTCTCTTTCCTCTATTATATCTGATATTTTAAGCCACCTCATTCCCCAAAATTAGGTTTTGTTGTACCTCCTACTTCACTGTGCCAGAAACAAACAGATCAAGAAAGTAATCCTTGATACTTTTCATAAATTCTTCCCCTCCTCAGTCCTGACAAGGCATACAAGGTGCTAGAAAAAGAGGAGGCTATGGCCTGGTGGTATTACTTTGGCCTGTTAATTCAGAGACCCAAGTAATGGCCTGGGGACTTGCACCATGACAGATGGTGGAATTTGAATTCAATGAAAAATCTGAAATTAAGAGTCAAATAATGACCATGTTCATTGCCAATTCATTGTCAAGCTGAACATTGTCAATTGTTTGAAAAAACCATCTAATTTACAAAATGTCCTTTAGGGAAGGAAACTACCATTCTTACCTGGTCTGGCCTATATGTAATTCCACCAATGTGGTTGTCTCTTAACTGACTTCTGGGTAATTAGGCATGGGCAATAAATGCTGGCCTAGCCAGTGACACCCACATCCCGTGAATGAAAAGGGATTAGAATAGTTAGGTGGTCATTTTTAACTGGTGCAAACATGACGGACCGAAGAGATCTTTTTCTGTGCTGTAGACCTCTATACTCTCGGACTCCTTTAAAATGTCGAGAGACTTGACACCATTGATAAGGCAGCTGATGATGGTTGGACTTCTGTCACTATCTTAAGGAACTCCTGCAGTGAACTTCCCAGATTTAGGTGAGTGATTTCCAATAACTATTATCATTTTATTTAGAGTCATAGAGATGTACAACACGGAAACAGACCCTTCGGTCCAACCCGTCCATGCTGACCAGATATCCCAATCCAATCTAGTCCCACTTGCCAGCACCTGGCCCATATCCCTCCAAACCCTTCCTATTCATATACCTATCCAGATTCCTTTTAAATGTTGCAATTGTATCAGCCTCCAACACTTCCTCCAGCAGCTCATTCCATACACGTACCACCCTTTGCATGAAAAAGTTGCCCCTTAGATCTATTTTATATCTTTCCCCTCTCACTCTAAACCTATGCCCTCTAGTTCTGGACTCCCCCACTCCATGGAAAAGACTTTGTCTATTTATCCTATCCATGCCCCTCATAATTTTATAAACCTCTATAAGGTCACCCCTCAGACTCCAACTCTTCAGGGAAAACAGCCCCAGCCTATTCAGCCTCTCCCTATAGCTCAAATCCTCCAACCCTGGCAGCATCTTTGTAAGTCTTTTCTAAACCCTTTCAAGTCCCCAAAAAGTGGAGTTTCCCATTGACTCCAACAGCGCTGAAAGCTCATTAATGCCATATTCTGTGAAATGCTGCCTTGATGTGTCTAGTGCAGCCTATCTCACCTCAGCTCTCTCTAGAGATGCTGCAAAAGACCTGCAGAGTATTTCTGCCTTTTTCAGTTTCACCGCCACTTTCTAGCTGAAGATCCATAAATGCCTGATGATTTGAACATAGTGACATGTCAGTGGTGAACTTGGCTGGACTGCAGAAAATAACAAAGCCTCATGGCAAGAACAAAGAACAGCTTGCAAGAATTTGATAGTTGTCAAAACCAAAGAAGACAAATAAATAGCAGAGCTCTGGCATAAGAAAAGGAGCTTGCAAAGAAATAGAGTTTGTATATTGCATATCAATAACACCATCACCATAGCTTCAAGCTGACTAAGCAACTCTCAAGCCACATGTGAGAAGCAGCATGCAGTCAAACTCTCTTCACACTGCATAAAGATTACATCTGTTAATTCCTGGAAAATGGTCACCCAAATAAGCCACAGAGTAAGAGGCTACAAATGATCCAGAATCAAGCAACAAACGTTGTAAAATGCCCCACATTTTATCTACTCAACCCATCCAAAGAATATTTGTGTACTGCAATATAATGGCTGGAGAACTTCTGAAAATCTAGTGATGTTAACTCCAGTGCTGGTACTTCCAGAGGTCACCGTCATGGAAGGCTGCGACAATGGATTGTATCACTGCCTCATAACGGCAGGGACCAAGGGTTCAGTTGCAGTCTTAGGTGATTGTTTGTGTGGATTTTGCATGTTTCCCCCGTGTCTGCGTGGGCTTCCTCTGGGTGCTCCCATTTCCTCCCATCGTCCAAAAATGTGCAGGTTTGGTGGATTGGCCACGCTAAATTACCCATAGCGTCGAGGGATGTCCAAGCTAGGCAGGTTATCTATGATACATGTGGGGTTACGGAGATAGGGTAGGGGGAGTAGGTCTGGGAGGTGTGTTCTTTGGAGGATCAGTGCAGACTTGATAGACTGAATTGCCTCTTTTTGCACTGTAAGGATTCTATGATTCTAAGTTCAAGGATCAAGACATCTGCAATATTGCAGATCTACAGTAGGATGTTAGATTTCTGCAATATTCATTGTCAGAGAGGTCTACTGAATGGCAAGCATGTAAAGGTGTCTTACCAGACCCCTCAAGAGAGACAGAGTGGAACAAGTGCTGGTGAGTTAACTTAAGAGTAACCACACCTTAGTTAAGGGGAGGGGTTAAGCACGAAATGTCTTTATGGTAACCTCAGATGGCACAGAAATTAAACTCACATTGATGACATCACTCTGCCTCATCCTGCCAAATGAGCTAACCAATCCCCTGGCAGGCACTATGACCATGTTGACTGCTTCAAATTGCACAAAACATAGAGGATGTGTAAAATTTGATAAACCCTGACCTTGCTTTATTAACCACCAATTATACTCTATGCTTAATCCATGCCATAACTCTTTGAATATTAAATGCACAGATTCAATTTAAACTACCGTTAGTGTTTGTTCAATCACTGATTGCTATGTACAAAATGAACTCATCGTTACAGTGAACCTTATTATATCCTTCGGTCAAGTTATAATGGATCAGAAGTTATGGCAATGTTGTATTTTTATCAGAATTAGATTATTGGTTTGAATTTGTGTTTGCCATTAACAGTTGGCACATGATGGATTGTAATTTATAGAATCTATTTTTGTAAGGTGTGAAGAATATACATTTCTAATTTGTGAAAATATGGATGAACCAAATTCTATTCAGATATCAGTGAGGTTAATACAACAATGATTAACTCAAACATTTTGATAAAAGGTCTGAGTCACAGACGTTCCATGTGTGTTCCTTAGGAGTTAAAGAATTTGAATAAAGATGGATGATAATTATAGAAAATAGATTTTTTTTTTGTCTGATGTGCCTTCAGGGGATTGTTTTAAAAGTTTGGTAAAATATTTGGCATTAAAGTCATACAGTCATAGAGATGTACAGCACAGAAACAGAGCCTTTGGTCTAAATCATCCATGCCGACTCGATATTCTAACCTAATCTAGTTCCATTTGCCAACACTTGGCCCATATCCCTCTAAACCTTTCCTATTCATATACCCATCTAGATGCCTTTTAAATGTTGTAATTGTACCAGCCTCCACCACTTCCTCTGACAATTCATTCCATACACGCACCACCCTCTGCGTGAAAAAGTTGCCCCTTTGGTCTCTTTTATATCTTTCCTCTCTTACCGACCCCTCTGCTTCTGGACTCCCCCAAAACCCGGGAAAAAACCTTGTCTATATATTCTATCCATGCCCCTGATGTTTTTATAAACCTCTATAAAGTCACCCCTCAGCCTCCGACTCTCCCAGGGAAACAGCCTCAGCCTATTCAGCCTCTCCCTATAGCTCAAACCCTGGCAAGATCCTTGTAAATCTTTTCTGAACCCTTTCAAGTTTCACAACATCTTTCCAGTAGGAAGGAGACCAGAATCGTACACAATATTCCAACAGTGGCCTAACCAATGTCCTGTACAGCCGCAACATGATCTCCCAACTCCTGTACTCAATACTCTGACCAATAAAGAAAAACATTCACTATCCTATCTACCTGCGACTTTACTTTCAAGGAACTACTCTGGATTACTGCTTCTGATTTACCTAACGCACAAAAACTTGGAGAACATTTGTGGAGCAATTGAAGAAGTGCCCAGATATCTGTTTATATTTACAAACATGAAGTAGGAGCATGAGTAGATTATTCTGTCCTTCAAAACTGCTCTATCACTCAATAAGATCATGGCTGATCTGATTTCTTCACATTCCACAAAACCTTTCTGCCTCTTTCTTACTTATATTCAAAGACTCTACTTCCACTGAATTTTCAAGAGAGAGATCCAAGGAATCTCGGATCTCTGTGAAGAAAAAAATCTCCTTATCTGTGCCTGAAATGGACAACACGTTATGTTCAAACATTCTTCTAGATTCTCCCACAAGGGGGAGCTCCCTTTTGAATACCCACCCTGTCAAGCTCTGAGCACCTTATATGTTTCAATCAAGTCACCTCTTACTTTTATAAACTCCAATGGATACAAGCCTGGGTTCCAATCTTTCCTCATCCCGCCCATTTCATGTAGTAGTCTAGGAACCTTCTTCAAACTGCTTTCTGCTGTTTAAGATAATGTTTCTTAAAGAGTTAATGTTGAAGTCGACCCAAACTGATGGTGGTATCCATGTCCACACTCTAACACATCTTGCAACGTCTACCGTGACAGGGTTGTATGGAGTTGTCCTGAAAGCCAGGCAGTTTGCTACAAACAATGATTTGTTTGAGGTTTGGGGTTGTTTAAAGGAAAGCAGTGGAGATGTGGGGAAGGTCTTGGCCAGGTGCTCATCCTCTTTGCAGGCTGCGAAGAACATGGTGTAGTTTTTCAGCTCCTGGGAAATACTGAACAACGAAGGATACCCTGTCGGTTGCAGCACGTGTCTGTCTCCTGAGGCGGGCATTGCGGTTCCTTGCTGTGACACGTCATAACTGGCGGTCGATGAGTTGCGCATCATACCCCGTTCTTAGACCTAGACACACACACTCTCTCTCTCTTTCACACAGATACTCACAATCCCACCCTCCACGCACATGCATATATACACATATATATTTGTGGGGTGAATTTGTACTTGCACAGTTACATTGTATTTTGCTCAAAAACTGCATGAATCCATGTAAGATTCTGTTAATTCATTTTTT
>NC_057737.1:33672139-33730773 GCF_004010195.1 Chiloscyllium plagiosum
TTAGAGCCAAATGTCATTCCCATGCAGTGGAGTAACTCAAACTTTAAGATCGTTCACAGGCATTTAGCATTATAACTATGGGTAACTGGAACATGCAGGATAAACTGGGGGAATTTGGTGGCTTAGCAGTAACTTCACTGGATTTGTAATCTAGAGGCTCAGACTAACGTTCTGTGGATATGGGTTCAAATTCAACCATGGCAGCTGGTGAAATTTAAAATCAATTAAAAATTCTTAAATTGAAATTTAGTCTCAGTATCATGGTCTCCATTATGATTACTGGTGGACATAAAAACCCATTCATTAGTGTCTTTTAGGGATGGAAATCTACATTCTTAGGCTGGTGCACAAGTGAATCCAAGCTAGTAGTGTGTTGACTCCAAACCACCCACTGAAATGACCAAGAAAAGCACTCAGTCTGAAGGGCACCTGGGAATGAGCAAGTGATACTCGTCTTGTTGACAACTCTCTCATCCCATAAAAATATGAATTAATAATGCAAAGTGTACTTAAATAAGTGATCATACTATCAATATAACTTTTATTGATATTTACAAAATTAATTTTTTTTATAAGTCACCAGTTATCTAGCCAACCAAAAGCCTAGCTGGTTGCAGTGTGGGGGTCAAAACTGCAAATTTCATCCTTTGCTCATTTTTAGTGTTTTTGAAAATTGATCAAACAGTTTTCCAAGCCCATATGTGAAAATTATTAATTTGGGAAAGCTAATAGAAAATGCCCCATGGAATATATCCAGTCCTTTAACAGATATTCACCACTTAGAAGTTAAACTTCCCAGTGACTATTATGACTTTATCTACATTTAATTTTACAAATGGATACTTTTTGCAGAAAGTATACATTGCAAAGATACATATCAGAGAGCTGATTTCACCATTTCCACTCTACTTCCATTGTCAGTTCCTTCTCCTTTCCTCTGCTGTCCTGCCAACAGTTACCCTCGCTTCTGCATTGTCAAATACTTTTTTCTTCTCTTCTGCCATTCTGCCAATTAAGTTACCTTCTGAGACAGCGAAAGATACAACTCTAAATAGCTCTGCTATTGAATGCAGGTGAGAATCTGATCCATATTGATCCGGGAAGGGCAGAGAACAGTCACGGATTGAACCACTTGCATGAGATGACACCAAGAAAAATGTAGAATATCCTGGAAGTAGTTTGTTGAAGGCAAAGTATATAACACAAATTCCAGTGACAGTGTAATACCTGGTACACTCAAGTTTTTCCACTGAAAATTAAACAGCACACAAGTTTTGGCCTGAATGTGTTGAGACGTAATCATCCAGGCAAGTGGGGAGTACTCCATCACGCCTGACAAGTGCCTTGCTGTGGTGACAGGCTTTGGGCAGTCATATAACTTATTCCTACTTATTGTTCCAGTAAGCCACAGTATATAAATGCTGGTTCAGTTCAGGTTCTTGTCAATGGATAGCTCCTAGAATAATTATCATGGGAAATTCAATAATGTTAACCTCACAGTGTCACAGGGAGACGGGGGTTAGATTCCCCCTTGTTAGTGATGCTCATTGCCTGTCACTCGTGTGGTGAAAATATGACTTGCCATGTAGCAACCCAAGCCTGGATATTGCCCTGGTCTTGTTGTATATGTTCAGAGAATTCTTCGATATCTGAGGAGTTGTGAATGATGCTGAACATCATGTAATCAGTAGCAAGCAATACCACAGACAAGACCTTAAGCTGGAAGGAAGATCATTGATAAAGATGGTTGAATCTACAACATTACAGTGACAAAGTTAATGTTTGGGTCCCTACCTCTAGCTAGGAGCTCTGGGTTCAAGACTCACCTGCTCCGGAGGGTATCATGACACCCCTCGACAGGTTGATTAAAAAAAAACAAGTCTGAGAAAGTTCTACCTCTGAGCTAGGAGGTTTAGGTTCATGTCCCACCTGCTTCAATGTTGCATAATACCATCGCTGAACAGATTGATTAAAAACTATCTTTGAGGTTGTCCTGCAGGGATGGCCTAGAATTGAGAAGATTAACCCCCACTAAGTACAACAAAACTTCTTTTATACTAGGAATGACTCTAACCAATGAAAACTTCCCAGATTCTAATTGTCAATTTTGCTAAGGAACCTAAATGCCAAACTTGGTCAAAAGAGCCCTTGGCGTCATAACAGTCAATCTAACCTCACTTTAAGTCGAGTTCCTTTGTTCAATTTTAGAGCAAGGCTATAATAAAGTCAGAAGCTTATTGATATGAAGGGAATGCAAACTCAGCCTAAGTAAGATTATTGTTTTACTAAGTGCTACTTCACAGAATTGTTGACAATCCTTTACATCACTTTACCAATGACCAACAGCAGGCTGGTGGGGCAGGATTTGAACAGATTAGATTTGTCCTGCTTTCTGTGGACAGGACATACTTGGGTAATTTTTCACACTGACAGGTAATTACTAGAGGTGCAGCTGTATTGAAATAGCTTGGTTAGGAAATCTTCAGTACCTGGGATATAGTAAGGGCCCATAGCCTGTGCAGTATCTAGTGCTTTCAACTGTTTCATGTTATCACAGAGTTATTAACTTGGCATCTGTCATGATCAGGACATCAGGAGGATGCCAAGTGAGTCATTCATTCAGCACTTCTGGCTGAAGGCAGGTGAAAATACTTCAGCCTCATCTTTCTCACTGATATGATGGACATACCAACAATCAAATATGGCGATATTCATACAGCCTTCTCCTTCTGCTAGTTGTTAAAGTATCCACCATCATTCAGACAACGATGGCAGGAGGATGCTGAGGGATCCCAAAGAAACTCCCACCAAACTGTACACGTCTGTATCATCTCTGCTGGTGGGACAGGAGGTGGTGGTGATGTCTGGGACAGTGGCTGTAAGCTAAGATTCAATGAATTTCACTAGGTGAAGCTGTTTTTTGTCGAGTCCGATGGACTGCTCTCCCAATTTTGTCCCCAGATGTTAATAAGGAGGAAATAAAAACAGAGTGCTAGAGAAACTCAACTTTTCTGACAGCATCTGGGGAGGGGGACACAGTTAACATTTCGAATCTGTTAAGTCTCTTCTTCAGTTCTGAAGAGGCATATTGGACGTGAAATGTTAGCTGCTTCTATTCCCAGAGATTCTGCCAGACCTAACTTCCCCCAAAATTTTCTTTTTGTTTCTGATTTTCAGCATCTGTGGTACCTTGCTTTTAAATTGTTTAGGAATACTTTGCCAAATTGACAGTGATGAATGTGCAATTGCAGTTCTAGTCCCTAAATGGATGCATAGAAACACAGGAGCAGACCATTCATCCCGAGGCAACTCTGCCACTCTAGATCATGGTTGTAACCCAGCTTAAAAGCATTTTGCCATGCTCCCTTCAGATCCCTTGCCGTCATCTGTATCTTACAATTTATCAATTTCTATCCTGAACATACTCAACAACATAGCTTATACAACCCTGCGGTTAGAAAGAGTGAAGAAATTCTCATCTCAGTCTTAGATGGTTTGCTTTTTGCCTGAGACAATATCCCCTGATTTGTGACACTTCCCCTAAACTCTAAGACTGAGGAAATGTTCACCTTGTCGAGCCCTTTAAGAATTTCACAAACTTCAGAGGATGGTCCAGTCATTCTAGGAATTAACCTGGTGAAACCCCACTGCACTCCCTTCAATGGAAAAAATATCCTACTTCAGCTAAGGGAACTAAAATTATGTAAAAAACTAAGTGTAGTCTCACCAAGATTCTATACAAATGAAGAAATTCTTTGCAATTGCTGGACACAAATCCTCTTGCAGCCAATCAAAAATACCATTTTTGGTATTTTGCCTTCCCAACTGTATGCTGCACTTGCATTTTAGCTGTCAGTAACTTATGAACAAGGTCACCTCAATCACTGAAGTCAATGCTTCCCAATCTCTCACTAAGAAATACTTCTCCCTTTTATCAAAGTGAATTACTTACATTTATCCACTTAATATTCAATCTGCCAAGTTCTTGATAAATCAATCAGTCTGTCCTCATCTCCATGAAAGCTCTTTCCATATTCCTCACATACTCCCATCCACTTTCTACCCTCTACAAATATTATATTTGGCCTCACATCAAAATCATGTAGATTGATGGTGAACAGCTGAGGCCCCAAGATCTTATGGTACCCCACTTGTCACAGCCTGCTAATGTGAGAGGGACCATTTATTTCAGCTGTGTTTCTTTCTGTTAACCATTCTTATTCTTCTCTTTCTGTGCAATTACATTACCCGCTAACCTACAAGTAAGAGCTGTTAACTAACTGGTGTGGGACACTTTCAATATCTTCTAGAAAAATCAAAATGTATCACATCTCCTTGCTCCCTCCCAACTATTCTCCTGGAAACATCCTTGGCAAGCTCAAATAGATTTGTCAAACATTAATTGATTGGGCAGAGTCAACCTGGATTTATGAAAATAAAGTAATTATATTCATTCAGCTTCCATATCAATCAGAATAGATTTGGTATATTCCCCATTAGACATAGGGTAACAAGTCTGTTGATCCCAGTTTTCTCTCGCCTTTCTTAAAGAGTTAGGTTTCATTTGCACCATTGCAACCTGTGGGCACCATACAATCTGTGGACACCATTCCAGAATGTATGCAACTTTGCAAGGTTCTCACCAATATGTCCACTATGTTTACAGATACCTCGTTCAGAACTGCAGATGTAGAGTATCAGGTTCCAGACATTGTCCAGTGTCAGATTAATTTAGCTAGTGCTGCTTTTATTTTATAAGTACTAATTTATTCTATTTCTTCATTTGCACTACTCCCTTTGATCTCTATTTTTCAAGTATTGCTTGCTTTCAAAGTCATATTGTGCTCCCTCTGCCCTAATCATTCTATTCATGTGTCTTTCTCATTGCATAAAAAAAGATCAAAAATATCCAGTTTCCAAATTCATTCCTCAAAACACTGCTCCAGAAAACCACATCATGCACATTCCAGTTATTTGCCCTGTATGGCATTGGTGCTCATTAGATTTAACCAGTTTATGGCTAGATTGAAATCACCCACGATTACTGCATCACCCTCATTTTCTGTACACCTCTAATTTTCTGTATTATACTGTGCCCTAACTTATGATTGTCTGGTAGCCAGTATTCCTACCAGTTTTTTCCTGCCCCTTACTATTTCTTAACTCCACCAAAACAGATTCTATATTGTTTATTTGATCCAAAATTTTCTCTCACCAATATACTGAACCCATTCCTTATTGCCCAATCTTTTACTGTTTGCCCATCTTTCTTCAATGTCGAATATCTGTGATTATGGAGTTTCCAACTTTGGTCATCCCGTAGTCATATCTCATGATGAGAATTAAATCCTAACTGTTTACTTCTATCTGTGCCATCAATTCACCTACCTTGTTGCCAATGCTACCTGCATGTATTTGGAACGTCTTCAATTCGGAGTTAATTATTCAGTATTTTGACTCTTATTTGATGCTCCAGCCAGAGTCAACCTGATCGGTTTAAAGCCTTGAAGGTAACAGTCAATCAGAATCAGTGTGTGTATCCACCATGGTAATGCGTCTGCCAGAGTGCACGTGGCAACAAGTTAGCACTCTGCTCTTGTGCAATATAAAAGTTGCTTTTCCACTTAGTATTCTTGTTTTTATTTTCACAAACAATTCACTTTCTCTCCCCCAGCAATGCAAGCTCTGTACCACCAAACAACTACTTAGTGCAGTATACTAGTCAGATGACAGTCTCATCGGTTTTGGTCATCATAGCATAGATTTAACGTGCTGGAAAGGTACAAGGAAACAATATTCTTAATTCTATATTAATTTTAATTGTGGGGGGGGTGGAGGACATTAACGTTTGGCTCTATTAATAGATCAAGACAAAAAATGTCTTTTTTAGGTTTGGAGTAGTATGTTTATAATATGTAACTCTACAAATTAATATAGGTGTGTGTAAAGATTGGATCCAGTTCCATCCTTCAATTCGCCTTCTGGAACACTGGTTATTCTCAGTAAATCAGCCACAAGACAAGATTAGACAAATTTCTGCTCTAGAATGAGGAAGTAATATCAGGTGCCCCCTTCACGTGAACAGAAGTATTAAATCATGTAAAGGCAAAATGTTATTCCCAAGTTAGGCAGAAAAGTATTATCCATCTCAAGAGAAGCTAGTGGTGAACTAGCGAAACCAAACTTCATAAACAAATAAAGACAAAATTCAAGAAATTAAGAACAAAAGAATATTTGTTACTTACTGTCTCTGTTCCCATGGTCTTAGCCCCCTTAAGTCAGGATAGCAGAGACTGCTCGTTCACTCTGAATAGCACCTTGGTAAATAAAAACAAAGCCATGTTAGCAGTTCCTCAGCTCTGCAAAAGCAATTGGTCTGTAATAACTATAAAAATCCAAATCCAAAATTATATTCTAAACAATGTTAATTTTTCTCTCATACCTCATCTGTGCTGATCACAAGACACTAAACAAATTAAGAGTGCAAAAGAGTAACAAACAGTGTCCAAAGAATATGAAATGGTTAACCTTATTTACTGTAAATTACTGATTGACCTCCTAAGCTCCAGCCTTCAAAAATGCATCTCAGCCAAACACATTAGATCTGGCACGAGGTCCTACTCAAGTTTTATCCCAGGTACATTCACGTTCTTCAGTGTATCAACATCAAAATCTTAATAAAACACATCCAACCAATCCTTTTACCTTCATCCCTTTGGAATCTCTTCCAGCCTTGTTGACACCTTCTGTTTTCCCACCTTTAGCATACTGAAAATTATCTCTCCACATCTATCAGTTTTGTCAGAGCCTTCACCTTCTGGACCTTTTCATTCACTCATGTTTCAATTCATCTCTGTCCACTACTGCCTTGCACTTCCTATATCTACTTCCCCAACTCCAGCTCAATTTTTTGAGTTTTGCATTGAGAATGTTGTATAGATAGATTGTTGGTGAGTTTGGCATATTATTATTCCTTCCCTGAAGGGGTTATACCTGGTGAAGCATAGCTTTACATGTGTCAACAGTGATTAGAGCCTCAGCTAACCATTAAGCATGTGAAATTGATCAATATTGCATCAATAACTCAGGCCCTTCACAGAAACTCAAGCAAGTTTATCAACAGAAAAAAAATCATAATCAAGACACAAAACTATTTTCCTTCATCTCATAGCACTATACCGAACGATCGATAAATCACAAGTTAGCATCTTAGCCTTAAATGCCATTGAAGTTTAAAAAAAAACCTGCAGATGTTGTAAATCAGTAAAACAAACAGAAATTACTTGAAAAAGCTCAGTAGATCTGGCAGCATCTGTGCAGCTAAAGCAGTGCTGACATTTTAGGTCCAATGACCCTTGAAGATGGGCCTGAAACATCAACTCTCTCTCTATACATGCTGCCAAAGATCTGCTGAATTTTCCAACAATTTCTGTTGGACATTGAAGTTTCCTGATTATTGGAGACTAATGGCCTGATGGGAATCTCAGCTGTGATGGCAATTCAGGGAGAAGGACAGAGAATGAAAAGGAAAATTGTGGAACTCAATCATGTTGAGGGCAACCCATTAACTAATTGGCTAGTGTACCTCTCGTCCATAAATGGTTCCGCTGAGCTACTTCAGTCAGCATATCGTGTACAGCCAGATCTATCTGCAGTTCACGAGCATAGCAATAAATTTTCAACAGTTTCCAAGTACAAGCAATATCTAGGTACACTTCGACGTTATCAACTCATTATATTGCAATTAAGTATCACAGTGATGTTACAATTAATTTCCATAAATTTTCCATAAAACCTGTGTCATCCATCCAGAAACTACCTTTCCAAATATTCACCTCTTTGTTACAAGTAACTGGCTGAAATTTACACTTTTCTTTGAAACAACTTCAGGCCACAGGTTTCCATAAATTATTGCTTACCTCTACCATTAGTCTATGCGGTTTAAATTTCAATCACGGACACTCAAATTTTGATCATTTTATCTAATTATAATTGCAAGCACAAAAAAAAAGCTCTCTTATGGGACAGAGTGCACCACAGCCTCAAGCTTACCACAGCCTACCCTCAATCTCTCTACTACTGGTTGATTTAGCCAATCCAGGATCAACTAAACAAGAGATCAGCAGCAATAAACTGGCATTACCACATGGCAGTACATAGACAGATACAACCACTGTATAATGAAAAATCATTATTAATTTGAAGGAAGGTCAACCTCAGAGTATGAACAATTCCAGGGCAGAATTAATAAACACAGGCACAAATATTTGTGACATATTCTATCAATGGTGCTTTAATTCAGCAATATTTCAAGCTCAATTCTTATTACTTAACCTACTCAACAGTTAATTGCCAATTTTAAAAATCAATACATCTTATGGAATGCACAATAATATGGAAATTAAATAGCTCAGGAACGTAACAGAAAAACTAAGATCTCACAGCTTTTCTGCTTTTTTTTTTACTATACATGCTTTACAAGCATGATTCTTTGATTGGCATTCATGTCATTTCATTCAAATGCCATATTCCCTATGTATCAAGGCCCATTAGAAAAGGGCAATGAATAGTCACCAAACTTGCATAATCTTTCAAGGAGCATGCAGCAGTCAGCAGCACTGTGAAGCAGACTGGGAGCAGTGTGCAGCAAGTCGTATTTGCTGTGAAATACACTGGATGGAATTCAGCAGTGAGCAGTGCAGTAAACCCGGTATAAAGCAGTGCAAAAAGGAGGGCAATGAACACTGTGCTACAGGGGAAGAAATCTGACTGCAGCGCAAGGTAATCATGCCTCAGTTTTTTTTAAACAGTTAGTAGGGGGTGTTCAGGTACAGGCAGGGGTAGGAGAGGGGACAGCTGTTCGTTAGTGAGTAATAACTAATTTTGTAGGTAGCTAATTAAAATTTAACTTGCAATCTAACAGCCAACAGGAGATAAATCATGTCAGTCAGTTCTAATGGTCTTTATCTTTACCACTCTTTCAGGCAATGAATTCCAGAGAACCACCACTCTCTGGGTGAAAGATTTCTCCTTAAATTCCCTCTAAACCTCCCCTTACCTTAAATCTATGCCCATTGGTAATTGAATCTTCTAATAAGGGAAAATGTTTCTTCCTATCAAGGCCCCTTATAATTTTGTACATCTTAAATGGTTTCCAAAGACACCACCCTCAGCCTTTCGTACTTCAAAGAAAACAACCCAAATCTATATAGACACCCTTCATAGCTGAAATGCTCTTGCCTGGGCAACAGCTTGGTGAACTCCCTCTGTACCCACTCCAGTTTAATCACATCCTTCCGGTAATGTGGCAACAAGGACTGTGCACAGTACTCTGGATTTGGCCTAACTAACATTCTGTAGAACTCCATCATAATCTTCCTGCACTTGTATTCAATGCCTCATTAATTAAGGCAAGTATGCTATTTGCCTTCTAACCATCGAACCTACTACTGATCCTCAATACTTTTCTGGGTCCTACAATTCATCATAAAGTCATAGAGGTATACAGCATGGAAACAGACCCTTCAGTCCAAATCGTTCATGCCAACCAGATATCCCAACCTAATCTAGTCCCATTTGCCTGCACTTTGCCCATATTCCTCCAAACCCATCCTATTCATATACCCATCCAGATGCCTTTAAATGTTCTAATTGTACCAGCCTCCACCACTTCCTCTGGCTGCTCATTCCATACATGCACCACTTGCAGTGTGAAAAAGTTGCCCCTTAGATCTTTTATATCTTTCCCCCCTCACCCAAAACCAATGCCCTCTAGTTCCGGATTCCCCAACCCCAGTGAAAATACTTTGTCTATTTATACTATCCATGCCCCTCATGATTCTATAAACTTCTATAAGGTCACCCCTCAGCCTCTGACACTCCAGGGAAAACAGCCCCAGCCTATTCAGCCTTCCCCTGTAGCTTAAATCTCCAACCCTGGCAACATCCTTGTAAATCTTTTCTGAACCCTTTCAAGTTTCAAAACACGTACTCCTTTTTCCTGGGTAGTCCTCCCAAACAAGTCACATTTTTCAGGATTAAAGTCCATCCACAACCGATCTGCCCACACGGCTAACTTATCTATATCTTTATGCAGTATATAGCTTTCCTCCTTGTTATTTACCACATAATTTTCTTGTCATCTGTGAACTTACCAATAAAATCTTACACATTCTGTCTACATCATTAACATACATTACAAAACAAAAAGAGACTCAGTTTCAAACTGGTGGGCGGCACGGTAGCACAGTGGTTAGCACTGCTGCTTCACAGCGCCAGAGACCCGGGTTCAATTCCCGCCTCAGGCGACTGTCTGTGTCTAGTTTGCACATTCTCCCCGTTTCTGCGTGGGTTTCCTCCGGGTGCTCCAGTTTCCTCCCACAGTCCAAAAATGTGCAGGTTCGGTGAATTGGCGACGCTAAATTGCCCGTAGTGTTAGGTGAAGAGGTAAATGTAGGAGAATGGGTCTGGGTTGGTTACGCTTCGGCGGGTCGGTGTGGACTTGTTGGGCCGAAGGGCCTGTTTCCACACTGTAAGTAATCTAATCTAATCAAACCCTTTATTATGCCATTGGACAAAAGCAATCTTCAACCAGCACCCTATACCTCCTGCTACTACCCCAACTTTGAATTGAATTTGCCAAATTGCCCTGGATCTCAAGGGCTCTTCTTGACCTATTTCCCCTCACAATTCGTCAAAAGCATGATTGAAGTTGATGTAGACTGCACTACCTTCATACAAAACACTGTCAACTCAAAATTTATTAGACATGATCTCTCCCTGACAAAGCCATACTGACTACCCTTTATTAATCATGGTTTCTCCAAGTGGACATTAGTTCTGTTCTTCAATTTTTTTTCCCCAAATGTTTTCCTATCACTGAGGTTAGATTCATTTTCCATGTTACCTTTTTATCAAAATTTTATTTTCACCTGCTAGCTAGCCATAACACAAATTGCAAAAATATGCCTCAGTAATGCAGTAACAACTTCCAAATCCAACACTCCCATACAGATATGACCAATGGTCAGTATGAGTATATCTTTGCCAAAGTTCACAGAACAAACATGTTTCTCTTTTATATCACTGAGATAACTTGCTACCCTTTTTTCACATTGCCTGAAAGCATCTAGCCATGTCTGCACACACTTTCCTAGATGCCAGTGGTCTTCTACACCTAATATAAGTAACCAATTTTGGTTTGGGCATGCAAAATCAGTGGGCTGTATGACTATTTGTCCCTTACAGCTATGCCAGTCTTTCCCCACCCAAAGTACACATTTCCAGAAACAATACTCAGAAATGTGAGCTTTAGTTGATTTCTTTTTTCCTAGTTCCGAGCTGAAACAGCATAAAATTCCTTTTGACTTTGCTTAATAAATTGTCCCAGTTATTCAATTCTTCCCTTATAAAACATTATCTTTAAATAAGTCAACATCACTTATCTCACTAAAACTTCAGAGCTCTCCACGTACAAACTGTCCACCAAGTTTGTTTAAAAACTGCGCATTTAAAAGTAGTTGGCCACGTTGCATCTTAGGACAGGTTATGGTGTGCTCGCAGAGAGACCGATTAGTGAAGGTGGTGTTGGGTATGCTTTCCTTTATTGGTCAGAGCAGTGAGTATAGGAGTTGGGAGGTCATGTTGCAGCTACACAGGATATTGGTTATGTCATTTAAGGAATCCTGCATGCAATTTGGTCGCCCTCCTATCGGAAGGATGCTGTGAAACTTGAAAAGGTTTGGAAAAGATTTACAAAGATGTTGCCAGGTTTAGAGGGTTTGAGCCTATAAGGAGAGGCTGAATAACCTGGAGCTGCTTTCCCTGGAATACTGGAGGCCAAGGGGTGATCTTTTAAAGGTTTATAAAATCATGAGGGACATGGATAGGGTAAGCAGACACAGTCTTTTCCCTGCGTGAGGGAATTCAGAATAGAGGGCGAAGGTTTTGAGGGCAAAAATTTAAAAGGGACTGAAGGAGCAACTTTTTCAAGCAGAGGGTAGTGAGTGTATGGAATGAGCTGCCAGAGGAAGTAGTGGAGGGTGCTATAATTACATTTAATTGTATATGAATAGGAAGGGTTTAAAGGGGTATGGGTCTAATGTTGGCAAACGAGACTAGATTAATTTAGAATACCCGATTGGCATGGATGAGTTGAACCGGAGGGTCTGTTTCTGTGCTGTACATCTCTATGACTCTTATGAATGGCACAATATATAGGCAAATTCTTTTACAGTAGATCACTCATGTGAAGAGGTGTGAAAAAAGCATGAGAATATGAATTGACAGACCAACATGAAACAGAGGTTAGTGAAACTTAAAATTATACTGATTACACAGAAGTTGGTCTTCATTTCTACTGAATTCAGTTTGTGACCTGTAATTTCAATCAGCAGTACACTACAAACATTTTCTGACTATGAATGCAATCCCCTTTAACAGCACTGAACATTTATATTTTCAATGATAAATTTTACAATGCAAATCAAAATAACAGGTCACATAGTTCACAAATAATGTTAAAATCAACAATGGAAATAGTTACAACCAAATAGGTTATTTCAGCAGACCAAATGCTCAACAAGCTGAATCACTATACAACAGTAATGAGCAATCAAATCTGAACTACAGAGACAAAAAAAAACTAAACTTGATGTGTGCTGCTCAAGCTGCATTTCAAGCTACAGATTTAGTTCAGGTCAGTAACATAAGGAAGATATTCAATCTGTGCAAGTAAGCCTTGAACAAGGCAAAATATTGATCCCAAAGACTAGAGAAACTCAGAAATTTCACTCAAAGGAATTCACTAATCTAATATAAGAAAGCAAGTGGTAGAGCAGTAAATCAAGAATGCTACTTCAGAGTTTTCAAGCAGGTATTTATGGATCTCACTGATTGCAAGAACAGGTCCCCAAGGCTTAATTGTCTACTCAGTATTCCTATATCAATTTGAATTAAGAGACTAAATTTCAAACCAACAATAAAATTTGAATTCAGGGTAGAATTCATTAAATTCACCACATAAATAGTGAACAATACTTGGAATGAACTTCCACATAATTAAGCCATAATCTATTAAATCACTCATGAAACAGTTCATTTGTGTAATATGAACGATACTATCTTTTTGCATGAATGATCCAAAAGGAGGCCTAATGACATTTTCCTCTACAGAAGAACCGCGATTACCCGGCATTTGATTATCCGAACAAGATCGCAAGGTCCCAATGGCTAAACAGTGTCATCCGGCATTCGATTATCCGAACAAAATATTCCCTGCCCGTGTCATTTGGATAAATCGAGGTTCCTCTGTACATCTATTTATTAGCACCAGTACTCCAAGGCTAGTTTCCCACCTACTCAAAAAGAAACATATCACTCACATATAAAGACAGAAATTTCAACAGATGAGATTTGACATACTTCATGCAATATCATGCCCAAGCAATGAAACAGATTCCCTGCTGGAATGGGCACTACTGCATTTGAGTTAGATTAGCATCTGTTAATTTTGAACTCTTCAATTCGTGTTACTATGACTGCACCCTAAAAAGTGCTGAGTTCAACTTTGGTCACTGTACCTCAAACTAGCCAAATAAGCTTTCAAGTGTATGCAGAAAACATGGATTAATCTCAGCGTAAACAAAAGGGCAGTAAGGGTGATTCGAATTGTTAAGTCATTTTATTTTTTTTAAAGAAAAAGGTCTTGATCAAAAACGTAAACTCTTTATTAATTCTTTTCAAGTATATTATTTCAAGTTATTTATAGTGGACATACTAAAATACTTAAAATTGATTTTTAATAATTTTAAGCAACTGGCTTGCTTTATGAAATAGTTGAGGAAATATAACAATTAAGGTAGAAAAATCAACATTAAGAATGCTTAAACACAGCTGGGTGCTTTGTAGAGTGTGCAAAATAACCAAGCAATGAGATTCAATGGTGTGGTTGGACTTTCCCAGTCAAACCAGGAAATTTGTGCTTCTGTGTAAATCCACAGATCTTCAAGAAATTTCTTTTCTTTCCAAATGGACAAATCAGGAATTCATATCTCAGTCTTGAATTGGTCCATTTGACACATTTAATGTTCAGGACAATGGAACACCAATAATTTGGTGCACTGCTTGATGTCAAAGAATGGAAATGTGTGCTACTTGTAAAATAGCATAATCCCACAGTATCGTACACAATTGCGTACCAGAAGAAACAAACATTCGCCATTACAAAATGAAGTCACTAACTATTCCACTGCATTGCACATGCAGCAAAAAGAAACAAAGGCTTTGGACAGACTACCCAAATCTCTTGACAACTTCTAAGCATCTACCAAGAGTTCACAAACAATATCAGCACCAACTGGGCCTGAAAACTGTAAGTTCAAGGTGACAAATGTCTTTGAGATATTTGGTCTTGTTATTGTTAAGTGGTCAAACATAAGTCAAAGGAAACTTACACATTAACACTTTTTTTGTGGTGATACACTACAGTGATAGAAAAAAGTCTGAATCAACTTGTACCGACGGTGAAGACATCTAAAGCAAAAGGTTCAGACACTTAATTTGAAACAATCATGCGATATCAATGACCATTTCATACAATCTCTTTCCTTGACATAATCTTCTACCACTGGAGTGTCCTGGGTTGAATAATTAGTTGAACGAACTGCACCAGCAGTACGTGAACTCTGGGAGCACAAGAGCTACATGATCTGTCAAGCTTGCCAAAGTGGATTGAGTGCTCTAGATCATTTGTACTGTTAAGTTTGTTACTTTATTTTAAAGAAAATTTCAAAATTTAACTGCATTGCCAAAGATCAACAATTTGAAACATGAAAGGATGAATAAGGAAAAATCACACAACTGAAGCCAATAACATAGAGCATATTCACCAATTAACAAACACACATTATAAATTTCCAATCTGTGCTTTTCAGACAGAATCCACAAGGTCATCTGAAATCTGTACAACTAATTTGCTTCTGAAGAAATTAGCAGATCTCCCATGTTATCATTTGTAGGACATCTAGGCATGATTGCAGGTTGTTGATCTTGACTTTCCTGGTGCCTAATTAAATAGCTTTTATGTTGCTCTTTGGACACTATAGGTCAGCGGCAAATTACCTAAATCTCTCAATGTACACACACATGATTAAATATATATATATATATTTGTATCACCACTAATTCACTTTGCACAAATTAGAGTCAGACCAACGCAGTGGGGAATCCCTTTATCTGTAAATTGGGCAAGGGCTCGGTTAACGAGTCGGGATTTGCAGATGTGACAGTTCAGCAAAATGGACGTGCAACTGCTGCTCATTTCAGAACTTAGTCATACGGTACGGGTATCAGTCCTAGTTAGAACTAAACGATGCGCTTCAACGATTTTTAGATTTATTGCGGTATTTGTATCGAAGACTTTCAATCCAAGTCCGCTTTTCCCACCAGTTTGCTGACGTCACTTAGATCATTTGTGTAAAGCAACATTTTAAGACAAACTACCATTCTCTTTACGTGCAATAAAACTGAAGCACTGCGGCGGCCACCAGGAGGACCTATATGTACGGACACCTTTATGTTGAAGTCAGTTTCACTTTATTTAAAATGTCTTCTTGCATAATCCAAATTTGTGAAAGGTACAACGTTCCACAATGAATTAATAGAGGTGAATATATTCTGTCTGAACCAATTATAAGAGATCACAAACCATCGGGTATGCACTGCAAGTATTTCGGTCAGTCCTGGAAATGAACAAATATCGAAATGGAAATGCTTTCTATGCTTTCACTTCTGATTGCAAAACAATCGCAGACTTAGGTCGTGCAAATATAAAACGCAGACTTGTATTTTACATTAATTGTAAAGTAAACATAGCATCCATTCTTCTTTTTATTACTCACCGAACAGTCAGTTTGAGTACTGGTTGCAGTTTAACCTCACAGTGCGACTTTCTTAAACGTTTTCACTGCACTTGCCCATCCCACAAATGTGGGAAGGCGTAGCTTGGAACTGCAAGACGTGTCAGCTCCCCGATTAGAGTACAACGTGTTCCATAGACACAGCCAGAACGTGAAAGACGTGGCCAACTTAATAGGAATGTGTTGAACAATTGGAAAAGAGGTACAGGCCCCATAACATCTGTAACAAGATACAATTTTCTCGCAAACCGCAGAGGCTTTCGTCCTATTTTCGGAGATACTCTGGATACTTTAAGTATCTGTATGTTGCGGCACTTTTTTTTGTAAAGTGAACACAACTTTGCAAGCTTCAGAGACTTTACAACTTTCAAGCACAACCCACCTTATCAGAAGATGGGATCAAAATAAAAACGCAACTTTATTGGTTACGGAAACATCAGAGAATAATAGATTTGCGAAGTACCGTGGGGAGGCCGCGCCTGCTGCCAATCCCTATACAAGTAATCCAGGCAACCACATGGTGGCCAAGAGGGAAAGTATAGTGCGTACAAACCTCATGCACATCGAAACGTAAACTGTTTACTACTTGTACGAAATTCCAGTCAAACACAATCGTCTCCTTTCCAATTGCATTGGACAGTACACTATCAAATGTTCGATGAAAGCGGCACCATAAATAAAAAGTTGGAGTTTAAATGTTGGCGTTGCGCACTTGGATCCCAGCCGTGGAAATGTACGTTGTAACAACTCAACTTCTTCCAGTTTTGAAGAAAACTGATCGATCTGAAAATCTTCCCACACATTTGCAAGACCTACTTTAATTTCAGGTTTCCAACATCGTTTTCCAGTACTTGCTTTTACTTTTGTATTAGAAATTACAGACACATGGCAAAAAGGCAATTGCAGTCATCTATTCTTCATCTCGTCATAGAGATGTACAGCACGGAAAATGACCCTTCGGTCCAACTCGTCCATGCGACCAGATATCCCAACCCAATCTAGCCCCACCTGCCAGCACCGGACCCATATCCCTCCAAACCTTTCCTATTCATATACCCATCCAAATGCCGTTTAAATGTTGCAATCAGACTAGCATCCACCACTCCCTCTGGCAGCTCATTCCATACACGTACCACCCTCTGCGTGAAAAAGTTGCCCCTTAAGTCTCTTTTATATCTTTCCCCTCTCACCCTAAACTTATGCCCTCTAGTTCTGGACTCCCCCGGGAAAAGACTTTGTCTATTTATCCTATCCATGCCCCTCATAATTTTGTAAACCTCTATAAGGTCACCCCATAGCCTCTGATGGTCCAGGGAAAATAGCCCCAGCCTGTTCAGCCTCTCCCTCGAGCTCAAATCCTCGAACCCTGGCAACATCCTTGTAAATCTTTTCTGAATCCTTTCAAGTTTCACAACATCTTTCCGATAGAAAGGAGACCAGAATTGCACGCAATATTCCAACAGCAGCCTAACCAATGTCCTGTACAGCCTCAACATGACCTCCCAACATCTGTACTCAATACTGACTGATAAAGGAAAGCATACCAAACACCTTCTTCACTATCCTATCTACCTGCAACTCCACTTTCAAGGAGCTATGAACCTGCACTCCAAGGTCTCTTTAGATTAGATTACTTAGTGTGGAAACAGGCCCTTCGGCCCAACAAGTCCACACCGACCCTCTGAAGAGCAACCCACCCAGACCCATTCCCCTACATTTACCCCTTCACCTAACACTACGGGCAATTTAGCATGACCAATTCACCTAACCTGCACATTTTTGGACTGTGGGAGGAAACCGGAGCACCCGGAGGAAACCCACGCAGACACGGGGAGAATGTGCAAACTCCACACAGACAGTTGCCTGAAGCGGGAATTGAACTCGGATCTCTGGCGCTGTGAGGCAGCAGTGCTAACCACTGTGCTACCATGACGTCTCTTTGTTCAGCAATGCTCCCTAGGACCTTACCATGAAGTGTATAAGTCCTGCTAAGATTTGCTTTCCCAAAATGCAGCACCTTACATTTATTTGAATTAAACTCCATCTTCCACTTCTCAGCCCATTGGCCCATCTGGCCAAGATCCTGTTGTAATCTGAAGTAACCTTCGCTGTCCACTATACCTCCAATTTTGGTGTCATCTGCAAACTTACTAACTGTACCTCTTATGTTCACATCCAAATCATTTGAATAAATGATGAAAAGTAGCACCGATCCTGGAGGCACTCCACTGGTCACAGACCACCACCTTTGAGCCAGTTTTGTATCCAAATGGCTAGTTTCCCTGTATTCCGAGAAATCTAACCTTGCTAATCAGTCTCCCATGGAGAACCTTGTCGAATGCCTTGCTGAAGTCCATACAGATCACATCTACTGCTCTGCCCTCATCAATCCTCTTTGTTACTTCAAAAGACTCAATCAAGTTTGTTAGACATGATTTCCCACACACAAAGCGATGCTGATTATCCTTAATCAGTCCTTGCCTTTCCAAATACACGTACATCCTGTCCCTCAGGATTCCCTCCAAAAACTTGCCCACCACCGACGTAAGGCTCACTAGTCTATAGTTCTCTGGCTTGGCCTTACCAGCTTTCTTAAACAGTGGCTAACCTCCAGTCTTCCAGCACCTCACCCGTGACTATCGATGATACAAACATCTCAGCAAGAGGCCCAGAAATCACTTCATTAGCTTCCCAAAGAGTCCTAGAGTATACCTGATCAAGTCCTGGGGATTTATCCACCTTTATGCGTTTCAAGTCATCCAGCACATTAAAGCACCGTGCTAAATAGTCACCCGCAGTTAAAGGATTCCAAGCTATAACCAAAGCAACTAGGATCTATCTTTTCCATTGCACAATTCAAATATTCCTGATTATTTAACACATTAGTTGCATTCTTTTATAATCTTCCGGTTAAAGGGGAAAAGCAGTGCCACATTCTCCTTATAAAAATAACACAATCCAGATCAAAATGGTGTGTTAAATGCGAACGTGCAATCAGCGCTGTATACCAATGTTTAATTGACCAAATAAAAATGCAAGTGGTTCAAAACAAGCATACTAAACTGTCAAGAAAAGTGTTTCTTCAGGAAAAGCAAGCTAAGGAATATATCTCAAAAATATTAAAAGCATATCAGAAGCATATTATCGACATATTAGAAAAAAAGTTTGATTGCCAACTGAGCTCCAAGAAAGGATAAAAGAGCAAGTAATTAGAGTTAGCGGACAGACGCTGCTTCTGGTTTACAAGAATATTGGAAGCAGATAAGTTCTGTCATGGGAAAAGCGAAAACTAAAATTTTCGTAGAAATTAGGAATCATAAACTAACAATCAAGATGGTGTGGAAAGAATAGAAGGACCAGACATATTTTAGGATGCTACTGAAATGGTATATGTACCGGAAGACTCAAGAAGTTAACGCAATACTAATTTTCAAAAAGTAGACAGAGCTGACCTGAATAGCAAGGTGCTAGCATTGTTAGAAGTTTGGCTCTCTGGTAGGATAGCTTACGATGACAAGTGGTATTTCACAAGGCTCACTGTGTTGGGTTCAAACTTTTCACTTTATACATTTTCTATCTAGATGCAGGAACTGAAGGCATTCTGGCTAAGTTTGCACATGATACAAGGATAGGTAGAGGGACAGGTAGACTGAGGATGTGGAGGGGCTGCAGAAGGATTTGGACAGGTTAGGAGAGTGGGCAGATGGAGTACAACATGGGAGAGTGAGAGATCATGAGGACATGGTTGCAAGTATAAAAGAATTGACTACTTTCTAAATTCACAAGTGTGAAGTAAAAAGAGCTTGGGAGTTCTAGTCCAGGATTCTCTCAAGGTAAACTTGCAAGTTGAGTCAGTAGTTAGGAAGACAAATGCAACAATGACATTTATTTTGAGAGAGCTTGAATATAAAAGCAGAGGGATGTACTTCTCAGAGTCATTCTGAGGCTCTGGTCAGACCACATTTGGAGTATCATGTGCAGTTTTGGGTCCCATATCTCAGGAAGGATGTACTGGCCCTGGAATGGGTTCCGAGGAGGGTCACAAGAATGGACCCAGGAAAGAAAAGCTTGACATATGAGGAACGGTTGAGGACTATGGGCCTATACTCAATGGAGTTTAGAAGGATATTGGGGGGGGATCTAATTGAAACATACAGAATACTTAATGGTGTGGACGAGTAAATGTTGGGAAGGTGTTTTCATTGGTAGGAGAGAATAGGGCACAGCCTTAGAGTAAAGGGATGATGTTTTAGAAGGGAGAGAAGGAGAAACTTCTTCAGCCAGAGTGGTGGATCTATGGAATTCATTGCCACAGAAGGCTGTGGAGGCCAGGTCATTGAGTATATTTAAGATTGAGATAGTTAGGTTCTCAAGTATGAAGGGGAATCAAGGATGACGAGGAGAAAGCAGAAGAAGGGTTGAGAAACCTATCATTCATTATTGAATGGCAGAGCAGATTCGATGGACTGAATGGCCTAATTTCTGATCGTATATTAAAACTCATTCTTTGAAAGAGGATTGATTTGATTTATGCGATATTCAAATTTTCACTAATACTCTGACGATGTACCAGAGGGGTCTACAATTAGATGATTAATCGACGTTTCGGGCATAAGCACTTCTTCAGGAAGAAGGGCTTATGCCTGAAACGTCGATTCTCCTGTTCCTTTGATGCTGCCTGACCTGCTGCGCTTTTCCAGTAACATTTTTAAGCTCTGATCTCCAGCATCTGCTGTCCTCACTTTCTCCAAATTAGATGATTAAGCCAATATCCAATCATTAAAAGGAGTAAAAAGGTTCAATTCTGCGAGGTTGAGGTTTGTAGCAATGCCTCAGAGGATTCTGCTCTGGGATCCCTTCAATGAAACAAGATGACACCCAAACATAAGACCATAAGACATAGGAGCGGAAGTAAGGCCATTCGGCCCATCGAGTCCATTCCGCCATTCAATCATGGCTGATGGGCATTTCAACTCCACATATGGATAACATTCAGCTAGGAAGCCCAATAATAGAGGATGAACGGAGACTACAATAGCATTGTGACAGGTCAATGAAATTCAACAATAGTAAATTTAATGTAATACATTTCAGTTCAATAAAATGCAGGCATTTAAGGGCCATTAGGTCTAAACATCACATACATACAGAAACAGTCTTATATAAGAACATAAGGAATAGGAGGAGTATACCAGCTGGCCCACAATTCAATAAAATCATGGCCGATCTTTTCGTGCTCTCAGCTCCCTTTTTTTTTTAAATATTCATTTGTGGGACTTGGGCATTGCTGGCATGTCAGCATTGATAGCCCATCCCTATTTGCCCTTGAGAAGGTGGTGGTGAGCTGCCTTCTTGAATCACCACAGTCCACTTGCTGTGGGTTGACCCACAATGCCGGTAGGGAGGGAATTTCAGGATTTTGATCCAACAGTGAAGGAATAGCAGTATATTTCCAATTCAGGGTGGTGATGAGTTTGGAGGGGAACTTGCAGATGGTGGTGTTACCAAGTATCTGCTGCCCTTGTCTTTCTCGATGGAATGGTTGCCACACATACTTGCAGGCACCACAGAAACACACACATTCTCACTTTCACAAAGACACATTTGCCTACACGTGCAAACTCATTTCCCCATCCATAGAGACACAGATAATTTCCAGCTCCATTAGGTGGACAGCATAGCCAACCTGACTGATTCTGGTCATAAAATATTGGTGCTGTGAGGGTCACAATGTTACCTAAATTAAAGTGAGTATTGTTCTGCAGGAACTGTGAATAATTTTAAACATTCAATGCCACCCCCCTCTCTGAATCAGAAATCCATGAGGCAGTGGTGTAACATCACCTGCAGCATCTGCACAGGTGGGGGCCATTCTTGGCATTGGCAGATACTGATACAACACATAATTAGAAAGACCTTCAAAACACCTACAATCAAGTTATTTTCAATGCGACAAGCCTTTTTAAAATACAGTCAAGACGCAAAGCACAGTGGATGCTGAAATAAAAACAAAATTCTGGTGAAACTCAACATGTCTGTCAGAAACAGTGGAGAGAAAAAAAAGTTAACGTTGAGTCCACATGACATTTCTTTGGAACTCCACTTCCAAAGAAAAGTCATATTGGACTCTAAACGTCAACTCTTTCTCTTGCACAGACGCTGCAAGACACAAATATTACCAATGCTTTGATTCTTGAAAAATCTTTAAATACAGTGTTTTAATTTTTTTCCCCACTGAAGATGTTGAAGTATGCTTCTTACCCAAAACGAAGTTGCATAAAGCAACATAATATGTCAAAATGTTGGTGAAAAAGTAAACTTGCCATATATGAACACTGTCGAGTGTGTGGTGCTGGAAAAGCACAGGTCAGGCAGCATCCAAGGAGGAGAATCAACGTTTCAGTCATAAGCCCTTTTTTTGTGGACATTATTTAAGTATTTTAAAAGTTTAAAAGATAGCATGAAATGGAATTTGGTTTTAAAACATTAAATTTTTAAAACTGTTAGCAACACCATTTTTGACCATTACTTTAATGCAACACTCTATTTTGTAGTTTAGCATTTGCACTCAGAAGGCTATTCAGTGCCTTCTCAGTATTTCTAATAAGTCTGTTCAGATATGTTATACATGTGGAACAGGGGAACCTGAATATACTACCACTGCAACATGAAAACCCTAAAGTCCCTCTTTTCAAAATAATTATCTGCATAAGAGAATATAATATAAAAGGCAATTAGCCCTTAATGTTTGCAGAGTTGTTGACTCTCCCTTCAAAACGTTTGCATCTAACATTTTGCGGCACCAGGCACCATACCAATCCTTAAACGTACGGCTTAGGAATAGGCAATTCAGCCTTAGAGCCTGGTCTGAACATTTATGATCATGTCTGATCACTTTCCTGTCCACACTCCCTAACTTTTCAGTCCCTTGTCTATCAAAAACCTAAATAAACCAGCTTCAATAAATTCAATGACTCAGCATCCTGCTCTGCCTCATTGTTTTCACAGAAGTCCTTCAAATAAAGATTGTAAATTGTCAGGCATGCTTTCCACTGGACAGCATTCACAACCCATAGGTAGTGTTTAGCAGGTGCAGCAGATGCTTCAGACCGCAGAACAGTGTGTATCTTAGTGAGTGGTGCTACGTTCTTGGACAGCATTGCACAATCTACAAGAATGTTGCTGTTGTTGAGAGTCACTGTGATACCTCAAAACTTTTTTCTGCAAAATTGCTGTGAATATTACAAGGAAAATCGCTGTAACTATTAAAGTATAACTGCTGTATTTGCATTGAGTACAGCACAAATATTTGTGACAAAAGTAAAATTGCAAAACCTGCCAATTAAGCAGTGTGTGGTTGAAATGACTTTCAAGTAGAAACGTGCTACAGGAGTAGCTTTGCTCAAAGTTTATTGTCTGGGGTAGATTTCTTCTACTCTGTAGGGAAAAAGGGTCAGGAATCTAACTTCAGGCACAGCAAATAAGGGGACAACTATGAGAGGGAATTTGATTAATACAGGACTGAAGATGTTGTGCTTAAATGCGCACAATATACGAAACAAGGTAAATGCATTTGTAGCACAGATTGAAATTGGCAGCTACAAAGTTGGGCATCAGAGATGCAGCTGCAAGGGGATCAACGCTCTCAATACCCAAGATAGATGCCCTACTGAAAGAACAGGCTGCTGGGCGCAAAGGGGAGAGGGTTGCCTTGCTAGTAAGAAATCAAGTTAAATGTCTAGATCACAACAGTAGCCTGGATGATAAGGAGATAAAAAAGGCATGAAAGAAAGGCACTATTAAGATAATTATGGGGGTTTCTTCAATACATACATGAACTAATGGTAACGGACCCATTTTGTGCAATATATATGAGATGGGGTTCTTTGTAAGCAGTTTGCGATGGTGCCTACCAGTGAACAGGCAATTCTGGATTTGGTAATGTTTACTGAGGCAGACTTGATGAGGTATCTTAAGGTAAAGGAACCCAGAGAGGGCAGCGACCATAATATGACAATTCACACCGCAATTTGAGAGGGAGAAGCTTGAACCAGAGATAAAGTATTATAATTGAGTAAAGGTAACTGCAAAGATATAACGGAGGAGCTGGCCTGAGTTGGTTAGAAGGTGCTCCCAATGTGATCTTCTCTACATCGGGGAGACTTAGGGAACATAAACTTAGGGAACGGCTCATTGAGCCTCACAGCTGGGTCCGCAGGGACCAACCAGACCTTCCAAGTCACCGTCCATTTCAATTCCTCCAACCATTCCCTTTCCGTCATGACCATCCTTTGCCTCCTCCATTGTCAAAACAAATCACAGTGCCTATTAGAGGAACAAACTTTATCTTACACCTGGGCACCCTACAGCCCAGAGGACTCTGAGTTCTCCAATTTCAAATAACCTTCCTCCCTACCCCCTGACTCCCTTCCCAGCCCTTCCCCATCCTGGATCCATCCTTCCCATAGACCAATCAGGTCGTACTCTCTACGTCATCACCTATCCCCACTCCACCACTCCCACCCCACTTCCCCATTTATCTGCAGCTCCCACACCTACCCACCCCCAGTCATGAAGAAGGGGACACCTGAAAAGTTGACTTCTTCACCCCCTGATGCTGTGTTCTTCCAGCTTCCTGCCTGTCTACTTTAGAAGGGGAACCCAGCAGGGAAAATGGTCAAGCAGCAATAGTCGTCCAAAGATGTGTAGGTTAGGTGGATCGGCCATGCTAAATTGTCCATAATGGCCAGGGATGTACACGGCTAGGTGGATTAGCCACAATAAATGTGGCGTTATGAGGAAAGGGTAGGCAGTATGGGATGCTCTTCGGAGGGTTGGTACAGACTTTTTTCCATATTGTGGGGATTCCATGATTCTATGACAGGTAATGTTAAGGCAGTGGGGAGGCTGCAAAAGGACAGGCTAGGAGAGTGGAACAAAGAAGTGGCAGATGGAATACAACTTGGCAAAGTGTGAGATTTTGCTTCTATTCTTCCTACAGAAGTGCAGAGACTATTTTCTAAATGGGGAAACACTTCAGAAATCTGAAGCACCAAAGGGAGTTGGGAGTCCTAGTTCACAATTCTCTAAGGTTAACTTCCATGCTTAGTTAGCAGTTAGGAAGGCAAATGCAATGTTTCACACTGAGAAGACTCAAATACTGCCAAGGCCTTACAAGGCTTTGGTCAGACTCATTTGTGCCCCTTATCAGCAGCGGCAGGAAATACACGCTGGCTTTGGAGAGGTTGCGGAGAAGGTTTACAGTAATGATCCTGGGGATAAAGGGCTTGTCATATCAAGAACTGTTGGGTCTACATCAATGCAGTTTAGAAGAATGAGGGGAATTTAATTGAAATTTATAAAAGTTTCTCCAACTGAGAAGCCTGATAGAACAGACTAGTAGGAATATATCTGTAGTAGGAGAGGTTAGGTCGTAAGGGCATAGCTTCAGAGCAAAGGGATAACCTCTTAGAATTGAGAGGAGGGGTAATTTCTTCAGCCAGAGCGTGTGCAAATCCGTGGAACTCACTGCCACAGAGGGCTGTAGAGGCCAAGTCATTGAGTGCATTTAAGAGAGAGAGAGATAGATAAGCTCTTGATTGTCAAGGGGATCAAAGGTTAGAGGGAGACGGGGGGGGGGGGGGGGGAAATGGAGTTGAGAAACATATCAGTCATAATCAAATGGTGGAGCAGACTCCATAGGTAGAGTTCTCCTCTTATATTATATACGTTATGCTGCAAGAACCAGTCTATATTTACTCTGTAAAATTAATTCTAAAATGTAGCTCAATGTTCAGGAGAATTTTGTTTCAAATAAAACACAGGACCAAAAAGCAAGATGAACCAGCAAGTACTAACTAATATCCAGTTACCTGTGCTCTTTGAATATTTTCCAAACTATTGCTCATATATAGAATTTCTCTCAGTGCTCACACTATACTCATGAATTGTGTGCCAACTGATACTTTTCACTTGAATACTGCTGAATTTGGGGAAAAGAGCCATAGCCTGGTACATTTTCCCCTGCCACAAATAAGTGCCAGAATGAGGAACTTTGATACCAACTTTCTGCTTGATTTAGAAGAGGGGGAGCTTCAAAAGTTTCAAATTAATTAATCTCAAAAAAAACCTATTTACATTTTTTTATAAAAAGCTGCTGTTGTAGTTTAAATTAATCGTCAAATTCATCCACATTGGATTTGAACAGCAAAAGAGTTGGACAGCATATATTATAATGTCTAATATCACCGCTATCATCAGCTTTCATTTCTCAACTACAGAATTTAATCTGCAAATAAATTGTTCTAAGACGATAAGACAAAGGAGAAGAAGTAGGCCATATATCCCATCAAGTCTTCTCCACCATTCAATAAGATCACGGCTTATCTGATAACCCTCAACTTCTTCATCCTGCCTTTTTCCTGTAACCTTAGTTCCCTAAGTGATTGAAAGTCTACTGCAACCTTGAATATACTTATGTCACAGAATTTTAAAATTTGTTCACAGGATACTGGTGCCACTGGTTCGACCACCAATTATTATCCATACCTAAGTGCCCAGAGGGCAGTTGAAGTTAACCACATTGCCATAGATCTGGAGTCACAAGTGTAGGCCAGACTAGGTGAGGATGGCATATTTCCTTCCCTGAAGGACATGAGTCGACTAGATGGGTTTCTTTGACAATCAACCATGCTTTCACTGTTATCAGTAGATTCTTAAATCCACATATTTTTTAACATTAAATTCAAATTCCACCATCTGCTGTGGCAGGATCTGAAACCAGGCACCGCAGAACATCTGCTGAGATTCTGGATTGATCGTTCAAGTGAGAATACCACCAGAGCATTGGCTCCCCATCATCATAACCAAATCTGTACGTTACATTGTGATGCACACAACAGAAAAATCCCATCATCTCAGAATGGCAATGTGAGCCTAAAATTTAATAGCACACTACAACCAGACTTTAAAGAAAGTAAATTTGTCATTATAGACTGTGCAATTAACAAGTTTTACTTTTATTGTTGCTTTAACTTGGATCAGTGGGGTGTTTTATTTCAAATATCTCAAACAAGTTCTCAGTACGACAAGTGGCATTTCTTCCATTTATTTGTGGATAACCAAGGACAGCAAAGATGTAACTAATGAACTAATATATAGATTAGTGCATGCCACAATTCTGGTTTCAATCTTACATGCCAAACATTGAATTAGTTTCCAAGAAGCAAAAGCTTATCATTCAGCAGTTCCATGCTATTCAAGATGACCTGCGTCAGAAAAACGATATCAACAGTTTATGTTTTCTAGTCTTCTCAAATTACTTCACAGCCCATTAGGTACTTTTTTGTTAGATTATGATGGCAAATACAGCAATCAACTTACATCCCACAAAGATGTAAATGATCAGATAACGTTTTGGTGGTGAGAGTGATAAACAGAAATTGATCAGGAAGTTAGACCTCACCAGTCTTTCCTAATTTAGTGTCAAGATGGATTTTTTACGTTCACCTCAGAACAAAGTTTAACTTAGTTAAATGTTTACTCTGATTTCTCCCCACAGACAATGCCAGGTCTGCTAAGCTTTTCCAGCAATTTCTGTTCTTGCTTCTGATTCACAGCATCCACAATTCTTTTGGCTTTTAGTTTCACATCTTACCTGAAAGAAAGAACTTCCAGCAGTGCGGTGCTCGACAGATCTGCCCTGAGCTCCTACGTGAGATTAAATGTAGAGATTTCTGGAGAAGGACTTGAACAATGATTTCCTGGTTCCAGAAAGGAGATTGCTATCACTGAGCTAAGGCAGATACTATAAAGATTTTAAAATAATGAAATTAGCATTCAGGAATGCCATCTAAAAGAACGAAAACAATTAATAAATTAGGACAGCATAATGGTTAGCACAGCTGTCCCACAATGCCAGGGTCCCAGATTTGATTCCAGCCAAGGTGATTGTCTGCATGGAGCTCCTCCAAGTGCTCTTGTTTACTCAGTCCAAAAATGTGCAGGTTTGGTGCCCTGAAGTGTCCAGGGTTGTACAGGCTAATTGGGTAAGCCATGTTAAATGTGGGATTATGGGGATAGGGTGAGGGGGAATGGGAATCCTGGGCAGGATGCTCTTCAGAGGGTCAGTGCCGACTCAATGAACCAGTCTCTATCTGTATTGTAAGAATTCTATGAAAAAAAACTCAAGCAAATTAGTTAGTCACAACTTGTGGCGATCAAATAATGCCCTTCGTAAATAATTTAAGTGAGTGGCACAATGGTTAGCCCCACAGCACCATGGACCTGGGTTTGATTCCAGCCTTGGGCAACCATGCCCGCATGGGTTTCTTCCGGGAGGTCCAGTTTCTTCCCACAGTCCAAATATGTGCAAGGTTAGGTGGATTGGCCATGCCAAAAAAATTGTCTGTAGTGTCCAGGGATGTGCAGGTTAGGTGGTTAGCCAAGCAGGGTTACAGGGCTGAGTGGGATGCTCTTCAGATGATCACTGAAGATTCAAAAGGGCCAAATAGCCTCATTCTGCATGGTAGAGAGCCTACGATTCTACTCTTCTATGAAGTCTCTGCATCTTTTATGCTATTGCTTTATTGTTAATTACAAAAGGCACACTAATTCAAATGGCAATTCAATTTATGGCTGGATTGCCAGAGTTTCCAAATATAAGAGATAAATTTTTTGTATCTCCATACACCACGAACACCATTCCATCTTAGTCACCTTCCTTCTTGCCACATCTTGGTTTCCATTTCCACAAACAGATTGATCACTGATTTCCAATACAATCACCTAGATCCACAGTTCACTTAATTATACATTCTCATTGTCTGCTTCCTAAAGGTTTCGATCCCATTCTTCCAATTTCTCCATCTCTGTCACATCTGTTCTGCCAATGCCAACTTCTGCAAGAAGGACCTCTGAACAGTCCACTTCTTTTTTCAACCGAGAATTGCCCATCATGGTTGACAAGGTCATCAGTTGCATCTAACCTATTTCTCATAATTCGGCCTTCACCCCTTCCCCGCCCTTCCACAATGATAGAATTGGCCCAGTCCTCACTTTCTAACCCACCAGCCTCTGCCTGTAAAATATCACATGCTATTTCTATTTCCATTACCATAGATTCCACTCCCCTCCTTAAATCAGAATTATGCAGGAACCATTCCCTCCTTAACCACCCTGCGCACGCTTCCGCTACTCACAACTCCTCCCCAAATCCTCTTCCCTTGCAATCGCAACAGATATAACGCTTGGCCATTTCCCATAACCGTCACTATCCAAGGCCCCAGATACACCTTCCAGTGGAAGCAACAATTTATCTGCACTTCATTCAATCTAGTATTCTATAATCGCTGTTCACAATGTGGTCTCCTGTACACTGGGGAGACAAAAGGCAGACTGAGTGACTGCTTTGTGATACACCTATACTGTCTGTAAGAATGACTGAGCTTTCAGTTGTCTGTCACTTCATACAAGACTTTGCACCCACATCAACATTTCTGTCTCAGACTTGCTGCAGTAATCCAGCAAAGCTCAAAACTGGATGAACAATACTTCAACTTCTGCCTAGCTACCTTACAGCCTTCAGGACTGAACATGGAGTTTAACAATTTCAGAATGTGAAGACCTTACTCAAATGTTTATTACCCACCCCCACAACACAAAATCCTGTTTCACATGGGTTGTTCCCAATACAGCCAACATATTTTCAACCATTCATACTTGCATCGCTCTCTCAGCTTATCACTAATCTCCAGACACTGTCTCCATGTATTCTATTCATTCCTTCACCAACTCCACTCCCTCCACCTTTTCCCAGCTGCTTTCAGTTCTGACGAAGGGTCACTGGACTTAAAAGGTTAACTCTTTCTACAGATGCTGTCATACCTCTTGAGTTTTTCCAGCATTGGCTGTTATTGTTTCAGATTTCCAGCATGTGCAGCTGTGTTTTATTGTCATGAATAAATCAGGCAAGGTGATTAAACATAGTTATTTCAGCTTAAGTTCAAAGGAGGGGAAATTAAAGGAATATGACGAAGAATCCTGCAGACAGTTCCAAAAAGTAAAACCTAGATGGTTAAAAGCCCTGCTTTACTATACAAAACAAACACTGGGGTTTGAGTGCTTTTAGGGGGCAGAATGCAATAATTATACAGAAGACTTTAAACAAAAATGTGAGCCAACAGCTGATCTGTATCTCTTCAAGACATCACTAAATTCCTCAGGCTTTATTGTAATAATGAAACTTATGATCTACAGGTACAATTCACATAGCTCAAATATTCCTAATACATGTGTGCCCATTGTAACACAAAATGTATTCTCACAAAGATTATGCTCTAAAATTAATGCTTGCAAATGACTAAGAAGTCTTCACAGTTAGGACTAATAGACCCGCAGGCTGTAGTCACAGGAAATTCAGTGGGCAAACTCCAAAGCAATGAACATTCCAAAGATACCAGAATCTTATCTGTTTCTTATCCTCAATTGTTTGTGCAATGAAAAGTTGGCATTTAAATAATTTTGGAGGAAACTTTTCCAAAATCAAAACTACACCATCGTAACTTTAATATGTAGATTCTTTGTAGCAAGAAAAACAAAAATTATCACTTCTGGCACCAGATGGAACATTCAATAACCTTAATTTCAAAATGTTAATTAAAAAGGTAGGTAGGATTAGGTACTTTTTTTCCCCTCACTCTCCAAAATCAATACCAGCTCAGGTCTTCATTTCCTCCTCCTTAATAATTGAATAATAAAACAGCTTTTATTTATATAGCACCAACACAAGGTACTGCAGTCAATTAATCACTTTTGAATTCTAGACATTTGTTTTAAGTCAGGGTCTTCCAAACTGGAGAGGAATCATGAGAATGTTTTTGAAGTCTTATGATCAGAGGCAGTGGCAGCTTAACTGACCTCTGATAGCTGCAAAATCCTTTTAAACCTTTGCATTTTTTTAATGGGTAGGCATGACCTATTGAATTGATCTGAGAGTCTGTGAATAGGTAAGCATGCATTTCATTTGCAGAAAACCTGAAGAGATACAGTATTTATTAACTCCCAGTGCTTAACTGCTGTTGCCTGCCCCTATTCAAGAGCTCCCAACACAATAAGTTAAGTGTCCCCATCCTACTACCCCAAAGATCACAAAAAAAATCTGGAGGATAAAAACCAGGTCACACTGGGGACATGTTTGGGAAGCAAACATGGCAGAAAAATTGCATACATCAAGGCCCAACAAACAGTAACAAAATGAATTACCAGATAATCTTTTTAGATGGTATTGAAACATAATTTTGAAGAGGATACCAGCAGATCTCTTACCATTCCTCCCCAGTGCAACAGGCATGATTTCACTTGAACAGGTTACATAAAGGGCAGTATCCCTGACCCTCTTGTGGCACAGTGGGAGTGATTCTACTCCTGAACTGTGACACCCAGGTTGAAGCCCCACCTGCTCTAATGGTTCGTAATAACATCTATGAACAGGTTGACTACAAAAAATGTTTTTTGAATGGGCAGCATCCCAATCAATGTAGCAGTCTTAGAATGCACTGATAGGCCAGCCTCTCATGTGTTCAAGTACTAGAATGGATTCAGCCAACTGGATTGACGACCCATGTAGAAAAAGAAATGTGCAGACTTCTGTATTACTCAGTGCCTCATTAAACACTGTAAGGTCAGGCCTAATTCAGAACAGGTCACAAGTTGATGCTATTTCTCTCCACTATTGGGAGCCTAATGTCTTTTAACCAGAAGAGTGTTTATACATGGATTTTCCAAAAATCTATTATTGTCATTTCTTTGGGCTCATTATGCATCCCCCCTCCATGTCTCAGTGAATACTGGGTTACTGCAGACAAAGTGAAAATTGACAAAGAAAAAATTGACAAAGTAAATTACTGTGTTGGCTCTCACCATTGATAAACCTGCTCTGTACTTTCCCTCTTACAGTGCATGATACATAATAAAGCAGAGAAACAAAAATTGAAGTAATTTTCACTCATGTACATGTTTTTAAAAAGACTTCAACTTCTTCAGGTCCATCCTAAGACAGATACTAATTCAAGGTTAAAGTAACCAATGTTTCTGTTTTATTTTGCAGTGATCTATTTTACTGAAATATTGATTATTAATATTGGTGGAGGAAGAAATTTTAACAATTGAAAGGAGATACAGATTTAATCATGAAGACTGTTTCAGGATATAATTTCTAGTGCTATGTTATACATTAAAGGCAAAAGTATATGGTACGGAATTCAACAAATCATTCTGTGGGTAATACAAGGCATTATTTATATTCACCAGGTAAAATTTACCTGAGCACACAGTCAGAAGAAATAAAATCTTGCATTTGTACAGTACCACATGACACCTCTTTGATTATGTCCTAGAGACAGGACATAGTGCAGAAGTTCTTCACAACAAAATCCCAAAACAAGGCAAAACAATTTTTGGTGGCATTTGTTGAGTGAATGAAGAAGAATCAAAAGAATTACTTTGTGGCACAGTGGTAGTGTCCCTACTCCTGGATCGAGGGGACAGGGTTCAAGTCCCATCTGCTCTAGAGGTATGCAAAACACTGAACATTGATTAGAAAATATATCAAAAGAAATACCTCTTTTGTTTTAAATCAAGCATGAATTCCAACAATAGTATCTCCGAAAACACCTTGGTATCTCTCTTTGTATTGTACAATAGATCCAAGCCTGCTTTGCATCTGGGGACAGAGCTTCAAATCAACCACCTAAGAGCAGGATAGTTGCCGGTTTGCTCTTAAGTCACAAACATAGAATTTGAACATGCACAGCTGCTACAAACGTATGCTCCAAGTCTGATTTGGAACATTGACCTTCCCAAGGGAAACACATTGGCTCAGTAAAATAAAATTTGAGCAGTCTGCCAGGTTGCAACCAGGAGAAAAATGACAAGCCATTCATGAAAAGTTTCATGCATTACTGTTTCTTAACAACTGAGAATGAAACTCCCTCAGAAGGTCTGTAGTTTAAAATATTTCACATTCTATACCAGTCAAATAAATTGCCATTGGCCACATTTAGCAATTTATTTGGACAAACTGAATTAGAACTTTGCTTTGTCTTGCCCATTTTTGGGGAGTCAAACTGGTTCAAATGTATACCAATTCCTGGGTGTGAGGTCTTGCATACAGATTTGCACCAATGTTATATTATATTTTATTGTTTTTGAAATACATGTAGTGGTCACCCAAAATCTACACTGGTTCAATTAAAAGATGCAAAAAAATTTCCATTGACTGTTCCAGGACCCTCTTATAAAATGTGCAAAATACGATCTGGCCAACGCATAATGAAAGCTACAGCTTTTTCTCAAGTCTATACCAGCCAAAACAGCAGAAGACCGTTCAAAGGTGCAAAAAGACATTATAGGAATCAAGCTTTTGCTTCCCCTATCAAGTTAAGATGACTTGAACCTGCAGGCTTCTGATAACATCAGGATTCACACCAAAGTTAGACTGTTTGACCACAAAGCAATATTGCCATACTCAGACCTCTCCATCTCTTCCATGAAGTGGAATTCTGATGATCCCAGAGCACAGTGAGATTCCTCAGGCTCTTTGTTTCCCATCAATGGAACTAATCTTTTGATTGTTTATCCACAGTGAGAACCTCAGATGTCACTGACCATTATGGGCTGCTGTCTTCAGCTCTGTAGCACATGGTGCATCCCAGAGAATGCAAGCTCATCCTCTTCCAACCACCTAAACCCCAGTCTTCCCGATGCCTCCTATCTGAGCTCATTTCTCATCTGCAGCATGGTACTCCACTTCCTCTTGTGTCCAATCCCATATCCAGACCCATTTTGAGCCATTTTTGGCCCTTTACAAGCATACTCTCCCAATTTTATTTCCAATCATTTCCAAATGAACACTCATCAACACTTTATGCATTTACAAAGGATTGACACCTTGAGAGCAAAGCACTGTTGTAGTATGAGCTTTGACAGCCACAGTTTTCCCAGGCTGCAAGCAGCAGTGCCTGGAGATTCACATTCTATTTTGAGACACTGCTGCTAACCATAAATAACGATAACAGGGCACCAAGATTTTGATGAAACTATATCCTGTTTATACATTTAACTCTGCTGGATCAGAGCTTCAGGGGACATACATTGAACGGGTGTGAGATACAAAGCAATACGCGAACTGCAAGCAGTCTTGCAGGTCATACTGTCTTTTTAGGCCCTGCAGTCTGGGTAAACAATCTGCTGGAAGTGTCAAACAAGATTCATTTTTATTTTCTGCCATTTCTTTAATCTGTTCTGATCAGCCTTTATAAACACATTTACAACACATACTAATTTCATTTTTCAGACCTATTGGGCAGGAACTCAACAGCGCTTTGCTAAAACTGAAGCTTACACCTCAGGATTGGTTACAAAGTAACAATGAGATTAGGCAGGTAGAAAACCACTCAACCCTAGTTTAACATCAATCCAAGATAGTAAAATCTACTCACAATGAATTATTTCAATTTCTGTTTTATTCATCGGTAATAATAGTGGCACATCACACCTCAAGTCAATCACAAAGCTATAATGATCTGATTTACAAAGAACTTCCTCACAGCAAAAATGGATATTAATTCTAATATGGGTTTTGTTTTTATTGAATGGTGGTATAAAAGTAATTGGGGAAGCCATAGTCCACATAGTCCTCATAAGAGAGGCAATTGGTTATGTATAGCTTGAGAGGCATCACTCAAGAAAGAATTTGATGAACTAGCAGTTTTCTTGCCAGTTGAGCCAAGTGATTGCCATTCTAGTCTGGTGAACAAATTACCTAGTTAACGTATTCTACAAGTGCTTTCCTGAAGAAGGGTTACCCGCAAAATGTCAACTTCTCCACCTCCTGATGCTGCCTGGTTTGCTGTGTTCTTCCAGCCTCTTCCTTGTCAACTCAACTTTTTTCAAGCAATTTTTCATGTTGACGTAGGTGTTGCTGGGAATAGACAGCAGTTATTCCCAATTGCCCATGAACTGAGTGGCTTGCTAGGCCATTTCAGAGAGCAGGCAGCATCCGAGGAGCAGTAAAATCGACGTTTCGAGCAAAGAAGGGCTTTTGCCCAAAACGTTGATTTTACTGCTCCTCAGATGCTGCCTGAACTGCTGTGCTCTTCCAGCAGCACTAATCCAGAATCTGGTTTCCAGCATCTGCAGTCATTGTTTTTACCCATTTCAGACAGCATGCAAGTGTCAACCACATCGAGAGTCTGGAGTCACATGTTCCTTGCCTAAAGACCATTAATGAACCAAATGAGCAGTTACAACAATTGACGATGGCTTTGTGGTTCTCATTAGATTAGCTTTCTTTTTGCTCCAGAATTATTAGATGAATTCAAAGTCCACATCTGCTGTGATGGGATTCAACCCAAGTACCTGGAGCATTAACCTTGGTCTCTATCTTATTAGTAATTATTATATTATTAATAATTATTATTCATCCTAGAAGACCAAAAGCTATTGTTCTTCATGCCTAAAACAATTCCCACTTCCTGATTACTTTCTAAAACTGAGATTATTCACAATTGTGTCACACCCTGAAATGAGATTCCAATTACATCCACACCACTAAGACTGTCTATTTCCAACTCAGTATCATCATCTGACTCTACCACATCTCAATTCATCTGCTAAAATCTTCAAACATCTACCCTTTGGTGCCTATTTCTCATATTCATGCATACCATGTGGCATTGTCAGAAAATAGGGTCAGTTTTCACATGTACACTGCCGGCAAAAATACAATTTTTTTTGAGGATTGAGGTTTTCTCAAGGGCTAAGTTCTGATTTTGGGGAACTTTTATTTAGATTACAGGGGCTCTTTTCTCATGTATTAGATGATGTCATCGTACGTGTTCTGTGTTAGTGTTGACATGTGTCGTATGTGGAGAAAGTAAGGTCTGCAGGTGCTGGAGATCAGAGCTGAAAATGTGTTGCTGGAAAAGCGCAGCAGGTCAGGCAGCATCCAGGGAACAGGAGAATCGACGTTTCGGGCATAAGCCCTTCTTCAGGAATTCCTGAAGAAGGGCTTATGCCCGAAACATCGATTCTCCTGTTCCCTGGATGCTGCCTGACCTGCTGTGCTTTTCCAGCAACACATTTTCAGCATGTGTCGTATGTGGACATAGAAGCAAAAATAGAATTCATCAACAGCCTTAATAATTAACAACTTTCCATAAAACCTAAAGCTACAACACAGGATAAGTACTAATTTCGTAGACAAGTATTTAAAATTGGAATAATAAAAAATGTGCAGGTTAGGTGAATTGGTGTTTTAAAAAATTCTCAAGGTCAGGTTCGTAGGAGAGTAGTCTGACACAGAACAAACGACCAAGAGGCGAGTCTGCTAGAATATGGGCATTTTATTCCCCGCAGCGTCGCCACAACCAACGGGTCTGGCTTATACTCACTCTACATGTTACCGGAACTGGGAGCCGTCAGTTCTCGTAGAGCGGTTGCCAACAACCCACGCTCGGCGGTTAAACGTAACCCCGGAGCAGACTCACCGAACTGGAGACTTTTCCAGCTGATATACTCTTTTCCAGATATAAACATTCATGTGAACAGCAGAGCAAGGCTAAAAAACACATTCCATTCTGGTTACATACAGATAAGAAGATTCACACGGGGAGGTGTGTAATAAGATTCACACGGGACTAAGCAACACCTCCATTCCGGTTAGATTCACACATGTATTGGGACATAATTTTTAACCGTTTCACCACATTTGGCCACGCTAAATTGTCCGTAGTGTTAGGTGAAGGGGTAAATGTAGGGGAATGGGTGGGTTGCGCTTAGGCAGGTCGGTGTGGACTTGTTGGACCGAAGGGCCTGTTTCCACACTGTAAGTAATCTAATCTAACATCTAATCTAAAAAACTAATATCAGACACACACTATGTACAAAAAGCCGTCATCCTACATCATAGATAACACGTTTCCGTGATATGTACAGACCTGGAATTTTACTACACATTTTATCTTTTCTTAGACTTCAATATTAGTATATATAAAAAAGCATCAATTACAGTAGCTCCTGAACATATGGAGACTTGAACTAGAGATTCCATGATGGCAAGAGGTTAATTTTCAGTCATTTCAAAGCTTTCCTTGCTCCTAGATAGCGGAGTACTCCTTTGTTGATAGCTTTAGGATTATCTTATTTCCTCTGCAGCTGCAATACTTCTCTCTCTCTGTCTCTCTCTCTCTTCCCCTCCCCCCACCCCACATCTCCACCCCGCCCACTCTTACTGTACCCATCATAAACAAGTACAGGAGTGCACCAACCTGTGATTGGAAGAGCAGCTCCTCACAGATTTTGTTTATTCTACTTACAAGATTGACTTTTTGATTGGTCACCCCCATGATTGAATTTTCCCAGGTATTTAGAAAAAAATCTATCCACCGTCTGTCACACCTTTCTGCTATTATTGCACTAAAATTTCCCAAGCTTTTATCCTGGTATTCTTTCATATAGACAAGTAAATTCCTTATGATAAATGCTTGCTTAAAGATCAGACTGCTTTGTACTAACGGCTTTGAGCAAATTTTATTTTTTCAACTAATAATTAGCAACATAGGAACAAAGGAACAGGAGGAGGCCATTCAGCCTATCATGCCTGCTCCACCATTTTAAGAAATCATGGCTGATCAAAAACATCAATGCTTCTCATCCATATTGCCCCCATAATCCTTCATGCCATTGGTAATCAGAAATCTATCAATCAATCTTCACTTTAAACATACACAAAGATTGAGCGACTGCAGCCCTCTGGGGTAGAGAATTCCAAGGCTTCACAACCATTTGATTTTCCCAACCAGGGGAGCACCTTCTGGGCATCCCTTTAAGTATTGTGCAGGCTTCAATGAGATCCACACTCATTCTTGAAAATTCCACAGAATGCAAGTCAAGGTAAACAGACCAGCCATTTCAGGAACAAGTCTAATGAACTTTCATTCCACTCTATGGTAAGAAACATTTTCCTCATGCAGAGACCAACACTGTATGTCATACCCAGGTGTAGTCTCATCAAGTTTTGCATAATTGAACCACGAACTTCCTATTCCTGTTCACTATTTTAAATCATTACTTCTTTCTAGAAATTGTAGTCCTTGACACCATTCATGCAATTGCACTAGGGCAAGAAGCACATGTCAATGAATTGATGATGTTAATGCCATCTGCCTTCATACCATAGGAGAATTGCATCAAGTTGTTTACTGCAATAACTCTAAAGCCAAGGGCAAGTAATCACTTATGTCTACATATACAATCTTGTTTCAGTACTTGCAGGAAAAAATATATAAAATTGACTAATTTTCAATTTTGAATATTCTAATAAGTTTAAAATTATTACATATATAAGTGAGGGAATAATGTTAAGAATGACAACACAAGCCTATCAATAACGTTTGGGCATAAGCAACAATATCTTTTCAGGAAGGGAAACACAAAGAGTCACAGCCAAGAGGGTCACACCATTCATTTTTCTGGTCACTATCCTACAAAATACTTCTCCCAGTTTTGACTATTGCTTTTTTCACACAATTCAGCACAGAGGTATGCCTTCACAGCTACAAGATATCGCTTATTCATACATGAACTCAAACAGACAGCAAGCTTTTTGACTGTGGGAAGGCACAGCAGTCAGAGCTAATCATATTAGTACTGGACATCCACTCACACCTTTTCACATTGTCACTATAAAACAAGAACCTTATTGACTCACCTCTTACCGGCCCTTCCCCTCAACCCCACCATACCCCCGAAATATTCAAGTTAATTGTGACACTCTACCTGGTCCAAATAAGGTGAGTATACTCAATGCTCTTTCTAATGCTTGGCAACCAAACAGCTCACTATTATTTACTTATTTCCAAATCTGAAAATTAGTGTACACAACCCAAGTTCATGATCCAGCATTGAAATCACCTTTTATCTATCAATCCCTGAAGCACGCATAATTAGGCATTATGCATTTTGCTTGGAATACACAAACAGACCATATATAATTCCAACAGCCATGGTGCTTTTCTAAAATATAGTAGTCATTTCAACAGTCTGCTCAAAGAAGTGGCCCTAGCACAAGGCACATGGAATATGAGATTATCATATTCAACTTGTCTCATGTCTCAAACCAAAGTCCTTGATATTGCAGTCTCCTGGTTTCTAAAATATTTATTACTTCTACTCCAAGTGGTACTGAATGTGCATGCCATTACATGTCTGGAATTTGAAGCATTTGCTATGACTGAAACATTTCATATACTGCATGGGGAAATACAGAAATTCCATATCGCCAAGAGTGAAGTGCAACTGTCTAATGAAACTGAATTTGCTAATTTCTAAAATCATAAAATGACCTGGAAAAGTAATTCTCAAGAACCAAACAAGTTGCTGATTTTCTAAGTTCTGATGTATACTCCAGTTGCCCTGCAACAAATGCAACAGTTTCAAACTCTCGGATGATTTGCATTAAAGTTTTCTGAATTAGTATCACTGCAATAAAGTAATGCGACACCAGATCATCATTCTGAGATCTCATCCAGTTGTTGAAATAAGTAAAATCCCTTTCACTGGAGCAAAGCAGATAGCCAATTAGGCTCATTCAATGGATCTTCTACATTCTTCTTATTACCAGACTAAAATGTTATTAGTGGAAGCTGATAGAGCAAACTGGATGTCTATCCTTTCAGTTGAAAATTGATACTTGATACGTGGATTTTAAAAACATACACCAAACTGAAATACCTCTGATCATCAATCGCTCATTTGTGCTGAATTGATTATCTCAGTCTTGACAGTACAGAAGGAGCACTACTATTAGTTTCAGCACCCAATCAAGTAAAGAATAGCGAAAAAAAAATCAGCCATGACTCCCATTCCTAACTAGTGGTCAGTGCTGGGCAACACCTGCTTAAACAAAGGACCTCGCAATCCTGAAAAGCTCATTACCCTTGGCAGGGTGAGAGATTAATGGAAAGATTAAAGACTTTAGGAAAGGGAAAATGGCCAATTCCAGTTCACATTGCATAGACTTAAATGCAACTTCAAGAATTAAACTAAAGAGCAAAATGTCAAAAGTAGTAGTAACATCACGATTACATTTGATATCATGTGCAAGACCAGCTAAGCGGAAGCAGAAAAGACATGTTAATACAAGCCTAGAGTTGCTGCAATTGGTGAAAATATATAAAAAGGTAGCTACATTGGCAGATAAAATTTAATGCAAACATAAAGAATTACTTTATACAGGAGAAATGGGTGAAATGTACAGCTCCTTGAATGGGCAACGTGCAAGGCAAGGATGCAACTGAAAGTGACCTAGGAGTCCAAACAGACATAATGCTAACCAGCTAAACAATTCAAAACAACTGGCAAAAATCAACAAATGCTGAATGATACTGTGTAACAATACTGCACAAGACAGTAATTTTAATGGTGCATCTAGTTCACAACTTACATTCACGTAGTCTGGGCAAACGATTCAAGGCACCTCACAATAGCATAATAATCAGACAAACGCTAACACAGTAAATATTTAAAACATTAGAAACAAATGCAGAGAAGACTAAAAAAATAATTCCTGTAATGCAGTCTGCTCATGAAGAAAGACTGAACAAATTAACATTTTATAGCTTGGAACTCAAATATCTTAGAGATGGTCTTAAAAAGATGCACAAGAGAATTGACAGTGTGGAAACAAATCAGTATTTAAGTTAATTTCCAAAAAAGAGAGAAACAGGTTCAAGCTAGTCAAGCAAAAAAAAAAATTATTCATATGGACAGTGATGAATGTATAGAACAGACTTGCTAAAATAGTGCAAGCATCGTTGGAGACCCTGAAAAGACAACAAACCAAGTAGGTTGTGAAATCAGAGGTTTGGAGGTGGTGGGGATGCTGTTGGATCTTTCTGCAAGAATTTAATAGCCAACTAGCCTTGCTCTAGATGAAAAGCATTCATACTAATGGAATATTGGAGTCAAGTCCTATCAGGGTGATAAATATTAAATCATAAAAAATACAAATACAAGAAGAGAAAACAAACCATCGGCAGCAACAAGTGACATTGTCAATAGACGCTCCAGTTAAAAATAAATCTGACTTAAAACGAAAATGAAATCTTCACCCCTCAGTAAATGGATTATATTAGAAGAAAATGAAACTTGCTCTTAACCAATGAACTGGATACTAGTCATGTTTATTAAGTTCTCTCAGCATACATTAACTCAATTGTAAGAAGTTACACATATCACAGGAGGTCCTGGTTGATCCAGAATAGTAACCAATCCTGACAGACTATTCAGGTTCTTTAATTAGTTTGCATTTCTTAGAATTATTTGTAGTGTGTTTGAAATGCATAAGATGATTCTACTACAAGACTTTTTAAAAATTCATCCTTCATGAATCACAACTCTAACTGGGAGATAAAACTGAAACAGGCAGTAACCTGCACCTCACTTCAGCAAACATTATGCTGACAGACCAAGATATTCATCAGATAACATCATAGCCAAGTCTAATCTAGCAGTAATTTATCAATAAATCATAACCTATTTTAGCAAAGATTATTTGAAGAACATTTAGGGGTGGAAAAGTTTGATTTTTCTCCTCTCTAGCCCAGTATGATAAAAAATCAGAGGAGATGACAGCATAATGGTTTACAGCCCAGATAGTGTTACCCTGGGAGACCTCAAACTGATTTCAGAGCCCATGAGGTCTCATAGCATTACGAGGAACATGGACAAAGAAACAATCTGCTGCTTAGCACCAACTGTTCTCTTTCTGCTGATGGATCAATACTCCCATATACAGTGGAATCTCGATAAACTGGTATTTGCTTATCCGAATTTCAGATTATCTGGCAAGATCGCAAGGTCCCAATGCTTGGCTAAACCATGTTATTCGGCATTCGATTATCCGAACATTTGATTATTTCCCACCCGTGTCAAACGGATAATCGAGGTTCTCTGTATTGAGCATCAATTGGAGGAAGCACTGATGACAGCAAAGACATTGAAGCCCTTCACCCAAAGTGCATTCCATGTCTATCACCAAGGGTACCACAGTTACAACACTTCTATCAGTACTTAACTGGGAAGATCGCTCAGATTCCACTGTTCCACAAATTGCCACAAAATATATAAAATCCCAATGAGACCACCAAAATGACTAATTTTCCTGATGGAATGCTACCCAAGACAAAAGTAGTTTACACCAGTGGTCTTCAGGAACAGGAAAATAAACAATTTATTATAATACACAACTTAACAAAAGCATAGACACAAGAGAATTTCTAATCTAAATATACTCCTTTAGAACTCCCAATCAAGACAGACTAAAACCAAATTCTTATTCTACAGTTCACTAGACAGCCAAGTCTTCTCAGGAGCATTGGTCTCCATGGTCATCCCATTCCAAGGGCCCAAAACTCCAATGTTAACTAAAACCAAAAATCATCTTCTCCAAGCTACAGGCGAGTTAGTTTAACCTTTAAGTTGGAAAAAAATGAGGAAACTGGTGATATCCACATTGATTCCATAGGGTTGGAAGGTCCTGAGGCGGAAGTTGAGGCCTTTAGTGCATCAGTACAAATGACAAGGTTAAAACATTTTAACATCAGACGAGGAGTGCTGAATGTCTGGTCCACCTTGGCCTCCTCCTGAGGTGCCCAGTCCTCAGCCAATTTAATTGACTCCATGTGAACAACTGAAGATACTAAATTTTGCAAGGCTATTGGCCCTGGCAACATTCCAGCAAGAGTAGTGATCACTTGTGCATCCCTAGTCAAGCTAGCTCAGTAGTTACAACATTGGCGTCTACTCAGCAATGTGGAAAATTGCCCAGGTACATCATGTACACAAAGCAGGACAAATCTAATCCAATCAACTGCCACACTATCAGTCTACTCTTCATCATCAAACAACAGAACAGCTCATTGACATTACTATCAAAGTAGCACTTGCTCTACAATAACCTGCTCATTGTTGCTCTATTTAGGATCTTTTATTACTACCCAGCTTCTGAATTTATTATAAATATGGTCCAAAAGAAGCAAAATGGAAGGAACTGTGCTTAACATCAAGACAAAATTTGACCAAGTATGGTATCAGAAGTCCAAGCAAAACTGCAGTCAATGGGAGAAAAAAAAAATCCTCCTGAAGTCATATCGAGTACAAAATAGCCAGTTGTTAGAGGTCAGTCATCTCAGCTCTGAAACATTACTGCAGGAGTTCAACAAGGTGCTGTCCTAGATAGTATTTAATCAACCTATATAAAGACTTGAACAGAGAACCACAACAGCCCCATGGTATGCCCAACCACCTTCAGCTGTTTCATTAATGACATTGCCTCCATTATAAAGTCAGAAGGGAAGATGTTGACTAATAATTGCAATGTTCAGCACCATTTGCCTCTACTTAGATACTTTGGTAGCCCATGTTCATATGCAGTAAGACCTGACTGATATATGGCGAGAAACATCCACAATTCAAATGCCAAACAATGACAATTTCCAATAAGCAAAAGTCTTGTCTTTGTTTCTTGACATTCGAACAAAATTACTATTGCTGAATACCTCATTTAACAATTTCCTAGAGTTACTATTGACCAGAAGCTAAACTATACCAGCAATATAAATACTGCAGTTAGAAGGCCAGGTCAGAGGATAGCAATTCTGCAAGTTTTTCACCTTCTGTCCATCACCTACAAGAGGCACACGCCAGGGGTATTGTGGATTACTCTCACTTTGCTTGGATGGGTGCAGCTCCAACAAGCAGCCCAAATCCACTATCTTCAACATCATTCCCTTTACCAGTGATGTACAGTGACAGCAGCATGTATTTATAAGTTACACAGCAAATCACCCAGTGTTGTAACTACTTGTGCCCCGCTACTTGGCTAGGGGAGCACAAGTCTTCACTACTCTTGCTGGAATGCTGCCAGGGTCAGGAGCCTTTGCAGAATTCAGTATCTTCAATTGTTCACATGGAGTGAATTAAATTGGCTGAAAACTGGGCAACTCAGGAGGAGGCCAAGATGGATTCTTCCAATAGCATTGTGCAAGCCCCTAACCTCTACAACCTGTGAGGATGAGGGCAAAAAATGTACAGAAATACCACCAGCTCAAAGTTCCCTTCCAAGCCATATATTATACTGAGAACTATATCACTAATCCTTCACTACTGCTGAGTCAGTGGTCATGGAATTCCCGAGCGGCTGTAGGTATCCCTACAGCCCAAGATTTGCTGCAATTCAAAAGCTGCAGACCATCACCACATTCTCCAAGGCAACAAATGCTGGTCTACCCAGCAATGCTCACATTCTCCGAACAAATAATTAACAAAAAAAAACAAAAAAATCAAAACAAAATCTGGGAACAAACAAAAAAATCCAACAAGTTAAATCTGGCATCAATGACCCAGTGATTTGCTTTATTGTATTCTAAGATTTAACATTAAGAATTTCAAAATATTTGAGAGTACAGCAATAGCTCTATTGACAGAAACATGCAAATTGCTAAGTCGTAATATATGACAAATGTACTGGAGGATATTCAGGCACTAAGCATTTGAGGGAGATGCCTATAAATACAAAGTATGAGAACAATATCCAACAGCACAGACAGACAATGTTAAAGACTGTGCCATGCTTCCACTCATTAGATGCATGAAAGGAACACTGAATCTATCGTGCTATTACACATTTATCTACTCTAATAGAGACTTGCAGATTTTGCAAATTTCTGCAGTTCCCTGCTTCCAAATAACTTAAAAAACCAGGCCATCAGCAGCCCTTTGATTCAGTACTCTCTCAATCAGAATAGCCAAGATTGGACGTTGATTATAACAAGGGAGTAACTTGCATTCCAATTCATGCTTAGAAACAATCTTAAAATTAGATCGACCTCTGCCCTGGTCACTAGCTCAAACTGGTTAATGTGTAAACTTTAAATCAAACAAGGGTGCAAATAGCTAAGTTAATCATTCATTTCATAATTTCTTATTCTGTATCATTGATTCAGGTGATGGGAAAAAATATCAACAATGATTCAATCTGGTAACCCACGCTGGAATGCACTATATGATCTTTGGAAAAGGAAAGAATCAGGTTAAACTACAATGGTTCTCCCTACTCCCCAAGTGCCAGTCTAAGTTCACCAGCTCACATGAATAACAATGATTTTCAGGGCACTTCATACCTGGAACTGCACACAGCATCAAGTCACAGCAGAAAGTAAAACAAAGACAATTAATTCCACTGAAGGTGGCAGCCCTGTCAGTATCTTGCTCAAGGAGCTATCTTTCACATGAAGGTCTGAGGAGTGTGTATCCTGGGTTACTACTCTACAGAAAGCATCATACTGAATCAGAGTCTGTCTCCAACTGATGTTCCTATACCAGTATTAAATTTGCAGGAAAATAACTTTGAGTAGTAAAGTTCAAAAATCCAAACTGCTATTTTCCTATGCTACACATCGACACTGATATCAAAAGTAATACTACAACTCAAGTGATCAGAAACAGAACTTAAGGTCAAGAGATCTGAATGTCTGTGACACCAAGCAGTGCACTGCCTTTTTGCAACTCATCAGGGAAACTGGGACAAGTCCAAATGACCACCATCCAACTTCTAAAAGACAATTACTAGGAAGTGATAAAACAAATTTGTAACAGATTACTGAGAAACTTCTCAAATTCCTCAATATACCAGAGTTTCAAATGCTGCAAAAGCCAAATGCTGAAAGAAACAATGACACTGCTCAAATTCTAAACCCCTCCAATTCAGCACGAAACAGCCCTGAACTTCAGGTTAATCATTCCAGTTTCTGTGAGTTAATTTTTAATATCGATACTTGTGAACTTTGGTTCATCGAAATGTCTGATCATTCTGATGTTTAGTTTAGCTGTAGTTAAGCGCCAGTAGTGCATATTCCTTTATTGCCTCCCCTACCATGTGGCCAATTGCAGTGCCAGCTCTTGGCAACATGCCTAAACTGAATCGGAAAGTGGATTTAAAAGGGAACATGTCATCACCGAATACTACAAAATCCCCTCTACAGCTTACCAGAACAGCACAAAGTACACTATTAAAGCTCCAAGTAGTACAGCTTTTAAAGTCAAATTTCCTCAAAAAGAAATTCCCTCTAGAAATTTGTATTATGATATACCCTTTAAAAAGCTCACATGAAATTCCAAACAAAAGGTCAGTTACTTGTATAAACAAAACTACTTGCAGATCTTTACAATATTAACCAACTGAATATCATTTTACATTTGAACAGCATATCAAGTTTACATGTGCATCAAACAATTGAGATATACATTTTTTGCACTTTGGTAAAAGTTACACATTGAGTTTTACATGTACGTAACTGCAGCAGAATTGATTACATTAGATTAATACAAGGGTTACCATCTGTGCTGTCCCCTCAATCACAGTTTTCGGAAATACAGTAGCGACCCATCAGAACAGTAGTGGCAACTGAAAAGGTTTTTTGGTAGCACAATTTCAAAGGTTAGCAAATCTATCTGATGAATTACTGCAGTCGCTGTGCATTTGAAAGCTGGTAAAATAAATTAGCTGTTGGTAGCCAAGAACTTAAATATTGTTGGACAAGGGACATGCTGATAAAACTTCTGATTTTATACTTGTGAGGGCAGATGCAAAGATACCAAATTTCAAAGGAAACATTTTACAGCATGAGAAAAAGGATGCAGACCGGTTAACAAGTGGACTCTGACAGAAAATGCACCAGTGAACATGATTCCACTAAGTCACAAAACCAAAACAACTGAGGCTGCTGGAAATCTGAAACAAAATCAGAAATTGCTGAAAAATCTCAGCAGGTCTGGAAGCATCTAGAGGGAAATTAGAGCTAATTAGAATCCAGTGACCCTTCTGCAGAATCAACAGTAACTTGGTCAATCCAACTGTGATTCTCTCTCTTCAGGCTCTACCTATATCTATTGTTGCTTATTCTCTCTCATTCCACATCTTCTGTGTAAAAAGCATCCTTTTCCTAGCTACCATCTGCAGATTCCTTCTGCTGTACAACATGTAATGTAACATCCATATAGTCCCCCAGAACCATATGGCTGCTCTCTCTCATTAGAGGGACAAATGGTGGCGTGTTTAACCTGAGGGTTTACCTCAGGCTACGGATGAGATTGAGAAGGTGGGAGCTTCATGGTAACCTCAGTCAATATGGGAACTGAACCCATTTTGTTCACGTCACCCTGCGATGCAAACCAGCTGTCCAACCAACTGAGCTATCCATCCTCTACTCTGTTATCAGACTCACCTCAACAACTACTTCACGAATATGGCTCAGCCACTTTGTCATGTACAGACCTGACACCATTTCAAACTGCTGCGATGCTTCAAACACAGACAATACTCTCCACCGACAAGATTCTATTAAATTAAAATGACATTCTGCATATGACACAAGCCCATTGTACACATTGGAAATGACATAGGAAGGAAAAAGGATGAGAATCTGAAGAGAGAATATAGAAAATTAGGCAGCAACTTAAAAAGGTCCTCGAGGTTAGTAATATCTGGATTACTCCTGGTGCTACGAGCTAGTGAGAGTAGGAATAGAAGGATAAAGCAGATGAATGCGTGGCTGAGGAGCTGGTGCAGGAGAGAGGGCTCCCATTTTTGGATCATTGGAATCTCTTTTGGGGCAGAAGTGACCTGTATACAAGAAGGTCGGTTTGCACCTGAACTAGAAAGGGGACTAATATACTGGCAGAGAAACTTGCTAGAATTGTTCAGGAGGAATTAAATTAGTGAGAGTGTGTGTGTGTGTGGGGGGGGCGGCATTGGGGGTTGGTGGTGATGAGGTGGGACCAGGGAGACAATGAGGAAAGAGATCAATCGGAGACTGCTCCAGTTGGGGAAAGGAGATAGTCAAGCAGTCAGGAACAAAGCAGAGAACAGGATAGGACTGATAAATTAAACTGCATTTATTTCAATACAAGAAGCCTAACAGGGAAGGCAGATGAACTCAGGGAATGGTTAGGAACATGGAACTGGGATTTCATAGCAATTACAGAGATGTGGTTCAGGAATGAACAGGACTGACAGCTTGATGTTCCAGGTTGTAGGAATGCTATAGGAAGGATAGAAAGGAGGTTAAGAGAGGGGGGTGTGGCATTTTTGATAAGGGAAAACATTACGGCTGTACTCAGGGAGGGTATTCCTGGGAATGCGTCCAGGGAAGTTATTTGGGTGAAACTGAGAAACAGGAAAGGAATGATCACTTTATTGGGGTTGTATTGTAGACCCACCTCAAAAGTCAGCAGGAAATTGAGAAACAAATTTGTAAGGAGATCTCAGTTATCTGTAAGAATTACACAACATCAAGTTATAGTCCAACAGCTTTATTTGGAAGCACAAGCTTTCAGAGCGCTGCTCCTTCATCAGGTGGTTGTGAGATTTTTAAACTTTGTACACCCCAGTCCAACACTGGGGTCTCCAAATCATCTGTAAGAAAAATGATAAGGGATTTTTAACTTTCCAACATAGACTGGGACTGCCATAGTGTTAAGGGTTTAGATGGAGAGGAATTTGTCAAGTGTGTACAAGAACATTTTCTGATTCAGTACATGGGATGTACCTGCTACAGAAGGTACAAAAATTGATCTACTCTTGGGAAATAAGGCAGGGCTGGGGACTGAGATGTCAGTGGGGGAGCACTTCAGGGCCAGCGACCATAATTCTATTAGTTTTAAAATAGTGATGGAAAAGGATAGACCAGATCCAACAGTTGAAGTTCCAAATTGGAGGAAGGCCAACTTTAATGGTGTTAGGCAAGAACTTACAAAAGTTGATTGGGGTCAGATGTGCACAGGTAAAGGGATGGCTGGAAAATGAGATAACAAGAGTCCAGAGACAGTATATTCCTGTTAGGGTGAAAGGCAAGGGTGTAGGGAAAGCTGGATGATGAGAGAAACTGAGGTTTTGGTAAAGCATATGTCAGGTACAGACAGCAGAGTTTAAGTGAATCCTTAGGAGAGTATAAAGGCAGTAGGAGTATACATAAGAGGGAAATCAGGAGGGCAAAAAGGGGACATGAGATAGCTTTGGCAAATAGGTTTAAGGAGAATCCAAAAGGGATTTTATAACAATATTAAGGACAAAAGGATAACTCGGGAGAGAATGGGGCCCCTTAAACATCAGTAAGGCAGCCTAAGTGTGGAACAACAGGGGACATGGAAGATACTAAAGGAGTATTTGCATCAGGACTTTACTCTGGAGAAGACGCTACCTGATGAAAGAGCAATGATCCAAAATCTAGTGCTTCCAAATAAACCTGCTGGCCTATAACCTGGTGTTCTGATATTTTTAACAGGGCAGCAGCTGTACAGGACATTGGTTAGGCCACTTCTGGTCTCCTTCCTATCGGAAGGATGTTGTGAAACTTGCAAAGGTTCAGAAAAGATTTACAAGAGTTGGAAGGTTTGAGCTATAGGGAGAGGCTGAATAGGCTGGGGCTGTTTTCCCTGGAGCGTCAGAGACTGAGGGGTGACCTCAGAGGTTTATAAAATCATGAGGGGCATGGATAGGATAAATAAAAAACATCTTTTCCCTGGGGTGGTGCAGTCCAGGACTAGAGGGCATAGGTTTAGGATGAGAGGAGAAAGATATAAAAGGGCCCCAAGGGGCAACTTGTTTTCACACAGGTGGTGGTACGTGTATGGAATTAACCGCTAGAGGAAGTGGTGGAGGCTGGTACAATTATAGCATTTAAAAGACATTTGGACAGGTATATGAATAGGAAGGGTTTAGAGGAATATGGGCCAAGTGCTGGCGAATGGGACTAGATTAGGTTAGCGTGGACAAGTTGGACCGAAGGGTCTGCTTCTGTGCTGTACTTTTCTATGGCTATGACATGGAAGATATAGAATGTGGGGAAATAGATGGCGACATCTTGAAAAATGTCCATATTACAGAGATGGTACTGCTGGACGTCTTAAAACGCAAAGGTGAACCCAGAACTCTCTGGGAAGCTAGTGAAGCGATTGCGGGGCCCTTTACTGAGAAGGGGAATCTCGATTATCCGAAGGAGATCTTCAGGTCCCGATAGAAGCATTACATCAAAGAGCTGTTTCAATCCTAAATGGACTTTGGTTCACAGTGAGTAAAAACAATCTCTGCCAAGAACAGTGCTGGACATTAATGGGAGCCCAGGCACTATCTCGCTGTCTTTCTCTCCACCCCCCACCAACACACACACACTCCTATGTAGAACTCCAGGGAAAGTGAACCCTAAACCCCGCCCCCCCCCTCCAAGATATTCTCTCTAACATTGTCCTGTACAGGGCAGAGGTGGAACCTCTGTCAAAAAGTTGCAGTAAAAAGTTCCGTGTGTGGCTGTTTGCACGTGCGTGCACGTTATTTAGAGACTTATCCCACAAAGGCAGCAGCAGTCTTACTGTTGGTGTCCAGTCTGGTTACCCCCAGTGGGGGGGCTGACAGAGCCAGGGACGCATGGGGAGCGGGGAGGTGTACACTGCGGTGGCTTGGCCGGGGACAGGGCCACGGATGGGGCTCGGACAGTGGGGGGCGGGCAGGCAGGGATCGGTGTTGGGGGCGGGATGGGGCAGGGGCTTGCGTGCACTGTGTTGCTGCCTTGTCTCTTGAATGGGGGAGCAGACTTTACAGAAAACTCTAAGCCCCAGAGGAGAGGCATTTAATCGATTAACTGAATAATCAATTATCCAAACAAAATAGTGCCCGCCCATCTCGTTCAGATAATCGAGGTTCCTCTGTATTTGGATCAATAGTCACAGGTGAGGTGCTGGAAAATTGGAGGTAGTCTAACATGGTGCCACTATTTAAGAAAGGTAGTAAAGAAAAGCCAGGGAACTATAGACCAGTAAGTCTGACATCGATGATGGGCAAGTTGTTGGAGGGAATCCTGAGGGACAGGATTTACATGCATTGGGAAAGGCAAGGACTGATTAGGAATAGTCAGTATGGTTTTGTGTATGGGAAATCATGCCTCACTAACTGGACTGAGGTTTTTGAAGTAGTAACAAAGAGGATTGATCAGGGAAGAGGGGTGGACATGATCTACATGGACTTCGGTAAGGCATTCAACAAGGCCCCTCATGGTAGGCTGGTTAGCGAGGTTAGATCTCATGGAATACAGGGAAAACTAACCCGCCTCAGGCGACTGACTGTGTGGAGTTTGCACATTCTCCCCGTGTCTGCGTGGGTTTCCTCTGGGTGCTCCGGTTTCCTCCCACAGTCCAAAGATGTGCAGGGTCAGGTGAATTGGCCGTACTAAATTGCCCGTAGTGTTAGGTAAGGGGTAAATGTAGGGGTATGGGTGGGTTCGCTTCGGCGGGTCGGTGAGGACTTGTTGGGCCGAAGGGCCTGTTTCCACACTGTAATGTAATCTAATCTAATCTAACCATTTAGATATGGAATTGAAGAGGGTAGTGGTGGAGGGTGGCTTTTCAGATTGAATGCCTGTGACCAGGGGTGTACCACGAGGATCGGTACTGGGTCCACCGCTTTTCATCATTTATGTAAATGATTTGGATAGGAACATAGGAGGTATGCTTATTAAGTTGGCAGATGACACCAAAATTGGAGATGTAGTGAACAGTGAAGACGATTACCTTAGAGTACAACGGGATCTTGATCAGATGAGCCAATAGGCAGAGGAGTGGCAGATGGAGTTTAATTTAGATAAATGTGGGGTGTTGCATTTTGGAAAGGCCAAATTCAGCAGGGACTATACACGTAATAGTAAGGTCCTGGGGAGTGTTGCTGAACAAAGAGACCTTAGGAGAGCAGGTTCATTGTTCCTTGAAAGTGGAGTCACAGGCAGACAGGATAGTAAAGGCGACATTCAGTATGCTTTCTTTTATTGGTCAGAGCATTGAATATAGGAATTTGGAGGTCATGTTGCAGCTGTACAGGATATTGGTTAGGCCACTTCTTAATATTGGAAGATAGGCAATTCTGGCCTCCCTCCTATCTGAAGGATGTTGTGAAACTTGAAAGGGTTCAGAAAAATGGATGTTGCCAGTGTTGGAGGATTTGAGATATAGGGAGAGGCTGAATAGGATGAACCTGTTTTCCCTGGAGCGTCAGAGGCTCAGGGGTGACCTTATAGAGGTTTATAAAATCATGAGGGGTATGGATAGGGCAAATAGGCAAGGCCTTTTGCCAGTGGTGGGAGAGTCCAGAATGAGACGGCATAGGTTTAGGGAGAGAGGGGAAAAATTTAAAAGGGACCTAAGGTGCAACCTTTTCACAGAGGGTGGTGTGTTTATGGAATGAGCAGCCAGCGGAAGTGGTGGAGGCCAATACAATTACAACATTTAAGGAGCATCTTGATGGGTACATGAATAGGAAGTGTTTACAGGGATATTAGCCGGGTGCTGGCAAACAGGACTAGAGCAGGTTAGGATATTTGCATGGCATGGATGAATGGAACTGAAGGGTCTGTTTCCATAATGTACATCTGTGACTCTACCTGCAAATTAAAACATAACGCACAGGGATAATGGCTCCCTGGTACACTGCCCATTGACACCAGCCAAAGCATTGCCATGGAGAGTACACAAGCGGGACATTGTTCCTGTGCATTTTTTTTTTAATTGCAAATGTTGTGTCGCATACAGAATGTAATTTTAAATTAAATAGCAACCTGGCAATGGCTATTATCAGCCATTACCGCCCCATCGTGGATACACTTTTGCAAGGATTCACAACTGCACCCTCCTCAATATTTATTAGATTGCTCAGGGTCCAATTTGTCAACTGAAATCATACTTTAAAAACTTGGTCACACCCTTTTCCCAGCACCATCAGCATGACCTCTGAGAAGTTAGAAGCATTGTCATTAGAATCAGCACCTAGTCTCAAGACGACTGGAGACTGATAGCAGCGGAAATAGACCAACCAATTTTTCAAAAATATCTTGCGTAGAGGCAACAAGGCTGTGACTTCTAGATGAGTATCAGAATGGGCAGAAAACAAATCGGTCAGATAACACACTGAGACCCAAATCAGTTATTACCCACAGGCAGTAGAAGAATCATTTATTCTAAACTAGTTGGACATTAAACACTTTGCTCATCCATTTGAGGGTGGCATGGTGGCTCAGTGGTTAGCACTGCTTCCTCACAGCGCCAGGGTTCCAGGTTCGATTCCAGCCTTGTGTGACTGTGCAAACTCTGCACAGACATTCTTCCCGTGTCTGCGTGGGTTTCCTTCCACAATCCAAAGACATGCTAAACTGCCTACACAATAGTGCTCAGGGATGCAAGGTTAGGTGCATTAGTCAAGGGTAAATGTTGAGTAATGGGCAATAGGTTTGGGTGGGATATTCTTCAGAGGGTTGGTGTGGACTTGTTGGGCCGAAGGGCCTGTTTCCACACTGTAGAATTTTTTTCTTAGAATTCCTAAGTATCTGATGCTTTATTACCTCCATATGGGTATATTATGTGTTTTCCCCACTTGAGGTTGAGGCAGCACCTTTGAAGTGAAGGTTGAAATATTTTTATTTCTGATCATTAATTCATGGGATGTGAACAAAGCTAACAGAACTTATGGTAGAGCAATTTGCTCATGATCCCGCCATCTGCTAGGTCAGTCTCAAAGCACTCAAGTGTTCATAACATCTCCCTCAAATCCAAGTTTGGCAAAAATGTCATGAGAGAGATTTTGATGTTACAGTTTGGAGGAAGTGAGGACTGCAGATGCTGGAGATCAAAGTTAAGTGTGGGGTGCTGGAAAAGTACAACAGATCAGACAGCATCCAAGTAGCAGCAGAATCGACATTTCAGGCATAAGCCCTTCATCAGGAAGAGGCTTGTGGGCCGGGAGTTGCTGAGAGATAAATTTTGGGGGGGAAAGAGTAGCTGAGATTGTGATAGGTAGATGAAGGTGATAGGTAGGAGGGTGGAGCGGATAGATGGGAATGGAGGAGTACAGGTCAAGAGGCCACCGCATCCTCAGCTACCTACCCCCCCAGCCCCTCCCATTTATTTCTCAGCATCCACCCCACCCCCAAAGCCTCCTTCCTGAATGGCTTATGTCCGAAAGGTCGATTCTCCTGCTTTTTGGATGCTACCTGACCTGCTGTGCTTTTCCAGCACCACACACTCGACTCTTGATTGTAAAGCTTGAATGAATACACCATTGTTCCTTCTGCAGCACAAAGTACACATTTCAAATATTACAATGTTGCAAAGCTAGATTTTCAGTAATGACAACAATGAAAACAAAATACTCAACAACACAAGTCATTTTCTTGCTGAAGATATATCCACATTTCGACAGGATCATTGCTTAGTACAATCGACTAGTTTTACATTAAAAAAAACTGAAGCACATTTCATTGTACAATTAACTTAAATACAAAAATCGTTGCATTAAACAAGAGAAACTTTTAATAACAAAAGGGAGATCAAGCATTGTCATATGGTCCAAGATATTTTAATAATTTACTGACTGCCAGATTTTGCAATCTTAATTACTAGGCAAAATGTACATTGCATGCTGCAGTTATATTGATTTATTATCAAAGTATACCAAATGATGTACATAAAACACTGGCTTTGTGCAACATCCATTGAAGTTCAATGCAGATTAACACTCTCACATCCTGATTATATCCCAATTTCCAAATAGGGCAGCGTCCAGGGTCCAACCACCTTCTGAGCTTCATCAACAACCTTCCCATTGCAACAAAATCAGAAGTGGAACTGCGCATAATGCTCAGCTCTATTTGTAATATCCTGGTAATTAAGCCATCAAAGGTCTTGCAGACAAGGTCTTGTAGAAACGTGAAGCATTCGAGATGGTACTCAAAAATGGCTTTAAGTATTTCACAAAAAAAAATCAGAAACAATGGTACAGGAGACCATTGTCTCTGCACTGTCTGAGCATAGTTTAGTGCCATTCTCCTACTCCTTCCACATTCTATTTAAATAATCATCTAATGCTACTTTGAATGCCTCAACTGAACCTGCCTCTACCACACTTCCAATAGAGGTCTTCTTGTACATCATTACCTCTAGGCCAGAATGTTGTACATCAAATCCCATCTGCCCTGAAGTTACATCATACCTACGAGACTTCCAAGCAGTACATGCCTGATCCAAACCACTCGACTAGATGAACATATTTATTGTCCTGAAGGGCTTTTGCCCGAAAAGTCGATTTTTCTGCTCCTTGGATTGTGCCTGACCTGCTATGCTTTTCCAGCACCATTCTAATCTTGTCTCTAATCTCCAACATCTGCAGTACCCACATCTGCCATATTTATTTCCCATGTCACAACCTGTGCTTCTCTTAAATATAACTTTAAACCTATCTCCTCTTAATTTTTGATCCTTTTATGAACAGGAACAGTTTTCCTCAATCCAGACCCTTCATGATTTTGAAAACATATTCAAATCTTCTCTTAGCCTTCTCATTTCCAAAGACAGTAATCCAACTCAACAATCAATCGGATCTTCCACATCTTGTAAAGTCGAGATTAGATATTAACAGTATTCCGGAATGATGATTCCTTCCCATCTTTCAAAACCCCTGATCATCTACAATTGGTGTGAATCACAAATCAAACCGAATATCCTTTATTTGCTTGGATTAGGGCAGCAGCACAACAAAGTCTTTTGAACGACATGATCGATTCACCATTACTAAAGCTACATGAACTCCCCAGTGTTGTTTCGGCAGCATATCTCAAAACAAAGGCGTCGAGCATTTAGAAGCACAGGTTGCAAAGAAACTCCTTCACCCAAGTAACATGCAGTCATAGCTTTGGCAAATAATTATCATTTGGTTATCATCAACACAGGGTCAAACTTCCACAAATTTTGCACAATTATATTCAGACTGATAGTACTATGTATATTTGTGCACTAAATCTAAATACTCGTGAGAACACAAAAATTGTCATATTTCCTCCACTCCACATGACTCTCACTACCTCCTACGGCCCCCACCCATCAAATCTTCTGTATAACCTTTCCCATGCAACCTCCCCTCCCCCTTCAACCATCCTCCTCCAACCCTCCCCCTTCTCACTCCACATCATCCCACTCCTGTTCTCCACTATCTTACACTCGCCCTACAGCCCACCCACGCTCTACCTCACATCTTTTACCCTCCCAACTCCCCTCACCCCTTCCCCCAGAGAGTTCTCTAACAATCAGATACCCCTCCACTCTTCTCTCCCCCTCCATATTACCCTCACCGCCTCCCACTACCTCCACCCCTCAGGAAACCTTCTGTATTACATTTCCCATCAACCTCTCTCTCTCTCCGCTCGGCCATCATGCCCCTCCCCTTAATGGGCCGCGTTATTATTTTGTTTTTTTCCTTTTCCAGCCTAACCTTCCTTCCCCTCAGTACTGGTCTACATTCCTATTGCTCTGGTACTTACAGCTTCCGCCTTCCCCTCAGGGCCCACTCCGTTCCCCTCAGCAACATAACATGGCGACCAGCGCGAACCTACCAATCAGCACCAGGATCTGAAGCAGGAGGGACGCCAGCCAATCAGAGGGAGGTGAACACACCTTCCTCGGAAATCAAACGAATCAGAGATCGTCTCATACCAACCAGGAGCCGCCGGGACCCTCTGACCAATGAGTTGGAAGCAGCTCACGGTAACCAATCAGAAACGCCTCTTTCCCGTTCTGTCGCCATCCTTTGGATAATTGACGATGATGTGTTTTAACTTATGTCCAATCAAAATGCACAGCGCGGCAAGCAGCAACCAATCAAACACGTTGGGTGCTCCACCTGGTGGCGGTTCAGTGGTTGCCCATTATTCAGCATGCTTGATCCTTTCTTTTACAGTATTTCCTTCACAGCATTACTCTTCCCAGGCCCTCTCTCTCTTTCTTCTCTCTCAACTCTCTTCCCTCTTTTTCTCCTCTCCCCCGCCCCCCCCCCACCTTCTGTTGAAATGAAGGTTAAGCTTTGCCCTTTTCAGCTACCTTCACTGATGACACAGAAAACTGTCTTCCATTTCATGTGCTCAGGTAAATAAATCTCAAGGAATAAGTCTAAACATCAGTAACATAAGAAAAACTGAATATATGAACATAGAGAGTGAGACATTTATATTTTGCCTCTAATATGTTGTTCTGAGGTACAGCATAAAAAGGAGTTGTGCATCAGGACCTTGCAGAAGCCCTGAAGCAGCAGATTCTCAGGGAATTTCCTGGGAAATTGCAGAATCCAATGGGTAATTCCCCTCCAAATGAATCCCAGTGAACGATCCATTTAAATCAGATTGTGGAGGTTTCCATTTAATGGCTCGTCTGGAAAAACTAAACAGTTAAAAGCCTAGCATTTTATAAAATTAGTATTTTTTTCTGAATAACTATTAAATTGACAAACTAAGTTACCAAAGAAACTACCTGATGAAGGAGCAGTGCTCCGAAAGTCTAGTGCTTCCAAATAAACCTGCTGGACTATAACCTGGTGTTGTGTGAATTTTAACTAAGTTACCCAACACATACAGCCCCAATACACCTCCCCTCATTTCCTTCCAGGGATTGATATTCCCCTTTCTCTGGGGATGAAACTTCACCCACCCTCATCCCTCGGACCTGATACTATCCCTCCATCCAGAACCTGACACCCACCTCTCTCCCAGGGTCCAATAACGAACCCCCCCCCCCAATCAAATACGACAACTCCTGCCCAACCCAACCTACACTAAGCATGCCATCATTGACCTGCCGCCCTTAGCATCTTATGACTTGGCACCTTGGTACCCAACCCACTGGACATTGTAACATCACATTTGCCCTTTCACAGGAGCTGTCAAATTTCCTGTCTGTGCTTCTGTACATTAAAATCTTAGAATACAGTAACTAATGAAGTGTAAAGGGGCATGTGGTTTGACTTCCCCTGACTATCCAACACTGCAAGCAAGCTGATAAGTTTAAATACCCTCCGCATTTCTGAAGAAGCCGTGATCAGAATCACCGATCACAAATTCTGAGATCTAAACATAAAAATGTAGGGGCAATCTGACTGTAATTACCCTTTTTGGAAAAGCTAGCCCAAAGTGTTTTTAGAATAGTTTCTTAGAACTGCATCTTTTGGACCCGACCGGTGTACAGGATAGGCTTTTCTTTAGATTTTAGATTAGATTACTTACAGTGTGGAGACAGGCCCTTCAGCCCAACAAGTCCACACCGACCTGCAACCCACCCAGACCCATTCCCCTACATTTACCCCTTCACTTAACACTACGGGCAATTTAGCATGGCCAATTCACCTAACCTGCACATTTTTGGATTGTGGGAGGAAACCGGAGCATCCAGAGGAAACCCACGAAGACATAGGGAGAATATGCAAACTCCACACAGAGAGTCACCTGAGGTGGAAATTGAACCCAGGTCTCTGGTGCTGTGAGGCAGCAGTGCTAACCACTGTGCCACCGTACTTACCTGGTACAAGTACATTATAATAGGATTTAGTGATTATAGATAGGTTAAATTAATTGGGAAAAGTCTGGCATTAATTATCTAACTAGACATTATTTTTAAGAACCTAGTATGGAGTCTGTCAGGACCCAGTCACTGTCAGCCTGAGCTTCAACAATTTACACAGTCTCACTTCTCCAATTATTGTGATTTTTTTTCCTTCTGTTTGTTTTATAGCTGCAAATGGGATGT
>NC_057737.1:33731273-33732376 GCF_004010195.1 Chiloscyllium plagiosum
GAGTACTGAGGCTGTTGCCGCGATGCCATCATTGTGGGGGATGCTGGTGTAGAGTGCGGAAACGTCCATTGTGACGGGGAATGTTCCCGGTTTGACTGGTCCGTGGGTGCTGAGTTTCTGTAAGAAATCCGTAGTGTCATGACAGAAGCTGGAGATCCCCTGTACAATAGGGTTCAAGATGCCTTCCACATAGCCGGAGAGATTCTCACACAGGGTCCCATTGTCCAACACAATGGGACGTCCCATTGTGTTGGCTTTGTGTACCTTTGGAAGGCAGTAGAATTCGCCTACACGAGAAATACGTGGGATGAGGACGCGTAGGGATCTCTGAAGGACTGGATCCAAAGTTTTGATCAATGTGTTTAATTCACGGGTGTGTTCTTTGGTCGGATCAGCTGGTAGTTGCCTGAAGTGTTCCTGATTGTTCAGTTGTCGGTACACTTCCTTGCAGTAATCTGTTCTATTCTGAATGACAATGGCTCCTCCTTTATCTGGTGGTTTGATGACAATGTTGTGATTGGTTTTGAGAGCCTGGATGGCATTGCGTTGTGAACAGGTGATGTTTTGCTCTACCTTGTGGGTACGGTTGATGAATCTGGCATTTATACATTTCCTGACGGGTTGAGCATACATGTCAAGCCCAGGGCAGCGGCCCTCCGGTGGGGTCCAAGTTGACACCTTCTTTGGTCACTCCTTTACAGATCCATGTGATGACTGTTCTAGTTCATCAGTGGGCTCATTGGGATCACTGCTGGCACCTTGAAAGAATTCCCGGAGTCTCATTCATACTTCACCTGGAAGTACTCAGGGATGCCCTCACAAGAATGGGGTACAATGCCCAACTCATTGACTGCCAATTCCGACGTGCCTCAGCAAGGAACTGTAATAACCTCCTCAGGAGACAGACACATCCTGCAACCGACAGGGTACCCTTCGTTGTTCAGTATTTCCCAGGAGCTGAAAAATTATGCCATGTTCTTCGTGACCTGCAATACATTATCAAGGCGGATGAGCACCTCACCAAGGCCTTCCCCACATCTCCACTACTTGCCTTTAAACAACCGCTAAACCTCAAACAGATTGTTGTTCGTAGCAAGCTGCCC
>NC_057737.1:33733278-33764999 GCF_004010195.1 Chiloscyllium plagiosum
GTGTTTCCAATTAAACCTGTTGGACTATAATCTGGTGTTGTGTGATTTTTAACTTTGTACACCCCAGTCCAACACCGGCATCTCCAAATTATAAGTCTTTAAATAGTATCAAAATTTCAACTGTTTTGCAAGAGATTGCAATTCTTTGTTTTCAAATATCAAGCATTGAAACTCACTCAAAAGCCATCATGGACTGCCTCTATGACAGCTCACATCTTGTTAGTTCAATCTCTTCTTTGAGACTGGATTTCCAAAGCAACACTCCGACACTTCTCACTCACACAATTCCAGCTGACCAGCAGTCTCTTGCAGCTAACATGGAGTCACCTTCACTAACTAAAACTCAGTGAACAGATCTCGGTGATTTCTCAAAATTCTCTGAGGATGGGCCATTCTTGTGATAAAGCAGGAGTAAATGTTTCAAGCACTGGAACATCTTGTGCTTAAATTTTACAATCTTGAAAGGTTACCAGCCCACAAGCATGCATGAATAAATAACAGTGGGTTTTATCACAGTACCCTTGCTGGCAAACCACTCCACACAAATCTAAATTGACTCATTCACCTGTCAATATTTCACCCTCGTGAAAGCCACAGAACACAACCGGCAGCAACTGCCAGATGCTGGTTTCTGCCATACTTCTTTTGGAAGCCCATCAGAGCTCACATATGTGTCTGATTCGAATTGAGCAGCACTTATAGGGGTGACATGAATTTTCCTCCTGTTCTTCGGCTGTTTCACCGGACTCACGTGTACTTTTTACTGGCTTTTGAGTTTTCTGCCAACCCATATGCTGCTTTGCTGCCTTTTTGCTGGATGAAATGATAATATCACTTCGTCACCAGTAACAAATGCTTGTATTTACGTAAAACCTGAAGACACTGAGACCAATGGTGGAGCAATAATACTGCAGATGCTTGAGAGACCAGAATTAAATCAGTACATGCCTCTGGGAGAGTTGTATGACTGCGAGAATATAGAAATAATGAGGGATGAGACTATGCTGGGAAGTGACAGCAAGAATACGAGTTTTAAAATGGAGCCATTGTTTAACCAGGAACCCACACAGGCAAGTGAACACAGGTGGATGGGTGGACTGCATTCCATATGAGTTAAGGCATGGGCAAAGTTTAGAATGTAGAAAATGGAAGTCTGTCCAGGAATACATTAGAGTTGTCAAGTCTAGTGGTAACAAAAGATGTAGCAACGGACTTGAAGCAGGAGCAAAGTCAGAGGTGGAATTACTCAATCTCAGTGATAGCACAAATTGACTGGTCAGCTTCAAAAATGACATTAGGTTCGTGAACAGACTAGTTTGGTCTCTGGTAGTTGCTAGAAGAGAGATGGAATCAGTGATGAGGGAACAAAATTTGTGGTAGGGTTTTAAGACAATTGTTCCAGTCTTCCCAACATTTAATTGGAGCAACTTTGTCTTCTTCTGATACCAGTGACATCGAGGAAGGTCATGCCTCACCAAGCTGATGGAATTTTTTGAAGAGATGATAAGGATAATTGATGAGGGAAAGGCTATGGACATAGTTTATATGGACTTCAGTAAGGCATTTGATAAAGCTCCACATGACAGATTGGTACAAAAACTAAAATCTCATGGGATTTGGGGTGGGCTGGCCAGACGGAGACAAAACCTGCTTATTCACTGGAATGGGTGCTTTTCAGAATGGAGACTGGGAACTAGTGGTGTTCTACATATCAGTCTATGGTCCTCTTGATTTATAGTATATATCAATGAAATAGACAAAAATTGGGTGGTTGATTATTAAATTAGCAGATGACATGAGGATTGGTGGGGTTGCAGATAGTGCCAATGATTGTGAAAGGATACAGCAGGATATAGATAGATTGAAAAAACTCAGACATTCTGTCAGCATCTGTGGAGAGAAAGTAGAGTTAACATTTTGGGTCCAATGACCTTTCTTTGGTGATATATTGGCAGTGCCTATGTGGGCCACAACAGCTGTATCTTGCTCCTCCCACTGTAACTTCAGCCTCTGTAGTCAGTAATTGATTCTGAAATGGCTGAGCCAGCCATTCAATTGAAGGTCAATCAGGAATGGGCAACAGGCTGGCTTTACCAAGGACACCCACAAAAGCTGGCTCTTGACCAGCACAGCTGCTTTGAGGGCAGAGTGCAGTGGCACAGAGATTCTGGGCATACACAAAGGATCTGACAGGCAGTGCCTTTCTCAGCACCAGCCAAGCCACATCTTGGTGCATGTTAGAAAGTCTGGTGATGTGGATTTCTGCCAAATAACTTTGAGACTCTGCTCAGGGAACCAGCTGACAGGATCAACCCTCTCTTTTTCCTGCAGGGTCTCAAGGACACTAGGTACTGACCACTTCCTGATGGATTTGTGGTCAAAGATGTGTTTCTTTACAAATATTTCCACAAGGGACAGGTGTTATGGAACAGTCCAACTACTTGGAGAGTTCCATGTGCCAAAGCCAAGCCATTCCTTCGGAATACCAGGGACAGGTAGAACCTCAGTACACAGTGACACTTGGTGTTGTGTACCGAGGGTCCACGCAGAGTTTGATGCAACCACATACAAAACTGGTCATCGGGATGAGAGTGGCATTGAGTACATCCTACCCATGACCCCTCCCCCACAACCCCACCCATCCAGAGCTTTGTACGCGATATCCCTGAGGATAGGGACCACATGAAGTGGAAGATAATTCAGGTGAATGAAATGATGCAGGTTCTGGAAACGGGCTAGACATCCGGCACATACTATAGCAACTGATGGCCAGGTTTTCACCTGCAATGGAGAGGTAATGGTGCTCCCATTTGCCCAGATTCTGCCTCAGCTTGCTGACACAATCTGCCTAAGACCTTTTCACATGCCCAGTCTCTTAGAACAATATTCCTAGCACTTTCGGATAATCTGACCCGTTGGTGAGGAAGATAAAGGATAAAGGATTAGTCATCCAGTTCCCAAAGATCATGGCATTGCTCTTGCCTCATTTACCTTAGTTCCTGAGACCAGGAACTGGTCGCAGTTGCTCATGGATCTGCGCATTGACAGTGGATCCAAGCAGAAGGCCGCACATCAACCATGTACAGGGAGGTTTTGAAATGCAGGCCTCCACAGCTTGGAATAGTCACCCCTTTCAGGTTCGCATTCCTACTGATGAACTCAGCAAAGTGCTCTATACACCATACAAACAAGGCAGCAAAGAAAATGGTCAGCCCTGTCTGACTTCAGACCTAATTAGGAAGCTTTCCAATTCCCACCTATTGACACTAACAATGTTGGTGTAGAGCAGTCAGATCCAATAATGGATTCCCTCCCCAAAGCCCATTTTGAAGAGCACATACCTCATATAGATGTGCAACATCCTGTCAAAGGCCACCTTCTGGTCCAGGTTGATTAGGCTGGTGTCCAACCTCCTGTCCTACACATAGGCAATCCTAACTCTGAGGAACGCAAAGTTCTCAGAGATCTTCCTTCCTGGTACACTACAGGTTTGGTCGGGGTGAATTACCGATTCCAGAGCAAATTGGACCCTTTTGATGATGACCTTGGACCACATTTAGTAACTAGTACTGAGCAGTGAGACTTGTGATGATGCTGTGGCTTTAAGAGCTGTGTTTTGTCCTGCTTTCTTATACAGAGGGATTGAGGGACATGTGCTGAGCAGTCTATGAGACGATAAACAGCTTGTAAAATTTTGGGTTTTTTTTTAAAGTTGGAACAATAGATATAGCCTGAATGGGTGTGGTCAAACATACACCCACAGACCCAAGGATTTTAGGTTCAGTTTTCAGCAGTTGCTGTTGGAGTCTCAGCAGGGTTGGAAGACAGTGAATCTCTCCCGACTGCTTCACTGTCTCTTGGAATTGTCCTTTGATGTTCTTTCAACCAGGATTGGAGAATTGCATGTGAGACAATCTGTATTCTGAATTATTATTTTGCTAATGGTGTGTTTATGGGATGGTGCTATATCCGAACATATACTTAGTAATAGTTACTGTATCTATTATTCTGTTAAGTTTTCCAAGAGCGTTGTTATTCCAATTCTTTTTTTTGTTGTATTTTAACTAGAGTGTACAAATAAATAGGTTTGCTTAACATCGAGTAGTTTGACAAATCAAATTGCATCTAGAACACAGCACCTTACATTTGCTTTAAAATTATAAAAAAAGTTAGGGTCTAGGCTATCTCCTTAATATATTTTGAGAGGGTCTGGTCTAATACATAACAAATTGTTTGCCAATTTCTGATTTCCTCCTTCTCCCTCTTCCGCTTGAAGATCAGGATAATGATGCTTTTCCTTATGGATTCACATATGCTCCCTGCCAACTGTCACTTCTGGGAGTTTTGCTCTTCTCAAAGGACTCAATAAACTTGGTCAGCTCATCCAGAGATAACGGCTGGTCCAGTTCTGACATGTAAGAATTCCATGGTAGAGGATAGGAATGGCTGGGAGGTCATACTAGATTACAGTGGTGCTGGAAAAGCACAGCATGTCAGGCAGCATCTGAGGAGCAGGAAAATCGATGTTTCGGGCAAAAGCTGTGCTCCATCTGCACAGAATCAGATTATAGACATTAAATTTGATAGGCCACACTTACAACTATCCTAACAGTTACAATATATTGTTGAAAGACGTGTAGGTTGTGCTTGATCAACTGACTTTTGGCTTTTTATGGACACACCTTCAACTATTTTATCACATTTTTAAGAACTCTCAGTTTTAAAGAGGGGTTGCTACCTTCTGGTGCCTGGCCAGTGGAAGATGTTCATAGGGTCTCTGGCAGTGGCCTGCCAGCCAAGGAGAGTTGATGGTGTCTCTGGACGTTGCCTGGCAAGGGAAGAGAGTTGATGGTATCTCCGGCGGATGCCGCTGGGGGCGGTGTTTCTGGAGGTTGCTGGTCGGGTGAGGGTGTTCATGATGCCTCCGCGGTTTGCTTCGCCGGTGATGCTGTCTTTGAACGTTGCCGCTGGGAAAGGGTGTTGATGGTGTCTCCGGGGGTTGCCACTGGAGGCGGTGTCCTTGGAGGTCACTGGCGAGGGACGGTGTTTCTCCCTGTGAAGCGGTTCTCGCGCTGGGTTTGAATACCGCGGCTGGGCCAGGAGACGGTTGGAGAGTGTGGAAGCGGAGCGGGGCAAGAGGGACGCTCGGAATTGCACAGTTACCGAGGGTAGAAGTGCACCTGTGAGTAGCTGGGAGCATGTCCCAAATAGGTATATGACAAGGTGTTGAATAGCTGGGAGCATGTCCCAAATAGGTACATGACATATATGACAAGATGTTGAATTTGCACCCCATTCCACCCCCCATATAATGTGTATCTATCTCATTCACCAAATGGCTATCTCGATGGAGGAGTGTGAGCACCTCCTTTTTGTGGTCCTACTCCTTTAGATCTTTCCCAGTGAGCACCAAAAGGATGCTAAAATCAATTAGGGGACAAACAGTGCATTCACTGGGCATTCCTCCGCAGGAGCCAAAATGTTTAACATAAATAACCCCAAAACACAATTATCGTTTTCCAACTTTATCCAAGTGTGAACAGCACATGTAACACCTTGTCCAAGGCATAAAAGCGAAAAAAGGTCAAAATACTCAGCAGTGGCAGCATCTATAGAGAAATAGAGTTAACATGTCAGGTAGTTGCATTTCTTTGAATGGAAGTATTAATTATAATCCCATCTTGGCTGATTTCCAACATCTTCTATCTTTTGCTTTTGTTCAACACCATCATCCAAGGCTTCAAAGCCCATTCCTTGGCAACAATATTTTTTTTGGTGCATTCACCAAATCAGTATCAGACACATGAAAATACTTGAGAAAGTCAGCAATTCTTGCTGCACCTGTGGAAAGAGAAGCAAAGTTAACATTTTGAGATAGGTATGACTCTTCAGTTCAATCCCCTGCCCTTTAAACTGTCAGATCATACATACTGCTGATGTTTTGCCAAGTGTAATCCTAAATCATGTTTTCTGACCTTGCTATTTAAAGTACTTGTCTACTAGGCACTTTGCTTCCATCAGTTCTTAATAGTGAATTAAACAATGTTACAATTGCTGCCTTCACCACTGTCAACGTTTTGGGCAGATGCTTACATTCACAGAAACTGAACTGGACCAACAATGTAAATACTGTAGTTATAAAAGGTCTTGATGGGAATTCTGCAGCAAGTAAAACCACCTGATTCCACAAAACCTGTCTACCATCGAGAAGGCACAGGAGTGTCATGGAATGCTTCCCAATTGCCTGGATGAATGCAGCAACAACACTCAAGATGTTTGACGCCATATGGGAAAAACAGCCAAATTGATTTATGCTGTAACACCTCTAATGGTCACTCCCTCCACTACCGATATTTAGCGGTAGCAATGTATATCAACTACCGGATGCACTGCAGTAAGCCATCAAGGCTCCTTAGATAATATCTTTAAGCCCCGACCTCTATTACCTAGAAGGACAAAGGCAGCGAATGCACGAATATCATGATTAGATTAGATTACATTACAGTGTGGAAACAGGCCCTTCGGCCCAACAAGTCCACACCGATCCGCCGAAGCGAAACCCACCCATACCCCTACATTTACCCCTTACCTAACACTACGGGCAATTTAGCATGGCCAATTCACCTGACCTGCACATCTTTGGACTGTGGGAGGAAACCGGAGCACCCGGAGGAAACCCACGCAGACACGGGGAGAACGTGCAAACTCCACACAGTGAGTCGCCTGAGGCGGGAATCGAACCCAGGTCTCTGGCGCTGTGAGGCAGCGGTGCTAACCACCGTGCCGCCCACTGCAAGTTTCCTTCCAAGCTATCTTTATTTGAAACTATCTTGTTCCTTCCATCAAAATTTTTGAATTCCCTCCCTAACAGCACTGAGTATCCCTACACCACATGGATGTCAATAGTTCAAAAAGATAGTTTGGAGCAATAAGAGATGAGCAATAAATGACATACTGCGAATAAATTTTAAAAACTTCTGAATGTGCCTTTCACAGCCAACTCATATCTCCTATGGTATATGCGTGGTAACTATCATTAGTTAATGCTATAATGTACATGCAATGTTATTTGGCATTGTTCTGTTAACTTTTTTAATTTGATTCTGTCATTTGATGGATAATTCATGGTATGAGAAGGAGAATAACGATGAAGTTCCTAACTGCTGTATATCCTTCATTATATGAAGCAGTTGTGTTGTGAACGGAAATTGTTATTAGCATGTACGGGCTAAGTATTTAAATGATTCACAATCAGATCAGTTCTCCATGTTCTATAGCTCATAATCCATCATGTTGGAACTCAAAGGGTATCACCTTCCTGTTGATTCTAATGAAAGAGGTGTAGCATATTGAAAGAATCATTAGTCCATGTTATTAAATATATAGTATACACCAAATATTATTACATTTTAATGTTTACTCCAATGTTTAATATACTTTGATGCCCAAGATCATGGTTAAGATTATGGGTTTCTTTATTCTGTTGCCTTCTGTTTGTTGTTATTGCTATCTGAAGTTACATACTTTAAAAATTCCATTGTATTCTTCCAAAAGAAAGTATAATATTTAGGATACATTCTCTTAAAATTTTGATATGCTTCTTCATAATTTTAATTTTTTTTCTTTATGTAATATGTCATTAAGATTCATGAAAAGCTTGCATTTTTGAGACCAAATGTTTAGGCTAAAGAAGAGGGTTGATTAATACATGAGTAATATCTTTAAGGGACTGAAATTCATGCCAGTTCTTGGTCTGGTTGTCTGTTTGTTTCCTGAGCTGCTGGGTTTGTTTTCAGACATTTCGTGCATGTTAGGTAACATCATCAGTGAACCTTCAGTGAACTATTGGGTTTGTGTCCCACTTGCTATTTATGTATCTTTGTCTCTTGTGGTGGACAGTATCACTTCTGGTTCTATTTCTGAGAGGTTGGTAAATGGGGTCCAAATCTGTATGTTTATTAATGTAGTTCTGGTTTGAATGCCAGGCCTCGCAGAATTCCCATGCGTGTCTTTGTTTGGCCTGTCCCAAAATGGCTGCATTGTCCCAGTCGAACTGGTGGCCTTCTTCAGCAGTGTGTGTGGATACGAGTGATAGTTGGTCATGTCTTTTGATGGCTAGGTGGTGCTGATGTAACCTGATGGCTAGTTTCCTGCCAGTTTGTCCAATGTAATGTTTATTGCAGTCCTTACAGGATATTTTGTACGTCATGTTTGTCCTGCTGTCTGTGGGCATGGGGTCCTTTAAATTCAGCAGTCGTTGTTTTAGTGTAGTAGTAGGTTTGTGGGCTACCATAATGCCTAGGAGCGGGAATAGTCTGGTGGTCTTCTCTGAAATATCATTCATGTATGGTAGGGTGATTAGAGTCTCTGGGCATGTTGGGTCTTCCTGCAGGAGTTGGTGGACTGTGCTTATCAGGTAACTGCTGTTTCTGAATACGTTGTTTTTCCTTGGCTTCTTGTAGTACTGGGGTGCTGCAGTGTGTTGTGGCTCATTTAAATGGTGTCCTGATTCAGCTCTGTTTGTGGGTCTTAGGGTGGTTTCTTCTGCAGTTGAGTATCTGGTCAGTGTATAAAGTTTATTCCTGTAAACACTAGTCCGCAGTTCTCTATTGGCTTTTCGTTCTACCGCGACGTCCAAGAAGGGGAGCTGGTTATTGTTTTCTTCCTCTTTGATGAACTTTATACCGGTGTGGATGTTGTTTATGTCTATGGGTTTGTTCTAGTTTGTCATGTTTCGTGATGACAAAGGTATCATCCACAAAGCGGACCCAAAGCTTAGGCTGGATCTTGGGAAGGGCTGTTCGTTCTAACCTCTGTGTAACTACTTCTGCTCTAAGTCTGATATTGGTGACCCCATAGGCGTCCCTTTTAATTTATTTGCATATCTTGTCATTGAAGGTGAAGTGGATTGTGAGGCACAGCTCCCAGAGTTGAAGATGTTGTCCTTGCTGATGGAGTTGACACTGTTGGGTGTTTATATCCCTGGTTTGTTTAATAGTGAGGCCAGTGTTTCTTTGCTGATGTTTATTGATGTGACGTCTCGTTAAAGGAAACCATGACCTTGTAGTCCTCTATCTTGGTGTCTTTGATGTTAAGGAATTCCTGGGTGGAGTGGGTGGAGTGGATGGAGTGGGTTGAGTCTTCTACCAGGTGGGAGAAAGTGAGGACTGCAGATGCTGGAGATCAGAACTGAAAAATGTGTTGCTGGAAAAGCGCAGCAGGTCAGGCAGCATCCAAGGAGCAGGAGAATCGACGTTTCGGGCATAAGCCCTTCTTCAGGAATTTCTGAAGAAGGGCTTATGCCTGAAACGTCGATACTCCTGCTCCTTGGATGCTGCCTGACCTGCGCTTTTCCAGCAACACATTTTTCAGCTCTTCTACCAGATGCTTTAGTTTACATGCAGTTCCTTGGCTAGCCTATATGTCGGTGTGCCAGGAACTGAGACTATGGGTCTGAGGCAAGACCATTGTTTGTGTACCTTTGGTAATCTGTAGAAATGGGGTGTCTTGGCCCCTTCTGGTTTCTTTCTTAGGAGGCCTGTCTTGTTAATTTCACCTGTCTTGGAAGTCACGGTAGAACAAAAAGCCAATGGAGAACTGCAGATCACCATTTACAAGTAAGCCACGCACACTGACCAGATACTCAACTACAGAAGCAACCATCCCAACACCCACAAACAGAGCTGCATCAGCACAGTATTAAAACAAGCTACAACATACCACAGCAGCTTGGTAGTTCGAGAAGCCAACGAGAAATACAACATATTACAACATGCCCAGACATTCCAGAGAGGTCCAGACTTACTGTCATGGTAGCCCACAAACCTGCTACCACACTGAAACAACCACTGATAAATTTAAAGGACCCTGTACCCAAAGCCAGCAGAGTGAACATAATGTACAAAATACCCTGCATGGACTGCAACAAACATTACATTGGAAAAACTGGCTGGAAACTAGCCACCAGGATACATGAGCACCAACTAGCCACCAAAAGACATAGCCAACTATCACTAGTGTCCTATACACACAGACAATGAAGAACACCAGTTCGACTGAAATAAGCTAAACAAAGACACGCGGGATTTCCAAGAGGCCTGGCGTACTTGGACGATCGCGCCACCACCATCACAGACTTTAGCTGCAAGTGTGTGGAGGACTGCATATCTAGGAAGTCATCAACCCTGGATGAATCAGGACATACAGAACCTGCTAAAAACCAGGCGTGAGGCCTTTGCATCAGGAGACCCACTCAAATATAAGGAATCCAAGTATGGCATTCACAGAGCCAAGGACCAATTCTGATCCAAACTAGAGACTCAGACACCTGGCAATTATGGCAAGGACTCAATGACATCACAGGTTCTAAAAGAGACAGTGCAAGATAGCAGATGATGACACATCCCTCCCACATTGTCTCAACACGTTGGGTGCACTCTTTGAGCAGAATTTCAGTGACCTATTCTGATAAGTCCTGAAGAACCTATCCCAACAGTCACTGCATCAGAGGTCAGATCAGTTTTCCTTTGTGTGAATCCAAGGAAAGCAATGGGACCAGATGGAGTAGCAGGCTGTGCACTCAGAGCATGTGCAGATCAACAAGCAGCGGTCTTCTCGGACGTCTTCAACCTCTCCATACAGCAGGCCATAGTCCCTGCCAGTTTCAAGAAGGCCAGAAGGCTCATGCAGCATGTCTCAATGACTACAGCCCAATGGCTCTAACTTCAGTGGTCATGAAGTGCTTTGAAAGACTGGTCATGGCATTAATTAACTCCAGCCTCCCCACTACTCTTGACCCACTCCAATTTCTGGATTAGTGGTGCTGGAAGAGCACAGCAGTTCAGGCAGCATCCAAGGACCAGCGAAATCGACGTTTCGGGCAAAAGTCCTTCATCAGAATAAAGGCAGAGAGCCTGAAGCGTGGAGAGATAAGCTAGAGGAGGGTGGGGGTGGGGATAGAGTAGCATAGAGTACAATAGGTCAGTGGGGCGGTGAAGGAGGCCCAGGACTTCCATGTCCTCGGCAGAGTGGGAGGGGGAGTTGAAATGTTGGGCCACGGGGCGGTTTGGTTGATTGATGCGGGTGTCTCGGAGGTGTTCCCTAAAGCGCTCTGCTAGGAGCCGCCCAGTCTCCCCATTGTAGAGGAGACCGCATCATGAGCAACGGATACAATAAATGATATTAGTGGATGTGCAGGTAAAACTTTGATGGATGTGGAAGGCTCCTTTAGGGCCTTGGATAGAGGTGAGGGAGGAGGTGTGGGCGCAGGTTTTACAGGAGCAACAGATCCATGTCAGATGCCCTCGAGACTGATTACTAAACTTAGTGATCTTGGACTAAACCCCACTCTCAACAATTGGATCCTCTGTTTCCTGACCCACGGGCCACACTCAGTGAAGATTGGGGATAATATTTCATCCTCACTAGCACTCAACACTGGAGACCCCAGGGGTGTGTACTCAGCCCCATACTGTATACCCATGACTGTGTCACCAAATACCACACTAATGCCATGTACAAGTTTGCTGATGACACCACCATAGTCTGTTGAATCTCAGAAACAGACTACTGACGGGAGGTGGAAGACCTAGAAAAATGGTGCATTGAGAACAACCTAGCTCTCAATTCTGGCAAAATCAAGGAACTCATTATTGACTTTTGGCGGGATGTTACTCATGCCCCCCTACACATTAACAGCACAGAGGTGGAGCGAGTGGAAAGTGTCAAGCCCCTGGGAGTGGTAATCAACAACAAGCCTTCTTGAACTCTTCATGTGGATGCACTGGTTACAAAGCCCAACAACGTCTCCTTTTCCTCAGGCAGCTGAAAAATTTGGCATGACGGTGAATATCCTTGCCAACTTTTATAGGTGCACATCGAGAGCATTCTGTCTGGATGTATCGGTACTTGGTATGGAAATTGTACCATTCAAAATCAGAGAGTGGTGAACTCGGCCTGGACAATCACAAAAGGCCAACCTTCCATCTATAGAATCCATCTACCAGGCCCGCTGTCAAGGAAAGGCTGCCAGCATTCTCAAAGATCGACCCACCCTGGCAATGTTTTTCTGCCACCTCTACCATAGGGAAGAAGGTACAGAAGCCTGAACACTTGCACCAGCCGGTTTCGAAACAGTTTCTGTCCTGCTGTTGTTAGAGTACTGAATGGACTCACAAAGTCTGAGCATTTACCTGCACCTGTGTTTTGGTTTTGCCACTATTTACCTATTAATTACTTATCTTTGCTACTTAACTCTGTGATCTGCCTGTATTGCTTGCAAGACAAGGCATTTCACTGTGCCTTGGTACACGTGACAATAAATTCAATTCAATTCAGACCAGAACTCCGTTAACAAACACATAGATTTGGACCCCATTTACCAACCTCTCAGAAATAGAAATGGAAATGAAACCACCCCCCACAACAGACCAAGGCACACAAATAGCAAGCGGGTCAGAACAGCAATGCTTCACCAGAGACTCACTGGTGATGTTACCTAGTATTGTGATGAAACATCTGAAAACAAACCCAGCAGCTCAGCGAGCAAACAGACAACCTGAGCTATAAATCTTCTCTAACATCTCAAGTTCTTGGTCTGAGGATGCCATTACTTCATTGGTTGCTTGCCATAAAGACAACTGAATAGAAGAGTTGGGGATGTCAATCAGAGTAAGAAATCATGTTAAGTCTTACAGGACCATAGGCTGTTCTCTCATTAGGGAGTCTGGTAATTTAAGCTGAGGGCCATCACACCTCAGGCGAGGGGAAAGGTTGAGAAGGAGAGTCCTTCATGGTAACCTCAGTGGTGCAGGAATTGAAGCCACGCTATCAGCATCACACTGCTTTGCAAACCAACCATCCAGCCAGCTGAGTTAAACTGACCCCCAGTGTAAGAAACAGGGTTATATGACTAATTTGCATCATCCCTACAAATTCATCATTGAATACTCTTAAATAATAATTAGTCCTTTGGTGGACAAAATGTAAAAGTCACTGAATAAAAGGCAGATTTTGTTGAAGTTTCTCATCCTGCACTCGTCAGGACAGTATCAGTTCAAAGGATATCCAACTTGTATATTGCATGAGGCGAGGATACTGATTTATTAGCAGATTGCTAAAGACATTGCCATGTGGAATGCACTAATTAGTGGCTAGACTTTGTTTAAATCTTAAACTAAGCAGATTGACTCTGATTGACCACGGAAATATCCCGAAAAGTGAACCAGCAAACTGCTGTCACTTATTTTGAATTGAAACAGGGACGGTGAGTGCACTTGTTCTTTCTGTCTACAAAGAACAGGGCCATGTGGACTAATATATTGAAATTCCAGAATGCACTGTGAGCCCAACCTAGAATTCTAAATTGGCATAATTGTCAGTGTAATTCTTTGCACACTCAGGATTATTCAATTGTCATCCATTAGATGTGGGAACAGAAATAGGCATTCAGCCCATCAAATCAACTCTACCTTTCAGCGAGGTCATGGTTGATCTGATAATCCTCAACTCCACTTTCCTGCCTTTTCCCGATAACTCTTGTTTCCCTTACTGATTAAAAAGCTGTCTATCTCAGCCATGAACATACTTGGACACAATGTTCCCTCTACGCTGTATGGCTTTGTGCGCAGCGATCAACATCAGCATGTCAATCATAGCATTAACTTCCAGTGCCAGAAGTTACTGCTGCATACAGACGTCAGTGGCGTGTAGCGCCAGTAAGAAAATTCAAGGGAATGCTGTTTGAACACTTAGCATTTGGCAAGCTGTTCGGGTGTCATCAGTACCTTGCTTGTTGCAGCTGTTCAACAACAGTAGGTTTGCTATTGAATTTGACTTTAGAGTCCTGAACCCTTCTGTTTGGTCAAACAATAAGTCTGAAATGATTAGCGATTTTTGTGCAGCTAAACAACGGGACAACTGAAAACTTTGGCCCCATAAATGACATAACCAGAAACTGAACAACCTGTCAGTAATTCCCTTGTGCTTGAAGGCCACTATCTCAAGGTAAACAGGACTGCTGAAAACCCCAGTATCCTATCTGTCCCAAGCTAGGCTCTTAGGACATGTCCTATCTATCTTGTCTCACCTGCAGAATATCAGTAGACTCCATGTGTGTCCGCTTGCCTCACCGCACATCTATTAACATCAAACAGGCTATTTGATATTTCCAAACCAAATTCCAATCCTCCAAACCAGTAAATTTAAACGAATCTAATCCTCTGATGTTTGAATCCCATTCTTCATCAAATCCCATGTGTTTTCTTACCCTATTGGTCTTTCTATTCCCAGAGTTTCTCAGTTACCTCTCAAATTCTCTCCAGATCTTAACAGAAACACCCTCTCTTGCTCCTGCAAAGTAAGGCTCTTGTTTTGTTGCAACTCTCCATTTATACACTGCACCCCTCCCTTTACTACACTATTAATAACTGTGCCTTTAGCTAATTTGGGTAGTAACTGTATTTCCATCCATCTTTCCTCCTTTTAAGGTTCTCTTGAAAAACCATCTTGTCAATGAAATTATTGGTCAACTTTCCTAGTATTTCCTCCCTTCAAATTCATTACTTCTTTTCATATATCCATCCGTGGAGGACCACAGGGGACTTTTCTACACAAAGAGCACAATGTGAATGCAAACTATTTCTCCATTTTCCTTTTGTTTTGCACTCCTTTACACTACCCTGTTCTTGTCTCCTGTAATAAACTGTAAGCTGTCTAGAGGGGCCTGTTGTACAACCTGAAAAGCAGAGTAATTGTATCACATGGCGTTATCAACTACAGTAACCAGAACGAAATTATATGGCTTTGGCAACAACTAAAATGACCACTTTAATTTTCAAAACAACAGTAGGACAACCAGACAAAACAAAACTAGTGCATGTATTCCCTCTTCAGCTGCTAAATTTACTTTCTTTATAAGTTGGGGAAATTTAATTAGTGATGGTGGTTTCTTTCTTAGCTCAGTAACTCCAAGCTGTAAGTGTATTTTCATCGTCTTCCATGAGTTTGCTCCTGATTAATGAACCTGATGCAAGATTGGCATGGATATTCATAGATATCTGCCCTCGATCTCTTCATAACAACCACCTGGACACCCTGTGCTGGCCTCTTACCCGCCCTCAATTTCTTCACAGCAATCTCTTGCATGGATATTCATAGAACTGGCAATTAAAGGTGGGGATTGGGGAGCTTCTGTCACCACTGACCTTCTGTTATATAAGTTGAATGTACCTGCTTTGCATCAAAGTTCCACAAAGGATTCTGAGCCAAATTTAAATGTATATCTCCACTTCAGTCAGTGAACCTCTCTGCAGCAAGCATGGGAAATAAATGTCTTCTATTTGGAGAAGTGTCTCCTTACAGAATCTTTCATTTGTACTTCCTGTGTTTAGAACACTGGTGGCAGACTGAACAGTATTCTTTGGCAGGCCACATCATTAGCAAGCATGGGAAGCATTCCACTATATCAACATCCCATCCACTATCTTTAATAGTCACACCCCTCTAATACTGACACAAAATGGCTACAGATGTAGCATGTAAAACTGTATTGCATCTCTCTAATGACTTTTCAGCTTTAAAAATCTATGATCTCTGTCACTTCAAAGAGCACAAGATGGCCATCACCTGCAAATTCCCCTTCACTGTCACTAGGCCATGATCCTGGAAGTCTCTTCCAAACAGCACTTTGGAGTGTAACTATGTCAAACTGTAGCACTTAATAATGGTAGCTCATCACGTGGAGTTAACTTCAGATTTGGCAATAAATGCTATTTTGCCAGTTATGCCAACATCATTTGGGTGAATAAATGGAAAAAATAATTTAACAATCAAATATTCTTGTTACTATGAAAGAGTGTATCTCACTAACTTATTGTGAGCACTGCAATAGGAGAACTGATAGAAGCCTAGTTATTCAACTAGATCCAGTTTTTAAAAAAGTGTCAAACGTGACTGACATTTTGCTTACTTCATTCATGGGACATGGATGATGCTACTTGGCCAGCATTGATTGCCCTTCTCTTTGTCCTTAAAGTTATGGTGAGCTACCTTTCTGAACTGCTTCAGTCCATTTTGTATAGGTACACCCACAATGCTGCAAAAGAGGGAGTTCCAGGATTTTACCCAGCAGCGCTGAAATGACATCAATATATTTCCAAGTCAGGATAGTGAGTGCTTAGAGAGAAACTTGCAGGTGGTGGTGTTCCCATGTGTCTATTGCTCTTTTCCTTCTAGATGGTAGTGGTTGTGGGTTTGGAAGGTATTGTCCAATGATCCTTGGTGAATATCTGCACTTCATAGATAGTACGTACTGTTGGTACTGAGCATGGAGGGCAATGGTTACATGTGCAGCCTAATGGTGAAGAAGTGTTCCTCTCTTCTGATTCTCTCAGTAGTTGCACCCTGGGTAAGATAGTTTCCTCTGTGTTGGTTTATTATTGATATTCCACTGATTTGCCACACGATCCAAAGTATTTCAAAGGATACTACTCTTACATATTTTTGGCTCCTCCATCCTGTTTTATGCAGTTATAAGCATCTGGGTTTTGTGTGGAGCTTTTTTTACTCTGACATCATGAATGGTGTATTCTGTCCTTATTCATGATGCCACAGTAGGGAGTACACCCACAATTATTCTGCTTCATGATTCACAGAGGAAGAGTTTTTCTCAGAAGTTTGCTTCCAAACTGCTTCGAATCACTAGTCGGAAAACAAAAGAAGGATTAAAATTATCAATAACTATAGAGGTATGTCATTTATTAAATAAAATATGGTTATGCAGTACTTAGTAATATATAATTTCTTATTGTTCTTATTACCTGATATTCAAAGTTTGGGAGAAGTTATTACCTGATAATTTATTTTGCCATTCATTCTCCCAGTATCTCTCAATTCAAGAACACATCAGAACTGCTCTACTTATTTCAAATCCATATGATTTCCATGTTAAATGATTTTTTAAACTCATTTTAATTAATTGACGAGCAGTTGTGAAGTATGACAGCTATTTTGTTTTTGTGTCAACTAAATGGGAATGTACTAGATGGTGTGCAAAGGCTATTTATTCATCAGTATCGTCTGGATGTGTTAATTCATGAGGAGAAAGTGATGGCTACACAAGCTGGAGATCAGAGTTGAGAATGTGGTGCTGGGAAAAGCATCCAAGGAGCAGGAGAATTGGTGTTTTGGGCATAAGCCCTTCATCAGGAATGGTGATCAAATGCCTATTCCTGATTCTCCTGCTCCTTGGATGCTACCTGACCTGCTGTGCCTTTCCAGCACCACACTCTTGTCCCTGTGTTATTTCATGAGTCAAGATCAAATATTCTGCATTGCCAGACCTAAGTATCCCACATACATTTTCATATGTTACTTTCAAGTTTTCTTTTGAAAGAGCAATGAGGATTGAATTAATTTTCTAAATACTCACCAAAGTGAAGTGTGACATTGCTGTGGTGTATTTTTTGCCTTTTTATTTATTTGGTATTAAGCTTTCACCAGTGTTTCTGATGTTGCAACTCAATTTTATTTTCATGTTTTTCTTTACTGGTTTGCATAAAGGAATGCTAACTTCAAACTGTTTACATTCTGTTGACTACCCATAATGATTTTCTTGATGTCAGCAAGTTTTTTCCTGCTTTCTTTTTGTCCCCATCACTTGAGAGATTGTGGACAAATGAAATTTCATTTTCATCAGTTATATGTTCCAGATGCCTAAATCTATAATTAAATCTGTGAATACATAGACAAATAGATGACCCAAATATCAAATTAAACTGTTGAACACTATTTAGAATTGAATACCTGGAAACAAAAAAAAAATCCCTTCAGTATTTAGAAATTTGAAGCTTTATGCTTTATTGGTATTATGTGAATGGTATTTGGCCATAGAGACAGGACTTCAAAGAAAAATCCAATCGAAAACTAAGGTATACAAAGCAGTGAAAAGTGGTTGGCCAGAGAATTGGGAAGTTTTTAGGAACTGCAGCAGATGACTAAATAGTCAATAAAGAAGGAGTCAATTAATCATGGAAGTAAATTGGTAAGAAATACAAAAACACAAAGCAAGAGCTTCTATGGTTAAGTAAAAGTGCTAAAGTAAGTGTGAAATCCTTGGAGATCAGAATTGGGAAATCGATAATGGAACAGAGGAAGAGTAGGTAATTTAAACCAATATTTTGCATTACTTTTCATGGTGGGGGACACTAGACATCCCAAAGATGCTCATGTAAGGTGCTAATGGGATAAAAGATCTTATATCAGTTTCTATCACAAGGGAGAAAGTATTTGACAACTAATAGAACTGTAGCAGACAAGTCGCCGGGACCTCATGATCTGCAATCAAGGGTTTTGAAGGAATTGGTGATGGAGATAATGGAAGCTCATCAAGCTATTCCAGAACACACTGGATTCTGGGTGAGTTCCAGCAGATTGGAGAACTGCTAATGTGAAGCCACATTCATGAAAGGGGGGAGACAGAAAGCAGGAACTTATAGGCCAGTTAGCCTGACATTGTTGGGAAAATACTTGAGTCCACTATTAAGGAAGAAATAGCAAGGCTTTCAGAAAAACTTAATGCATTCAAACAGAGAGAAAATAGTTTTGTTGAAGGGAAATCATGTTTGACAAATTTGCTAGACTTCTTTGAGGATTTAACAAGCAGAATTGATAAAGGAGACTGATACTTGTATTTGGATATTCAGAAGGCATTCAATAAGGTGCCACATTGGTTATTGCGCAAGAAAGGAGCTTGCTGTTTTGTGGGGTAATATAAAAGCATTGCTTAACATACAGTAGAGATGGAATCCGGATTAATGAGTCTTTTTCATGTTCAAATGACGTAACTAGTGAATACCACAAAGATTAGCCTGAGGGCTTCAGTTATTTACTGGCTATATCAAACAGTTGGAACAGCAAACAGCGTGTAATATATCCATATTTTCTGACAATGCAGTGGTATTTGAGAGGGTAAATTGGGATGAAGGCATAAGGAATCAGCAAGGATAATTTGAGTGAATAGGCAAAAATGTGGCTGATGTAGTTTAATGCATAGATATGTGAAGTCATGGACTTTGGTTGGAAGACTATAATTTAAATGGAGAGACACTCCAAAAAGTTCAATGCAGAGTCATTTAGGTGTTCCTATTTGAAACATAAAGAGTTAGCGTGGAGGTGAACTAAGTAATGGAAATGTAATTTGGGCCCTCATCACCTAGAGATTGGTGTTTATAAACCGAAATCTTGTTAAGCTGTGCAGGGTGTTGATGAGGCCACATTTGGAATACAATGGACAATTTCAGTCTCTATATTTTAATATGATACACTGGCATTGGAGACTCTTCAAAAGAGATTCACTTAGTTAAATCCCTTTATCTCAGGAATCAGCTATCAGGAGCAGCTAAACAGATAACATTTATTAGTGTTCAGAAGAATGAAGGATAGTCTTATTGCAACATAAAGACTCTGCCACTACCTCTTTAAGGATTCAAGATGCAAGCCATTAGGACCAGGGACTTATCTGCTTTTAGCCTCATTCTTTAACTCCTCTGCCATTTCTTTGTTCCCCGTAACTGTCTCCTGAAACTCATTTTCTAAGGGACCTATATTCGCTTTGATCTCTCTCCCTTTTTATATGCGGAAAGAAGCTTTTATTATCAGCTTTTATATTTGCTGTTTGCCCTTGTAGTTTATTTTCTCTCTCTTGTTATCGTTTTAGTCCTCCTTTGCTGGATTCTGAATTTATCCGAATTCCTGGGGCTATATTGCCTCCTTATGCTTTTTCTTTTAACTTAATACTCCCCATATTTTCCTTGGTTAACCATGGTTCGCTTATGCTTTTGTTGGGATCTTTTCTCCTTACTGGCTGTATTTTTGCTGAAAATCATGAATTACCTTCTTAAATGTCTGCCATTGGTTGCTTGTTATTATTCCTTCTATCTATCCACCCAGTTCACTTTGGCTAACTCTATCCTGTAATTAACTTTTTTAAAGTCAAACATTGTTGTTTCTGCCACAAGTTTCTCACAAGAACTGAATATTAAGTTCTACCATGTTATGGCCATTACTTCCTAGGGCATCTTTTATTAGAAGTGACTTATTAAACCTGCCTTATTACTCAGAACCAACTCCATGGTAGCCTGTTCCCCGGTTGGTTTGATGACATATCGCTCTAGGAAACTATCCCTAATACACTCTATGAATTCATGTCGTAGCTACCCTTTCCAATGTGATTAACTCGGTTAACATGAAGATTAAAATCATCCATGGTTATTGCTCTTTTTTTTTTACTTGCTGATATTATTTATCGATTTATAACCTTTGCTGAAGTGTGGCTATTGTTTGGAGGTCTGTTCACTATTCATAACAATGTATTATTTCCCTTGCTGTATTTTACTTCCACTCAAAAGGACCCAACATCATCCAATCCAAGATAATTTCTCACAACTGTCCTCTTTTTAATTCTGATTATCAGTACTATCTCACCACCTTTTCCATCCCTCCTGTCTCTCCAAACAGTTACATTTCCCTGAATGTTAAACTCCCAGTTTTGACCTCCTTGTAACCATGTTTTCTATAATTGCCATGAGATCATATTCATTTAACTTGATTTGCACCATCGGTTTGTCTGCCTTACTCCAAATCTGTATCTTCCATTCATTGAAATACAAACCTTTAAGTTTGTTCTGTCAAATTTCCCTACAATTTTATGTTTTCTGAGTGCAATAGGACATTCACACATCCTGCCCCTTCTTTTTATTTTCTGGTAACAGTCAGCCCCATCAGTAATTTACAATCTTACCTTCTCCTTTATTTTTGATCTCTAATTTTCCATGCAACAGAATCCCACTTTCCAACTATGTAGCTCTGTCTACAGTCCTAGCTATGCAATTCACCAGGTTCAGGTGGAGCCCATCCTATTGAAACAACTCACAGAACCGTAGGTATATCCTAGCTATACTATCCCCAATTGCAGCTGGAGTTCTCTTTCCTCTCTCCCTCTTGAATGGCTCCCAGTACTATGGTGCAGTGGTCAATTTGTTATCCTCCCTACAACTCCGCTCTGATCCACACAGAGAGCAAGAATCTCAAACGTGTTAGATAAGCTTAAGGGCTGAGGTTCCTGCAGCACTATCTCCTGGGTCTCTCCACCCGTCTTGCTCATAGTGACACCCTACTGCCCTGGCCACTGACCAGATTTGAGGTAGTTAATCTAAGGGGTGTGATTACCTCCTGAAATACAGCATCCAGGTAACTCTCCCCCTCCTTGATGTGTCACAGTGTTCAAAACTCAGACTTTAGTTCATCAATTCTGAGCCAGAGTTCCTCAAGCAACCATCATTTGTTACAGCTGTAGTCACTATGAACCACAATGGGGTCCACCAACTCCCGTATCATGCAGGTACAACACATTGTTTGTCCTTCAGCTCTACTTTATTTACTTAATTCTTTCTTTAAAAAAATCTTGTAAAAATCTAAAAAGTCTTTTAGTTTTTAATCTGTAAAATATTTCTCTATTTACCTTTAATCTAAAAGTAACTTATAATAATCAAATTAGCAGCTATTATCAATCAATTAACTGTTTTCCTGTAATGTCGCTGTTTCTTTTCTGCTGTGCTCTGATCCTGGACTTCAGTTTATCCTGTTCAAAAGACCTGACAAGCTATGAGGCAAAAGTAGCAAGCAAAAAAGCACCTCTTCCCTTCTGTACCAAATTCTCCCACAATCTAAAATGAAGGACAGGAAAAATAAATTGTGGCTCTAAGTGCTGCTCCTTTTTTTTTGAGGTATTTTAGGTGTTGAAAGTGTTTTTCTTAAATTCCAAGAGCAGTAATTACTGTCGTATAACCTGTTGCATTGTTTTGGAACTTCCGGGGACAAAAGATCAAAACAAAGGAGGAAGCGAAACAAAGGCAGAGACTGTATGGTCAGAGAAAGAAACCTACACTGCTGTCTGACACGGCAGTGAATCTGCACAGACTACTGCCTTTGCTGTTTGAGTTCATTTATCTCTTGACATTGGAGTGTATTTAAGAAAAATTAACAAACAGCAAAATTCACAGCTGACCTTGGAGGAACCTGTGTGGGAGAGCTCACAGCACAGAAGAAGCTAAGTACATAGTTTTGACGTATAACGTTGTTGTAAATCTATAAAAGTGAGTAGAGTGGGGTTTTTTTTGATTACATGTTTTATTGAGATCTGTCTCTTGATTAAATTTTAAAAATGTAAAACATAGGTACGAAGTTAGCCTGGAGCTGTGTCTTTTAGGGCAGTAAGGCGGTGCTATTTTCTGGGTATGTAAATTGTTAAGGAGCAAAGGTGGTCTTTAGTAGAGTGATGTGCTCTTCCTATCGGATGTAGGAGATTAAGGAGAGTTTCCATGTTACTGATGATTATGTCTGCTGACTGTGTCTTTGGTTGTGAATCCTATCAAATCGCATGGATCAGTTGGAGCAGCTGATAGAGGCAATGAGGAATTTACAGGAGCTGGGGGTGTGATGGATGGCTGGTATAGGAATCGAGAAAAGCTACAGGTACAGTCAGGTTAATGTAATGAGGGGTACATCAGATGTTTCTGTGGCTGGAAGCAAGAAATCAGAATGGTATGTTGCCTCCCTCAAAGGGAATTGGGACCAGCAGGGGGTGGTTGTATGCATTAGAACTGATGGCTGTTATGGACCAGGCCAGATCCCCTCGAAGCATTTTAAGAAAGTAACCCCAACCCTAACTTTGCTAGTTGTTTTAAGCAGGTGTTATGTGGATATTTGAGGATAGATGCAGCTGGTCAAACCACTTAGTTTTAAATAAAACAGAACTTATTTACAAGATTAAACAAACAAAAAAGAACAACGTATTGAATAACTTAAGCTATCTGAAAACTCAACAAATTATACCAACTTAATTATGCTGTTCCGAATACATGCAGCAATCCCCATGAACACCCCTTGGCACAAAAGGTAAAATCAAACACAGGGTCTTACAGGAGAGATGATCAGCATGGACCTGCTTCTTTGGGTACAGCAGCTTCACAACTGCCTGACTGCTTTCAGTAAACAGTCTGACTGCCAAACACCAAATCAAGCCAGGGAATAACTGAGCTGGGAGAACTAGTCACTCCCCTTTTAGTGTACAAGTGTTTTTTTAACTTGAAAGCCTTTCGCCTGAGGCAATATCTGTTAGCTATAATCAAATTGGCCTTAAAACCCTTCAAGCTTAGACTTTTCGGAGTCTGTATCTTTTACCTTTCTGAAAAAAGCCAAGGACACCATAATCTTGTTAAAGGAGCAGCATCATCACATGATATATGAAGGGAAAAGGATGAGATTCCAAAGTGAGAATATAGAAAGTTAGGCAGGAATTTAAAAAAGGAGGTCCTTGAGAGTAGTAATATCTGGGTTACTCCCAGTACTATGAACTAGTGAGGGTAGGAATACAAGGATAGAGCAGATGAATGTGCGGCTGAGTTCCTTATGCAGGCTTGAAGGGTTTACATTTAGGGATCATTGGAATCTTTTCTGAGATAGAAGTGACCTATATAAGAAGGATGGATTGCACCTGAATTGGAAGGGGGCTAATATACTGGCAGGGAGATTTGCTAGAGCTGCTCAAGAGGATTTAACTAATAAGGTGGGATGGTGGGACCCAGGGAGATAGTGAGGAAAGAGATCAGTCTGTGACTGGTACAGCTGGGAAAAGAGCAAGTCAAGCAGTCAGGCCAGGCAGGAACAAAGCAAAACTGATCAATTAAACTACATTTATTTCAATGCAAGGGGCCTAACAGGGAAGGCAGATGAACTCAGCACAGTTAGGAACATGGGACTGGGATATCATAGCAATTACAGAGATGTGGCTCATGGATGGACAGGACTGGCAGCTTAATGTTCCAGGATACAAACGTTATAGGAAGGATAGGAAGGTGGTGGGGTGGGGGGAATGTAGGGACAAGAGAGGAGGGGGTGTAGCATTTTTGATAAGGGATAACATTATGGCTGTACTTAGGGAGGATATTCCTGGGAATACGTGCAGGGAAGTCATTTGGGTGGAACTGAGAAGTAAGAAAGAGATGATCAACCTTACTGGGTTTATACTATAGACGTCCCAATATTAAGCAGGAAATTGAGAACCAAATTTGTAAGGAGTTCTTAGTTATCTGTAAAAATAATAGGGTGGTTACGGTAGGGCATTTTAACTTTCCAAACATAGACTGGGGATGCCATTGTGTTCAGGGTTTAGATGGAGAGGAATTTGTTAAGTGTATACAAGAAATGTTTCTGGTTCAGTATGTGGATGTACCTATGAGAGAAGGTGCAAAACTTGGTCTATTCTTGGGAAATAAGGCAGGGGTGGTGATTGAGGTGTCAGTGGGTGAGCCCTTTGGGGCCAGCGACCATTTTAAATAGTGTAATCTATTCATTTTAAATAGTGATTGAGAAAGATAGACCGGATCTAAAAATTGAAGTTCTAAATTGGAGGAAGGCCAATTTTGATGGTATTAGGCAAGAACTTTCACAAGCTTTTTTGGGGGAGGATGCTCACAGGTAAAAGAGTCGCTGGAAAATGGGAAGCCTTCAAAAATGAGATAAAGAGAGTCCAGAAACAGCATGTTCCTGTTAGGATAAATGCAGGGAATGCTGGATAATGAGAGAAATTGAGGTTTTGGTTAAGAAAAAGGAGGAATCCTTTGTCAGGTATAGACTGGATAGATTGAGTGAATCCTTGGAAGAGTATAAATCCAGGAGAAGGTGCTGGATGTTTTAAAACAAAAAATCTGCGGTACCTGATTAGGTGTACTCTAGAACACTGTGGGAAGCTAGGGAAGTGATTGCTGGCCCCCTGCTGATGATATTTATGTCACCAATAGTCACAGGTGAGGTGCCAGAAGACTTGAGGTTGGCTAACGTGGTGCCATTATTTTTAAAATGTGGTAAGGACAAGCCAGGGGACTATAGACTAGTGTGCCTGATGTCAGTGGTGAACAAGTTGCTGGAGGAAATCCTGAGGGACAGGATTTACATGTAGTTGGAAAGAAAAGGACTGATTAGGGATGGTCAACATGGCTTTGTGTGTGGGAAATCATGTCTCATAAACTTGATGAGTTCTTTGAAGAAGTAACGAAAAGGATTGATGAGGGCAGAGTGGTGGATGTGATCTGTATGGACTTCAGTAAGGCGTTCAACAAAGTTCCTCGTGGTAGGTGGGTTAGTAAGGTTAGATCAAATAGAATACAAGGAGATCCAGCCATTGCGATACCGAACTGGCTTGAAGGTAGGAGACTGGAGGCTGGTGACCAGTGGTGTGCCACTGATTTGCGTCATTTATATAAATGATCTGGATGTGTACATAAGTATCATTAGTACATTTGCAGATGACACCAAAATTGGAGGTGTGGTGGACAGCAAATAGGATTACCTCAGAGTACAACGGGATCTTGATCAGATGGGCTAATGAGCCAAGGAGTGGTAGATGGAGTTTAATATAGATAAATGTGATGCTGCATTTTGAAAAGGCAAATTAGGGCGGCATTTACTCTTAATGGTAAGATCATGGGGAATGTTGCTGAACAAAGAGTCATTGGAATGCAGGTTCATAACTCCTTGAAAGTGGAGTTGCAGGTAGATAGGGTAGTGAAAAAAGTGTCTGGTATGCTTTCCTTCATTGGTCAGAGCATTGAGTATAGGGTTGGAAAGTCATGTTGCGGCTGTACATGACATTGGTTAGGCCACTTTTGGAATATTGTGTGCAATTCTGGTCTCCCTTTTATCGGAAGATGTTGTGAAACTTGAAAAGATTCCGAAAAGATTTGCAAGGATGTTGCTAGGTTTGGAGGGTATGAGCTATAGGAAGAGGCTGAATAGATTGGGAACGTTGGAGGCTGAGGTGTGATCTTGTAGAGATTTAGCAAATCATGAGGGGCATGGATAGGTAAATAGTCAAGGTTTTTCCCTCTGGTAGGGGAGTCCAGAACTGCAGGGCATAGATTTAGAGTGAGAGGGGAAAATTTAAAAGGCACCTAGGGGGCAATTTTATCTTGCAGAGGGTGGAGCATAAATGGAATGAGCTGACAGAGGAAGTGGTGAAGCTGGTACAATTACAGTATTTGAAAGGCATCTGGATGCGTATATGAATAGGAAGGGTTTAGAGGTATGTGGGCCATATGGTGGCAGATGGGACTAGATTAGTTTAGGACATTTGGTCGGCATGGATGAGTTGGACCAACTGGTCTGTTTCCATGCTGTACATCGCTGATTCTATAACTCCAAACTCCCAGAAATGTACCCTTAGAAGTCACTGAAAGTACTTAAAGAAGAGGTAGAATGATGTTTGAAATATCGGCAAGTTGACAACTATGCTGAGTTGACATGAAAGAGGAGTAGAGGCTTGAGACAGACTAGCCATAATTTTGTTGAACAGCAGGGCAAACATGAGAGGCCAAATGGCTTACCCCATTCCTGTTTCTTCTGTTGTTATGATATGCATTTTGCTATCCAGTGACAAGTTAGTTGAATAAAAGCTGGAAGAACTGTGGATGCTGTAAATCAGAAACAAAAATAGAAATTGCTGGAAAAGCTAAGCAGATCTGGCAGCATCAATGGAAAGAGATCAGAGTTAATGTTTCTGGTCAAGTGAGGAATGTTCTGAGGAAGGGTCATTCGACCCAAAGTGTTCACACAAGTTAGTTAAAATTGTGTAAGTTCTACTTGATGACCAATAATTAGTAAAATGAATATTTCCAATAAAAAAGTCATTTGCAGCTCTTTTGCTGATACCAGCTGAAGCTGAATGGGTTACACCTTGCCAAGACTGGGACTTGCATCCTTGCAAGGAGATTTGCTAGTACTTTAGGCAGAGGAATGGCACCTTGAGGTGTAGCTGAAATTGGAAGCAAGTAAAGCTAGTAACAGGAAGCAAAAATGCGACAAGTGAAATTAGAATGCAGTTAAAAATGAAAGTGAGGATCATCTAAACTTAGAATGCGGAATAATGTCAAGACACCCTACCTGAATGTATTTGCAACAATGTAGATGCTTTAAAGGCACAGAGGTCAATTGGTTTGATCCTATTGCCAGTACAAAAACATGGTTATAGGGTGACCAAGACAGTGAACTAAATATTCAAGGATACTTGACACGTTGGAAAGACACTTGAGCACTAACAGGTGGGGGGGATGAATTTCTGGATTGTGTTCAGTATGGTTTCCTCACGCTGTACATTGAGGAACTGACTCAAATGAAACAGAGAACAGGCTATTTTAAATCTAGTATTATGAAACAGGAAAGGGCTATTTAATAATGTAACAAAAGAACCTATCAGGATAAGTGACTAATATCAGAATTTTACATTATGTTTGAAAATGAAATAGTTCAAGCAGGAGGCAGGGTGGTAGGTTTGAGCAGAGGAAATTTTAAAGAAATAAGGAGCAAATTGGTTGAGATAGATTGGGACAATACAGTAGAAATTATGACAACACATAGGTAGTGGATTCTTTAAAGAATTATAACATCATTTACAGCAACTATACATTCCTTCAAGGCAGAAAAACCCAAAAAGTCGGTCACCTACTGCCAGTGAAGTACAGAAAGAATCAGTACTTGGGCCCCAGCTGTTCACAATTTATATCAATGATTTGGATGTGGTGACTAGATATAATGTTTTCATGTTTCCAGATGTCATAAAGTTAGGTTTGAATTGAATATGCGTTGTGAAGAAAATGCAAAGTGCGTTCAATGAGGTTTGGACAAACATAGTGACAGAAAGAATAGAATATAGAAAAATGTGAGCTTATCCACTTTGAAGGCTAACATGCACGTGCTGCAAGCAATTAGGAAGGCAAATTCTAACCTTTATTGCAAGAAGACATGAGTACAAAAGTAGTGAAGTCTTGCTTCAGTGGTATCGAACCTTGGTTAAACCATACCTGGAGAGTACAGTTTTGACCCCGTTAGGAAGATGTTGTTGCCATAGAGTGAGTGCAATCAAGCTTCGCCTACCTGATTCCTGGGATGGTGGTACTGTCCTATGAAGAGACAATGGGAAATCTCTAGATTTTGAAGAATGAGGTCACTGATACCTACAAAATACTTGAGGAATAGACAAGGTCAATTCAGGTAGGATGTTTTCTCTGGCTGGGGAGTCTAAAATCTGGGACAAAATTTCAAATCAATTGGCTAGGGTGTCACGTAAGACAGATATGAAGACGTTTTCCACTCAAACGGTTGTGAATCTTTGGAATTCTCAAACCCAGGAGGCTGTGTAAACTCAGTCATTGAGTATGTTAAAAATAGAGTTTGGCAGATTTCTAAATACCAATGACAAATGAGAATGGATAATCTGAGGAAAAGGCATTGAACTAGATGATCAGCCATGATTGTGTTGAATTGCAGAGCTGGGTGAATGAGCTAAAGCTCTACTACTGCCCCCATAATACTAGGCTTCATTAAAATAAACATATTTGTAGGAATATGAACTACATGTATTAAAACAAAAAAACGTGGCTATCCTGGAGTCTGCTGCCAATTGGACAAACTCCCATTTGATGTCAACACATGAAATTCTAGCAGTGTTTCCGAAGCATACATTCAAGAAAAACTGCTATAAGCACATTACAACCATTTAAATAATACCAGGTTGGGTATCCTTTATACCTGCGTTGGAAAACCAAACAGACTAAAAACTGAAGGTCTTTTTGAAACCTGAATAGACCTGTAGGCACTCTGAGTTTGGGCCTTTGGGGGAAGAAAACTTCACTTGGCCCAAACAGACCCAAAAGTGAAGTTTTTTTCAAATCCCAAATGGACTCTGGTGTATCCAAAAATATCTTTTATCCCAAAAAATATGTCCTGAGGTTTTCTGGTAAAATATTTCTAACCTGTATCCAAAACAAAAGTTGAAGTGATATTAAGTTTGATAGCAAGGACCATGTATCTTAGAAACAAAAAAAAATTGAGTACTGAATAAGGTGATAAAACTATTGTGTAATCAAAATGCAACTTCCAAGGAATTTGTTAATTTTATGGTTTTCCTCAGATATTTTAATAAAAATGTCAGGATGTTCTGATGCTCTTTCTTGGCTAAGTGTGCCATATATCGTGCTGTCTAGGCTTATGACCTAGATACATTTCAGATTATTTGGGAATGGTTATCAGGTAACTATGTTTGAACTGATCTTGATTTGGAGATGCCGGTATTGGACTGGGGTGTACAAAATTAAAAATCACACACACCAGGTTATAATCCAAAATGTTTAATTGGAAGCACTAGCTTTCGGAGTGCTGCCCCTTCGGGTGGTTGTGGAGTACACAATTGTAAGACACAGAATTTATGTGCTATAACAAATAGCAAATGTCTTACAATTGTGTATTCCACAACCACCTGATGAAGGTGCAGCGGTCCGAAAGCTAATGCTTCCCATTAAACCTGTTGGACTATAACCTGGTGTTGTGTGATTTTTAACTTTGAACTGATCTTGTTTGTCTGCTCAAGTAGAGGTAGAATACTGTTGATGTTTATCCAATATTAATTGTCTTGAACTGCTGTAAGTCACATGGTTTAGCATTTAGTGGTCCAAATTCTAACAGGAATGGAGTTCCAGAATTTTCACTCAGCAACAGTGAAGGAGTGGTGAAAATGTTTAAAATGGTGGCCAGTCTTTGTGAGTTTTTGTCTGTTGCTGGAACTGTATCCATTTCGGTAAGTGGAGATTTGTATCACACTTCTGATTTGTAGATGGTGGGCAGGCTTTGGGGAGTCTGATAGTGAGTTATTTGCTCTTGGCAGTGGTGATGCCATTGCATGTCAAGGGAGATTGTTAGATTATTATTGGTTGAGATGATCATTGCGTGGCACTTCTGTAATGTGAGTTTTGCTAGCCAGAACTGTATGATGTCAGGATCTTGCTGTATATGGAGATAAAGATTGCTTCAGAATTTGAAAAGTTGCAAATGGTGCTGAACATTGTGCAATCAACACTGAACAATCCCACTTCTCACCTTAGAATGATTGGAGGGTGGAGGGAAGATCATTGATGATGATGCAGCTGAAGGTGGTTGGACCAAGGTCACATACCCTGAGGAACCAGGGTTCTTGTGGTGTAGTGATGGTCTCCCTGTCGAGGAGTCAGGAAGTCTTGGTTCATATCCCTCTGCTCCAGACATGTGTAATAGCATCTTTGAACAGGTTGATGAGAAAATGTCTACCCTAAGGAACCCCTACAGTGATCTTCTAGACCTGAGATGATGGGTCTCCAACAATTTTGCTCACGTTCCTTGCTGCAACATTCTCTTGATGTTGCCTTGCTATCAAGGGTAATCATCCTTAGCTCATCTCTCTAATTCATCTTTTTGTCCAATTTTGGAAGAATTGACTCTTGTGCTTGATTTAGGCTGAAGAAATATCAGTGCAGTGGAAGAAAATAAGTGAAAAATTGATATTAATCTTCTAACACTTAATTTTAACATTAAAATGAATGAGACATTAATAGTTTATAATGTAAATATGTGGAGTAATGAATTAACCACAATGCTTCACATTGAACTTCTTCATCGCTCCTTGTACCACCTTTTGAATCACTGAATAAGCCTGAATCCCAGAAGCCTGGTGGTGCATCATCAACGTCAGACGGATCACCCTCCTTTTTATCATAGTTAGTATTGGTAGTATGGGTAACTTTAGCATCATGTGTACCATTGAACACATTGATACTCCACACTTCAGATATGATTTTTAGCAATATAGGTATCATTCGTTTCATGTTTCTTTGACCAACTGACACAATGTTGCTAGTGGGGATGGTTGCTATTTTCCGACTTAGCAATTTATTTTTGCCTTTCAGCTTTATTTGTTCCACATCTCTTGGATACTGTCCTTGAGAGGTTTATATACTTCTCCAAGGGCTGGTCAACACTCATGGGTCTGCCAGAGATAACTGCCGCGTTACTGTTAGTTGATCTCCCATCGCACATTATCGTGTCAACAAGGTGGAATTAGATCATGTCCCAGACTAACAATTTCATTTTGCACAGTCCTCCTGTTCTTAAATTTCACACTTTTGATGATTTCTTGCAACTATCATTATCAATGCAGCCTTCCTATGAACATAGACAACAATCACTTTCAGAATATTTCTTTGTGGAGAGTTTTGCATTTGAATATCATAGTTAGCTTTCCTTTTATACCATCTCCTTAAAAGATAGAACCAATTCAAAGTTTGTGAGAAGATTTGTAGCTCGGGGGCTCGTTGCTGTGGTTCTGTTCGCCGAGCTGGAAGTTTTTGTTGCAAACGTTTCGTCCCCTGAGGTGACATCCTCAGTGCTTGGGAGCCTCCTGTGAAACGCTTCTGGGTTGCGGCATGTCCCAAAGGACTAGCCACACTACCATACATAAAGAGCATTTCCGAACTGACAGCCAGACTACTGCGACCACTAGGACTTATAACAGCACACAAACCAACAGCCACACTCAGACAACAACTCACCAGAACGAAGGACCCGATACCCAGCATGAGCAAAACTAATGTAGTGTACAAAATCCCATGCAAGGACTGCACAAAACACGATATAGGAAGACAGCTAACTATCCGCATCCACGAACATCAACTAGCCACGAAACGACACGACCAGCTATCCCTAGTAGCCACACACGCAGACGACAAGCAACATGAATTTGACTGGGACAACACTACCATTATAGGGCAAGCCAAACAAAGAACAGCCAGGGAATTCCTAGAAGC
>NC_057737.1:33767033-33775085 GCF_004010195.1 Chiloscyllium plagiosum
TGCCCACCACCGACGTCAGGCTCACTGGTCTATAGTTCCCTGGCTTGTCCTTACAACCCTACTTAAACAGTGGCACCACATTAGCCAACCTCCAGTGTTCCGGCACATCACCTGTGACTATCGATGATACAAATATCTCAGCAAGAGGCCCAGCCATCACTTCTCTAGCTTTCCACAGAGTTCTCGGGTACACCTGATCAGGTCCTGGGGATTTATCCACCTTTACCTGTTTCAAGACATCTAGCACTTCCTCCTCTGTGATATGGACATTTTGCAAGATGTCACCATCTATTTCCCTACAGTCTATATCTTCCAAATCCTTTTCCACAGTAAATACTGATGCAAAATACTCATATCGTATCTCCCCATTTTCTGCGGCTCCACACAAAGGCCGCCTTGCTGATCTTTGAGGGGCCCTATTCTCTCTCTAGGGCCTTAATATATTTGTAAAGACCCTTTGGATTCTCCTTAATTCTATTTGCTAACTCATGTCCCCTTTTTGACCTCAAAGTAGTGGAATTTGATAATGTTATCTTCCCAGATGTGTCAGAAAATGAAATTTCATACTTAAATCTGGTGTTTTCATATATCTTGTGTGCCACCTGGTGCTGGCCTTGTATTCTGGGATACCATCTTCCTTTGCTTCTCTGAGAGTGTCGAGCTGAACAGTTCTGCAAATGACAACGCGCCCATTTGTCAATGCCCATTAAGCTATTCAGCCATTGCAGTAAATCAAATGTCTTCACTTTTGCTTCAATGGGCAATGGACCTGTCTATGGTGGATGATAGACAGGGTGCTCAACAAAACTTTTTTGGTTGTTTTTCTTGAGATTTTCTTGAAGTTTTTTTTCGGTTTTCAGGTGTTGCTTTTTCATTCTTGCTAATCATTTATTATGTGATACAGTCACATATTTCAATACTTTCTGTATTTTTGTTGACGTGCAGTATTCTCACAGAGAAACAGAATTAGAAAATTCATCAATGTCCTCAATAATTATTAATCCTCTATTAATTTTAAAGCTCCAATAAACAAGGAGTGCACTGACTTTCTTTGACATGACAGTTTTTAAATTGACATGACAACAGGCAAAGCTGAGAGATAAAAGTTTTGTTTGCAAACAGCTGATATATTCTTCTACACACTCAAAACCAGCACCTTAAGTACACTTTCTCCAGACTGGTGAAGTTACAGTTAATGTATTTCCATTGCATTTGCATAAAGCTAGAAGATTTTAACCAGTCAGTTACAACCATTTTTACTGCATGTCTGATTTAAATTTAACAATTGATGCATGATACAGCTGATGATATTACTGGACAAATCAGATCCCAGAGTGAAACCTGGTGCATTACATCATATATTTAAATTTCCAGTTGGTTATCATACTGGTTAGTCACTGAAAATATTCTCTCAAGGTTGCAAATATTCTTTAATTAGTGAATGCAAGTCAGTTACACAAGGGTTAAAAAAAAAGGGATGTGAATGTCAGTTTAGAAAAATCTTAAATGGCAAGACAAAATTTCAACTATGTCCTAACAATATCCTTTTACAGATATTCAACTCTAAAGAAATATCACTCCTGTCTAAACTCTTCAATTTATTACTTAAGAGTCTTTCCAGTTCTCCTCCTTGTACTGCTGAGACAGTTTAATGATTTCTTTCATTATGACAACTTGAAAACGAGTTTACAAACTGCCTCAGATTGGAAATAGCTTCACAAACTAAAACCTGTCTGCTTGGGTCAACTTTCTCCTGAATTGCTAACTTGATACTCCTGCTCCAAGGAAACCTCTGTAAACTGAAATCAAAACAAAAGTAGTAGCCATGATTTGTTTGCTGTCTTTGTCTTAAACTTAGCATTGTACACATTTAGAGTCAGAGAATAACTCATACAGTACAGAAAAGGCTTTTATGCCGATAAAGTCTCTATGACTATGACTCTATAAGTCGCCACCGACAAAAACTGTTCTAAATCTAAAGCAGTCTGACTCTTCCAGCATATGGCCCAAATCCTTGAATATAATGACATTTCAAATATATATCCAAGTATGTTTTTAAAATTTGTGAGGATCAGATTGAATTTCTATTGGTAGTCCATAACAAGCTTAAAAAAAGGAGTTAACTTTTCCACTAGTACTTTAGCTATAATTGGCTCAAAGGAATAGCTCTGGAAATCATGTTGTCATGTCCGTAACTGTAAGGGTATCCTAGTGTCCTGCTTTGGTTTTGGTAATTGACCTACAAAGTCTACTAAAGATCTGCTAAATGGCTCTTCGAAAATTGGTATGGATGTTGAAAATACCAGACTGGTTACATGCTAAGGTTTTCCGACTACCTGACATCAATGTTTCCTCTAAGTTCATGCAAATGGAGCAGCTGGTTGGCTCTGTGCATGTTGATGGATGTGCTGACACATGGCAACCATTTTCCAAAGCTGCTGCCACGCATGAAATTGGAGGAAAACATAATGAGAGGGCATGTTGCCTGACATGTATGGCATGTTTAATAGGATGGTATTATGTCCTTAGGAAGTTTGGACCAGGTAAAATATCTATTTATTGATGCTTGCATTTTTCATGTTTTTCATATTTTCATTTTTCATATATGCCCTACCTTGGAAATTTCATTTGCTACTCACAATGATAGCTGGGCAGTACTGCTGTCTGATGAGGAACAATCCATTCTTCATCTTTAGGTTTGTGAGAATGTGTTTACTTCCATTCAGAACTCAGTTTTTAGCCTTGGTTGCAGGGTAAGCCAATCGTGTTACCTGGATCTGCTGTCTATGCTTCAATTAAAGAAGACATACTAAGTACTTCTTTTGAATTGTACCCATGCTTAAAGAAAGTTTCAGGTTCTCTAACATCTGCTTGTTGTATTACTTTGTGCTCTGGTGATGACCTTGCCAATGGTTTAGCCATTGTTCTGGTCACCACACAGGATGGAAAAATTGTTCCTGCAATGGTATATCTCTTTAACTTCACTTATAGATCAAACTATTATTTTCACTCCAGCCAGGTATTTACCTAGGGATAAGCCCAACTTCATCCACAGGTAATTTCTAAACAACTCCTATAGCCACTGCTCTGGATATCATGTCACATTCTAAGTACAGTTTGTACAAAGGAATGGGTATATGTTCTTCACTTGGCCCTTTATTAAAATGTTAGTTTTTGATGCCCTCTGTAGAGAAATAGCCATGTCCTTCTTTAGCAAAAGTGTTTGTGTAGCTCATATATCAGTGAATGACTATGTATTATCTCCTTTTGACAAAAGTACTCTATATATCTCATCCCTTATTCAACTCTCCTACATTCAAAACAGTGTTAACGTTCAGTTCTGTGTTATAATTAATTTTTAATAATTAAGCAATTTGATCTGTAGTACTTTTCTTGTGATTCCCATTTCTGGACTCTTCCTGGAAGTTTCATGGCCTTCCCACACAATTCTGAATGAAGGCATCCCATTTTAGGCCCATAACTCTCACTTTGACCTTCAGTGCCTTCCTTTCTAGTCTGAGGAAGAGATCTTGAGGCATTCTATGCTTTCCCTTCTCTACCCATTTGCTACTTGCCTTCCTTTCACTCTCCCACTTCTGTCCTTTCAGGTTTATGGAACAACATTTAGTTTATGGATCAGTGAATAATTGTTAGCCATTCCTGCTGTTTACCAGTTACAACATTCTGGTCTTCAACCTGGGTTTTATTTACTGAAGGTAGTGAGTTTTTTTTAATTGTTCTAAGAGAATAAACTTTCTGAGAGGTTCATGTGTGGTATTTGCTCTAATGCCCACATCCACCAGCCAAAATAATTTAGCTCAGGCTGTTTCCTCAAACTACAAATTATTGCCACTATGTTTCAGTAACTAACTCATAAGCACCCAGAATAACCTATTTTATGGCATAGAAACCTTGTCTGACTGTAATGCATAAATTTCAAGTACTATTTCTGTCAGCGTGCTCTACATGGGCAGTATCTGGTTTTGTTTCAGCTATTTCATTTGTTTTGCTACTTTTCAAGCAACATAAAGTATGCCTCCACATCCTTGCCTGAAATTTTGTTTAGAACTGCACAAATTTAAACATTTTCTTGCTGAAATTTAGATTATAGCTAGGATTTTCCTTATCAAAACCTTCCTCTGAATCTAAGTCTTCCTTTTTAACCAGTAGCCTTTTAAGCTGGTATATTTTTGTCATGTTCCTCTCATTTTCCCTTTTTCTCTCATGAATCTGCAATTCCAGCTTCTTAAATACTGACTTTTTTTCTCCCTCTCTTTCACATTGTTCCACTTTTACTTGATTAAAAGAAGCAACTAGTTCTTTCTATTACAACACAACAGTCCAAAACTCATTTTCTGGTTTCTATTTCAAATAAACTTTATATATTGCTTTATATATAGTGCTTAAACTGTGCATTTATATCCACAGTTTGTATCCTTCTGTGAAAGTGATGATGAAACATGTGAAATTCCTTTTGACAATGCAGCTACTATCTATTGCAGGTAGGTCACTTTGAAATTTTGTTGCAGTTTTATAATTATATATGGAATAGCATTTTCTTTGCAACTCCTTAATGTAATCACAGGAAGAAATTAAATGTGACATCACATCTGTTATTATAATGATGAAGTTGCATAATTTCAAGTTTAAATTCATTTTATAAAGAAATTAATATGGTTTCACAAACCCTCATCCAATATTTTGGAAAGGTTACACTGTCATGTTTTTAAAATGTATTCTTTCACAGGATTTGGGTACCTCTGGCTGGGCCAGAAATTTCTTGCTCATCCCTACTTATGATCGAAAAGGTTGTGGTGAGTTGCCTTTTTAGACCATTGGTGTCAAATGGCATAGGAGAAAATGAGGGCTGGAGATCAGAGCTTAAAAATGTGTTGCTGGAAAAGCGCAGCACGTTAGGCAGCATCAAAGGAACAGGAGAATTGACGTTTCGGGCATAAGTCCTTCTTCAGGAATGAGGAAGGTGTGCCAAGCAGGCTAAGATAAAAGGTAGGGAGGAGGGACTTGGGGGAGGGGCGTTGGGAATACGATAGGTGGAAGGAGGTTAAGGTGAGGGTGATAGGCCGGAGATGTCGGGAAACCTCCTTCCACCTATCGTATTCTCAACGTCCCTCCCCCAAGTCCCTCCTCTCTACCTTTTATCTTAGCCTGCTTGGCACACCTTCCTCATTCCTGAAGAAGGGCTTGTTAGCGCGGATGAAATGATATCAGTCTGAGCCCAGAGTGCAGTTCAACAATCGGTAACGTTTATTGCTACAGTAACGCCGGTGGAGACCAACCGAGGTCCGAATCTCGGCTGCTCTGCTGTTCCCAGGCGCAGCTACATATTATATACTTTTAGTTGTCAGGATGTGTGGAATTTGAGGATGAATGCCCAGGAGAGTTGCAGGGCACGCACAATAGGGTGCTAATTGGTTTATGTAAAACGGGTCCGGGTATTATCTGCTTGTCTCTCTCTGTGAGGGCAGGGGCAAGCACCCCCCCTTTGTTTCCTTGGGGTGTTGGTCTGATATCAGTCTCTTGATGTGATTAGGAGATGGGTTTCCATATTAATTAATTCCGGAGTTTTGGTCTATTAGTCATGGGTAGTGTTGGTATAGTGTGGATTTGATCTGTCCTCTGTCTCCTATCTCCCGGTCACGTGGGCGGACCGGCAGCTGCTGAGTTCTGTGGGTTTAAAGCTGCGACTGCTGTTTAAAACACAAAATGAATTCTTATAGTTCCTGATGTAGGCATAGTCCCGTGGCAAAAGCAGGGCGGCTCTGATGCCTGCTTGCAGTCCCCCCTTTCGGCAAGGGGTTGGACACGTCCACACCCCCGATGCCGATATTTTAAAAGTCGGTTCCTCGCCCGGTACATTCCGCCGGCCGTCATGCTGCAGTCATGGGGCCTTTGGATAGTCCCGGGAGATGGTTACATTAACTTGAGCCCTGTGAGCTCACGATGCCTGATTGCCCGCCAGGAGTCGATGGCGTGGAGCATGGTCTTCCTGGCCTTTCGTTTCTTGTGCTGGCAGCATGAATGACACGCCAGCAGGAACCAGGCCAGAGCCAGCAGTAACTGTATGCCTACAATGGTGTGCGAGATGATTCGGATCCAGGGATGGATCCCACACCCTCTGTGCCCACCCCTGGGACTGCAGAGCTGTGCCTGTGTCCTCCTCTAGGTCCTTTACATGCGACTGCAACTGGTGATATAATTTCACTGAGTGTCCTACCCGGGTCATAAGCTCCCGTAAGACCTCAGCCAAATGTGGGATGGGGGGCTTGTTCAGGCTCCTGATCTTCCCTGAGGGTGTCCCTGAATTTATCAGTAGTTTGTATGGACTCGGGGTTCCTTCGTCGGACCTCTGAGATGTGAGCTTGCCCAACTGTGACTGGGTGCCTGGGGGCGAAGCAGAACTCGTGCTGGGGAATCGGGCACTGCAGTCCATTATACCAAAATGAGGTTTCAAGGTTTCAAGAGTGGAGACACAATATCGTTTCCCCCCCCCCCCACCCCCACCATACCCCGCCCTAGTGAAGTAAGGGCCCGTGGGTTCGATTTCAAGGGTGCAGTTGAACCCGCAGTCCGCTGTTTCACTCCTTCGTAAGGGGTGAGGGCAGATGGTAATTGCCCCCTGCTGCTTGCAGCCTGTAAGCGGCACCCCGTACACAGCGCCGTTTCGAGATATGGCTGTGTGGTGAGCTAATCGATATTTGAGGGAAGTGTTTTCCTGTATGACTCCGATGTTCTCAATGTGAAACAGGGGAAATGGCCCCGATTCTGGGGTGACCACGGGGATCAGGAGGACAATCCCGACTCCTGTCGCCTCACTGACCTCAAAGTCCGGCATCACTGGGTATACTCTGGTCATACCCTTCAGAGTCCCGTTGTCGAGCGGCCCGGAGCGCCCCGCGAGTGAGGCCAGTTTGGCACTGTCGATCCAGTCGGGCACCTCCCCCCTTTGGACCTGGTCAAGATTATGCCGGATCTGGGCTACCATCCACAGGCCATACGCATGGCCCGGTCTATAAGGCGGTTAATCGTATGGGCGTGTGTCTCCAGGACTGCAATGCTGTCGAGCTGGGTGTATGCTCCCTCTTCTCCCAGGCATGCCTGGTCTGCCTGATTTGTGAGAGACCTCTGTAGCAGGTCCCTCATTATCCCTTTTAGTTGCTCGACCTTTTCGTTAAGGCCCTGGATGTCTAGGGAGTTTACTACGGATGTGCCCGTGTTGAGTCCTGTGAGAGCATCATTGACTATGTCCCGCCTGTGTCATTGTGTGTGCGTGTTATATATGTCATTTCGGTAGTGGGTTGCTCCCATGGCATCTATGGCCCTCTCTATAATCTCCTTCCCTATAGGTTGCATACCTGTGCTGTGCAATAGTCCGGTACCCGGATGCCTAACAGGCGCGACCTCATGTTGGATGTTGCCATAAAGGGCCTCTCCCTCATACCACAATACCAGTCCCCCTGCGGGCCCCGGTCCCAGAGAGGGGCATGGCAATATCTCGGGAGTCGTGGTCGGGAGCGGTGGAAAGCACAAATACAAAGAGACTACCGCGGCATTAGTAGGCTCATAATATCCGCAAACAGACAGATCCCGTACAGTAAAGGCATCAAAGGCCGGGGCAGAGGAGAGGTCCTCTGGCATGGCACACATTGTCCCGAACATGCAACCCCCCAAGTCCATCACCTCAGCACGCCGGAGGCAGGTCGGCCGCGGGTTGCGCTCCGACGTGCAGAATAAACAGAGTGTCTGTACGCCCGGGAGGACCTCCAGCCAGGCGTTGTAGAACGCGTCGATCACATCGGGCTTGTCCCTTGCAAGAATACAGATGGCGTCGGACACGTTGAAGGCAACACCGTGGCGGTAGAGGTTGTCATATATTTCGGGGAAGGAAGGCACTAGTCGTAGGGAGGAGAGCGGTGCACCGGTGAAGCATGATCTGTGGGAAGAGAGGGAGAGAGGCACCCTTACCAAGGGTGTAGGGTTAGTGTGTGTAGGAGCAGGTCTCCCTGGAACCGGCCCACCCATTGCACTGTAAGG
>NC_057737.1:33779051-33800651 GCF_004010195.1 Chiloscyllium plagiosum
CTGATATCAGTCTCTTGATGTGATTAGGAGATGGGTTTCCATATTAATTAATTCCAGAGTTTTGGTTTATGAGTCATGGGTAGTGTTGGTATACTGTGGATTTGATCTGTCCTCTGTCTCCTATCTCCCGGTCACGTGGGCGGACCGGCAGCTGCTGAGTTCTGTGGGTTTAAAGCTGTGACTGCTGTTTAAAACACAAAATGAATTCTTATTAATTCCTGATGTAGGCATAGTCCTGTGGCAAAAGCAGGGCGGCTCTGATGCCCGCTTGCAGGCTTAGCCCGAAACGACTGCTGTTTAAAACACAAAATGAATTCTTATTAATTCCTGATGTAGGCATAGCCCTGTGGCAAAAGCAGGGCGGCTCTGATGCCCGCTTGCAGGCTTATGCCCGAAACGTCGATTCTCCTGTTCCTTTGATGCTGCCTGACCTGCTGCACTTTTCCAGCAACACATTTTTAAGCTCTGTCAAATGGCATAGGTATAAAAACTGCTGTTGTTGAAGTTTCAGGATTTTGATCTAGCATCAGTGAAAGAATGATAGTATAGTTCCAAGTCTAATTAGTTTGTGGCTTGGAGGGAGCTGCTTTGGTCAGATTTGTCCCCTACAGCATTAGTCTGGACCTCGGAGTTGTGAATAGTTCAGCAACATTGCCTTCAAAATTATGCCTGTCTTAAACAAGGCCAGTTTCCAAGCCATTACTCTGAACAATAATAAATGCTTGGAGTGCATCAAAGTAGTAGTGTGGCAAGAAGATCTTATAGAATGTAAAAGACTTCACTAATTCTTCCAAGGCAGCATGATGGCTCAGTGGTTAGCACTGCAGTCTCACAGCGCCAGGAACCCGGGTTCAATTTCAGCCTTGGGCAACTATCTTGAATGGAGTCTGCACATCCTCCCTGTGTCTGTGTGGGTTTCCTCCAGGTGTTCAGGTTTCCTCCCACAATCCAAAGATGTGCCAGTCAGGTGGATTGGCCATGCTAAATTGCCGTAGTATCAGGTACGTTAGTCAGAGGGAAATGGGTCTGGGTGGGTTACTCTTCGGAGGGTCGGTGTGGACTGGTGGGGTCAAATGGCTTGTTTCTACACTGTAGCGAATCTAATCTAATCTAATAAAGAGGGAGAAGATAAGCTGTGAATGTGAACTTGGAAGTAATATCAAGGTGGATGCCAAGAGCTACTTTAAATATATAAAAAGGAAGAGAGAAGTCAAGGTGAATATTGGCCCCTGAAAAAAGGAAACTGGGGATATAATGGGGAACTGAAATGGTAGAGTAGTTGTATAAATAATCTCTAGTCAGTCTTCATTCAAGGAGATGCAGTGGGACAGAATGGTGTTTCGGTGGTTAGCACTGCTGCCTCACAGCACCAGGGACCCGGGTTCGATTCCAGCCTTGGGTGAGGTCTGTGTAGACACTCACCCTGTGTCTGCGTTGGTTTTGTCCCACAACCTAAAGAAGCGCAGGTTAGGTGAATTGGTCATGCTAAGTTGTTAAGGGATGTTTAGGTTAGGCACATTAGTTAGGGGTAAATATAGAATAATAGGGTAGGGGAATGGGTCTGGTTGGGTTACTCTTTGGAGGGTCGGAATGGACTTGTTGGGCTGAAGGGTCTGTTTTCACACTGTAGGGATTCCACTCTGATCTAAACTCTTTATGATTTCCCCCTAACGAGCAAGGAATCATGTCTACAACATCTCTTCCCATACTCCTTACCCTCTTTTCTTTCATCCACTTATTGAATTTCATTCTGCTTCAACAATTAAAGAGCTCAAAGTTCTGTCTAAACATTATTCTAACTGATGTACTAATCTCCTTATGGAAGAGCAAGCCAAAATGCCACTCTGGTTCAGTGTAAACGCACAGCTTGTAGAAAACTGCTCAAATCAAATTCATGAAGACATTTTATATGTGTGGATGACTTTTTTTTATGAATTAGAGATGGATTAGCTCTTGAAATATAGGTTTAAAAGCACAAATATTAACCTAATGTGAATCCCAACTTAGAAGTTCATCTTTAATACAGTGGCAAAACTAAGACTTTATCTTAACCAAACAATATATTGTCAATATTTCATAGCAAAGACCTTGAAACTATAGGGAAGTGGGGAGTTCATGGGGGTGGGTAACCTCATGTGAATAATTGACTTACTATCATGAGTGAATTGGTTGAATGGCCTTGTTTCACTCAAGACATAAGTTAATACTTTAATTAGTATTCTTGTAAAATGATTGAAGTTTCCCAAGACACATACAAGACAATATAAAGAAAATATTGTACATAACTCCATCGAGGTGATAGCAAATTGGTAATGTCATTGGAATAGCAATCCAAAACCCAAGATAAATATTTATTAAGGAAGGAAAGGTATGTGATCCTTACCTAGTCTGGCCTATATGTGAGTCCAGACTCTCAGTGGGCAATTAAGGATCAGTGATAAAGTATTGACCTAGCTGCAGGTATTTTCATCTATTAAATGCATAAAAATAAATGCTGCTCAGATATGACTAAGGAGCATTTCAAAGCACTATTTATTAAAGTGAAGTTCAGTTTTTAATTCTGGGATCGTTATTAGAATTTCTTGTTTATTTCTAATTTAACCAATTACATTTCTCTCCAGATGAGCAAATACATCCGACATAAGTGCCAACCTGGGCTCCAAACTTAAATTTTTTATTTTACTGTTGTGGCATTTTGTATTAGATTAATTGTGTTTTAACATGTATTTAACGTTGAAAAATTAACTTATGAAACTTTTAACAGATGGCATTTATTTATTGAACAAATTAGCACCAAACTTACAATATTTCCAATCCTCTGGCTTTGTCCAGCTTTTTTCAGCAGACTAACAGCAAAGATTCATAGAAAATATTTAAATATCTACAAGAACCTCCAGAAACATCTCAGTAGCAGCCCCTGTAAACCACTACCACTGCCATTTCTGTTTGGTATTCATATTGGTGCCTCACTAATCCTGTCCTATTCTTTACAGTAGATGGATGCTGGACCCCACCTGAGACAGAAGGCAGTTGAAGAACTTGATTACATCATAAATGTATGTTCCATAATGTTTCATTATGGAATTCTTTGTCTTCAGTGAGAAATGTCACAATTCCCTCTTACTCCCTTCCCTATCCCTCCAAATATTGATCAAGTGCAAAGTAGAGCCTTTCTTAACAGGCAAGACTTCTATAGTTATACTATAATACAGAAATTGGTAATGACAGTCTTTCTGTCATTTCTCAAACAATCACCATAACCTGGAAGTCTTTGCATTTGATAAGCTTTCAACGCATTTATTTTCTTGAACTATAATTCTTCAAGGTGAAATACAAAACTTCCTGAGAAACCTAAATATTAAAGATTCTCAGAAAAGTACAAAAATATCTCAACATAGTAGCCTAAATGTGCATTCTATTTGTTGAATCATGTTCCTACTTATTATTCTTTCACAGGATGTAGGTAGGCCAGCCTTTGTTGCTTGTTCCTTTTATGACCCAGTGACACAAAAGGAACAGTGATAGATTTCCAAGTAGATCACGGATCTAAAATGTGCTATCGAGGAAGCTTGATAGTTGCTCGTGTATCTTGCAATTTGATACACACTATTGCCACTATGCATCAGTGGTAGAGGGAATGACTGTTTAAAGTAGACTCTGTATTGAACAGTGTCAAATTTCTTAAAGGTTGTTGGAGTGGCATGCATCCAGGCAAGTGGAGTGTATTCCATCATACTCCTGACTTGTGCCTTGAAGATGGTGAAAAGGATTTGGAAGAGAGATGGTCAATTACCTGGCTTAGAATTGCCAGCCTCTGACCTGCTGTTCTAGCCGCAGTATTTACATGGTCAGTCAGGTTCAGTTTCTAGTCAATGAAAATTCCCAGAATATTAATCATGTAAATACCATTAAAAGTCAAGGAGAGATAATTAGTTTCTCTCTCATTGGAAGTTGTTATTGCCTGGTGATGTGCCACACAAATGTTATTTCTGACTTACCATTCCAATCCTGAACATTTTCCTGGATTTCCAACAATGGAGTATAGACTGCTTCAATATTTGAGCATTTGCAAATTGTACAATGATAAAAGAACATCCTCACTTCTGATCTTATGATTGACTAAAGGGTTAAGCGGTTAAAGCTTGTTGGACCTTGGAATTTGCACTGAGGAACTCCTGCAACGATAACCCACAATTGTCTACCTTTGTGCTAGGAATGACGGCATCCAGTAAATAATTTTGGTCTCGACTCTGCTAGGAGTCCTTGATGCCACACTTGGCCAAGTGCTGCCTTAATATCAAAGGCAATCATTCTTTCCTTAGCTATGAGTTCACCTCTTTGATCCATGTTTGAATCAAGGCTATAATTACATCATGAGATGAACGGCCCTGGTGGAACTCAGACTGAGTTTTTGGTATAGAAGTGCCGTTTGGTTGCACTTTCAATGACACCTTCAATTATCTTGCTGATGATGGAGAGTATACTGATGGTATTTGGCCAGGTTGTATTTGTTTCATTTTTGTGTATAGGATATCCCGAACAGTTTTCCAACTTTCTGGTTAGTAGCTGTGTTCAGAATGACAAAATGTTCAGAATGACAAGTACTACGGCTGGAATATTATAAGAGGCCCATAGCCTTTGGAGTATCCAGTGCCTTCAGTATTTCTTGCTATCACATGGAATTGGTTGAATGCTGTGAACATCAAAAGGATGCTGAGCATGATCCCCCATTGTTAGTTCTAAATGATTCTGTCTCCTTTTTTGCACTAATGTGCTTGGCTCCCTCATTATTAAGATGGGGATATTTGACAAGTCGCCCTCCACCAGTTAGTTATTTAATTGTCTATCACCTTTTATGCCTGGATGTGCAGGACTACAGAGCTTGTTGTGGGATTGCTTAACTCTGCCTTCATGTGCTGCTTCTGTTGTTTGACTTCCTAAAAGTCCTGTGTTGTAGTTTCAATTATGCCTCATTTTTAGGTATGCCTGTTGCTTCTTCTGGCATGCTGTCCTGCACTCTTTTCTGAACCAAACTTGATTCCCTGGCCTTGTTATAATAGTAGAAGGTGATATGCCATCCATTAGGTAACAGCTTGTGGTCATATACAATTCTGCTTCCTTTGATGGCCCCAGAACACCTCATGGATGCCTAGTTTTGAATTGCTAGAACTTTAACCACAGTAATAATACCACAGAGCATGGTGGAGGTATCCTCAGGTGAAGATGAGATGTTGTCTTCACAAGGAATGTGTGGTGATCATTCCTACCAATATTGACATGGACAGATACAGTTATAAACTGAAAAATGTGTTGCTGGAAAAGCGTAGCAGGTCAGGCAGCATCCAAGGAGCAGGAGAATCGATGTTTTGGGAAGAGCTTATGCCCGAAACGTCGATTCTCCTGCTCCTTGGATGCTGCCTGACCTGCTGCACTTTTCCAGCAACACATTTTTCAGCTCTCATCTCCAGCATTTGCAGTCCTCACTTTCTCCTTACAGTTATGAACTGCCTATACAAATAGGTTCTTCCCTCTTATTAGTTTTGTCAACCCCTGCTGCCGGCCCTGAGTAGCACCTGTGTCCATCAAGACTCAGACAGCCTAGGCAGTACCAGTACTACTGAATCATTCCTGGGGCTGGGCATTTATGTGCATTCCATGGTCTTGCCACCCTCAGTAGTTCTTCCATCTGGTGCTCGACATAGAGGATTCATCAGCTAAGGAGGCAGGTCATTCGTAATCAGCCAGAGGTTTCTTTGCCTGTGTTTGTATGGTAGTCGCACAAGCTGCAGAGTTTTTCACAACAGAGTTTATTCAACAAAAGACAAAAAAAAGGTAAGCAGTTAGAAAAACATCTCAATACCCAGCAAAACAATGTGTCATTCTATTTTACAATACCATTAATTTGCAGCAATTCAAATCCAGAGCAATTACCCTTCTATGACATTTAAAGATTAAATCTTTAAATTCAACATAACTGATCCTCCATTCTTTTCTGTGAGTTATGAAGTCTCCTTACACTAATGCTCACAAAAGAACATAGACTTGCTCAACTCTTTAATAAACTGCAAATTTTGAACTAAACACACCTAGTAAGGCAATTGCACCAATGAAACTTTTCTTCTGATGTAACTGTATGCTACTCTTTTGGGAGAGAAAACGTATTTGCTTCTGACCTAAGTCAGGTGTCTTCCAAACTGCCTAAAAAGTTTCAATCTAGGTTTTCTAATCTAAAATCCACTTTTTTCTAAGCTAAAATCAACCCTTGATAATCTTCAATGAATAGCAAGCTAAGTGCCAGTAATAAAGCAACACAGTACAAAAATTTTCCATTAGCATTCTTGAGGTTCCCTACTCTCTGGCACTGGTGAAGGGTGACCTGTAAGTGTGAGGGGTGCATTTGCATACATGATAGAATAAAGTAAAAGCATCTGAATAATAGTGGCCTGCATATAAAAGAGAGGTGGAAGCTTAAATATTATTACTAGAGATAAACTACTTGACAGTTTTTTGGAATGAAATGCTGACAAGACCTTCAGACCTGTCCTGCATCTTCAGGTCTTGAAAAAAGAGGTTGCAGAGCTAGTTGATTCATCGGTGGCAATCTTGTAAAACATCCCTAAGCTCAGGAAAGATCCCAGTGGATTAAAAACCATTAGTAGAAAACTCCTATTCAAGAATTAAAGGAGATAGAAACTAAGAAGCTACAGGTTAGTAAGCTGAACATCTCACTGGAAAAGTGTAGGAAGTAGTTACAGGGAATTTTGAAAGTAGGTATAATCAAGCACAGTCAGCATCAAATTATAGAGAAAAGTTGTATTTGATCATTTAATTTGGGCTTTCTGAGGATGCAATAAGTTTGTTGAAGAGGAACACAGAAATATTATGCATTTAAATTTCAAAAGGTATTCAATGAGGTGCCGCGAAGGATTACTACATGATAAAATCCCTTAATGTATGTGGTAATATGTCATCAAGCTTAGAAGATTGATTAACTAACAGAAAAGAATGTATTAGTATAGATATAAAGATAGATGTGAAAGCAAGTTGTAAGTCTGTCATGGAAATCAGAAAAGGGTAGAGATAAGTGGGGAAAAAAGTGGCAGATAAATGATCAAATAAAATTTTTCTCTATAATTTGATGCTGACTGTGCTTGAATATACCTACTTTCAAAATGCCCTGTAACTACTTCCTACATTTTCAACTCTGATCAACTTCCTACATTTTCAACACATTTTCAGCTCTGATCTCCAGCATCTGCAGACCTCACTTTCTCCTATAAAGTCATTGAGTCATACAGCACAGAAAAAGACCCTTCAGTCTAAGCGGTCCATAGTTGACAAGATAAATACTAGAAAGGAAAGACATTGGGCATTTTACTCATCTTTCTAGAAAAAGTTGCATGGTCATCTATTCGTAGGAGCAACCATAAATAAATCCAGGATTTTTGTCTCCAGGACTGTATCAGAACCTATTACATATATTTATTACTGTTTATATGAATAAAGAGCTCTCGTGTAGAAATTCTAAATTTGCAATTTATTAGTGTCCCTTGTTTTACTATTTCAGTTTAATTTTCTAGAATTACTCTTAACATACCATTTATTACTGCTTATATTCCTGAGTTTACATTTTGAGCATTTCCTTTCGAGCATGAAAAACTTAAGGTTTGCCAGTGTTTCGTAAATTTAAAACTGCCTTTTGCATGTTCTTGAAGCGTAAATGCTTTGCTGTGTGGTAATGCATTTTTTTTCAGAGAAACTGGAGAAACACTTGATCATATTGATTCATGGTTATGAACAATTTTTCATTGGTGCTTGTCTGCTCAATAGTTACCACTTTTCCCATAAGATTCAAGCAAGCAACCTTGCACTACTTTAATTTCAATATAGTTTACTGCACATGTACTAAATGACCAGATATCTTCTGTATCTCAAGGTCTCTCATTCTATAATGATTTATGCTATGCCCTTATTATTCATCCTTTCAACAAGTCATAATTTCTTGTCCTGTTGGTTTGGACAGAAAGAATTTTTTCTCCAAATTTAAGCTGTTGCCTGGAAACAATCTTTACTCCTGATATGCCTGCTGATTTTGAGTTGTCAGTAGCTTTTAGTTGTCAGCTGAGAAGATCAAGCTCGCCATGAATCTTTTCTGTTTTACCTTCGTGATCTATTTTCCATTCAGAGCAGAAAATAAGTATGGGCAAAAACTTAGTATTTCTAATGGCTACCTGTTGTTCCCTTTATATTGATGGTGTAATTTTATTTAGTTGTCCTTGTCAGAAGTACTTCCACTTCAAAGGTATTTGAACTTATTAAGGCCTATTCCTGCTTAATTGAAGCTTCACTGTGCATAGTATCAAGAACTACAATCTTGTTTAGTGTATAATTGAAATCAACAACTTATCCTGTCCAATAAACATTGGTTATATAAGCTTTTTAAAAATTACAAACACAAACTACAAGAAATCTTCCATGAGTAGATTCTAAAAAAAAATTCAGTCCTTTAAATATCTAGATATAGGCACCATTTGACCTATATCTGCTTGGCATTAAAATGTTTCCATTCCTACATGGAATCCAACATCCTATTCTCTGCTTATAGATCTTAAATGAATTCTCAATGTCTTTTAGATGCACAGAGACAATGAGTGAGACGTTAGAATACTGTCTACCCAGTTTTTGGGTGCAATGGTGACAAATTTTGTGGTACAACAATTTGCATCCAATTTGTGTCCTTTATTTAAATGAAGATCATGCACTATGTTCACAATCCATTTTCTGAATTTATGAAAAGTAGTTGCAGCTTGCACTCACAGGTTCTGACTAGTTTCTTCAGATCTACACCAAGTTAACCAGAGCATCTACAAGGAACTGCATGAGACTATCAAAAAGACTAAGTAAGTTATTCTGTGCTTACTCAATTTGCAGGCAGAGGATGCAGGAGTGCTTCTTTTGTTTCTAAGTTCTTACTTGGGACAGAGGTGGCATCCAAAACAGCTTAAATCTAGATAGTCTTGTTAATAAGCAGCATCGCTGTTATTAAATTAATGCCTTCTTGAGTCTCTTTGTAGACACAAGTAGTGTCCCTGCATACATTTGGCACTCAACAGTGACCAAGTAATTTTCAGTCCGGTGTTGAGATGGATGCACTTTCAATCAAATTCCTTTCTTTTCAGTTCTTTAGGTAGGTTTTTCTGTGCACCTCACATTCATACTCATTACCTGTTAAGTGCTTGTGTTTACTAAACAGGTTAGAATTAAAGTTTCAATCTTGGCTTGTGAATTACTTTTCAAACAATTGTTTTGATGTTCTAAGCGTTTGTTTTATTCAAACTGAAGAGTTCTGAAGCATCCAAGCAAGCAATTTCTCATACAAATAGCCTGTTGCATTCATCTGCATCTCAGCTGTGAAATTCATTTGCCCTTCACCCAAGCCTGGTTTATTTTGCCTTACTTTGCATCACCTACTGAAAAGGATGTTTTAGAATTAGTGAAGCACCAACATTTTTAAAAAAATATTCCTCACTGAAGTACACCATTTTGAATTTTGCTTGTCACTGTTCCTCACATACCATCCCAACCCTTCACTGCAATATTCTTTCTTCTGGTTGGCCTAATATCTTCCTTCCTAGATTATTTTGTCTGGTTTCTAGATCACTAACTGAAATGCTGCAGAAAGGTTCGAGGCTGGTGCATGAACAAACTACAAGGGATTATGGGACACCAATTGGTGAGATCATCAAACTTAACTGCCTGCTTTCTCAGGCTGGGGTCCGGCATCCATCTGCGCTAAAGAATGTGACATGGGATTAATGAAGCCCAATTCTCTACAGAGCACCTTTACCAGGCAAGTAAATGAATATCCCAGGCAAAAATGGCTTACAAAAAAAAATTAATTGCTGTATTGCTAAGAAAAAGGACATAATATCAAAGCTTTCCATCTTGCATTGATCAGGAAAAAGACAAGAATACCAAAATTTAAAGCAAGCAACAATTTATGCTGCATGAGAGGAAGGTGCTGACTGATTGACAAGCAGACTCTGATTGATAGAAGTGTAATAATGGAAAATATGCCAGGGAACCATTCTCCCCATATTTTTGTTTAATTGAAAAAGGCACGATGTCTGAACGTATTCTTTCCAGTTATACAAAAACCCAATTTAAAATCAAAAGTGGACCTCACAAAGTGATCCTTACCATGAAGTGGCTTACTCATGCTTGCATGAAGCTACACTTACTCATATACAGGGCCCTGACCCCCCCCCCCCCGTAAACTAAAAATAAATTGCAGGCATTGCACCTCTTTCAGTTAAATAAAAGTGGAGGGCAAAAGGAGAGAGCTGGTGTACTCTCCATGGCACTGCCTCAACCAATTGGAGTTGACGTTTTTTCTGAGTTACAACAAAACTTGGACTATAACTGTAGATTTGGCATTTCATTGTACAGTTAATGTACAATGATTATGATGTTGGCATTGATTTATTTATTGATTTGTTTTTGTCACGTACTTAAGTACAGTGAAAAGTTTTGTTTTACGTGCAGTACAGGCAGATCATAACACATAAGAACATGCAGATAATAGTGTTTAAACAGAGCAAAGCATAAAGGTTATGGCTGCACAGGAGGTGCACAAAAGCAAGATCAGAATTAGATTTGAAATTAGAGAGGTCTTTTCAGTCTAAAACAACAGGGAAGAAGCTGTTCTTGAACCTGTTGGATGTGTGTTGAGGCTTTTGTATGTTCTGTCTGACGGAAGAGGTTTGAAGAGAGAATAACTGGGGTGGGCGGCGTCTTTGATGCTGGCTGCCACAGCAACGAGAAGTGTAGATGGAGTCCATGGATGGAACGCTGGCTTTTATGATCGTCTGGGCTGCGTACACAAGTTTATGAAGTTTCTTACAGTTCTCGACAGAGCAGTTACCATACCAAGCCGTGATGCACTCAGAATGCTTTCTGTGGTGCATCTGTAAAAGTTAGAGAGGGGTCTTATGGACATGCTGAATTTCCTAAGCTTCCTGAGGAGGAAGAGGCATTGTTGTGCCTTTTTGACTGTTGCATCTGTGTGGGAAGACCAGGATAGATTGTTGGTTATCATCACTCCTAGGAACTTAACGCTCTTTACCCTCTCCACTTCAGCTCCTTGATGTAGATGATCAGCCCTTTGGTTTTGCTGACGTTCAAGGACAGATTGTTATCTTTGCACCACAACATCAAGCAACTCTATCACTTTTCTGTCGTTCCTATTATTATTTACAGGAATAGGAAAGAATGCTTAAATCTGTCCATCTATTCCACCTTTTGGGGGGGGGGAGGAATGACCATTCAGAGGAAAGCAACAATCGCCATTGGTGGCAGTGCGACTGGCTCTGAGGCACAGTAGGAAAGGGTAAAGGTAAACAGGACCTTAGTGATAGGAGACTCGATAGTTAAGAGGCCAGATAGGAGATTCTGTGGCTGAAAACGGAAATCCAGGATGGTGTGTTGCCTCCCTGGTTTCAGGATGTCTCAGACCATCTGCAGAATGTTCTCAAGAGGGAGGGTGAGCAGCTAGAAGTCATTGTGCGCGTTGGCACAAATGACACAGGTAGAAATAGAGATTACGTTCTGCAGTGATTATAGAGAGCTCGGAATAAAGCTAAAAACCAGGATCTAGGTGATAATCACCGGATTACTTCCAGTGCCACATGCTAGTGAGGGTAAGAACAGAAGGCTATGGTAGATGAACGCGTGGCTAAAGAATTGGTGTGGGGAGAAGGGATTCAGATTTTTAGATCATTGGGATCTTTTCTGGGGCGGACGTGCCCTGTTCAAGAGGGACTGATTGCACCTGAACTGGACGGGGACCAATCTCTTGATGGCCAGGTCTGCGAGTGCTGCAAGGGAGGGTTTAACTAGATTGGCAGGGGGTGGGATCCTCAACAGCAGGGAGGCAAATATCGAGGCTCAAAGGAGATATAGTAATCAGAAATAATCAGTTGAAGAGATAGGTGAGGCTGGAATACTACAGGGAACAATGAATGCCTGTTGGAATAAATTGCACTCATTTCAATGCAGGAGAGCTGACAGGTGAGATGAACTCAAGGCATGGACAGGTACATGGGACAGGGATATTATAGCCGTTTTAGAGACATGGCTAAGTGAGGGACAGGACTGGCAGCTTAATATGCCAGAGTACAGGTGATTTAGGCATGTTCGATTAAGGCGAGTATCACAGCTGCAGTCAGAGATGAAATAACTGAAGGATCAATTCAGTGAGGCTTTGTGGGTGGAGCTAAGAAATAAGAAAGTGATGGTGACATTATTGGGATGGTACTATAGGCCATCAAATAGTCAATGGGAATTAGAGGAACAAATACATAGGGATACTGGGGAGACTTGCAGGAGCAACATGGTTATAGAGTCATAGAACTGTACAGCACAGAAACCGATCCTTCGGTCCAACTCATCCATGTCAACCAGATATCCCAACACAATCTAGTCCCACCTGCCAGCACCTGGCCTATATTCCTCCAAAACCTTCCTATTTATATAGATGGGCTTAGATGGGTTAGAATTTGTTAAGTGTATTCAGGAAAATTTCCTCAAGTAGTATATAGAGGGTCCTAGTCAGGAAGGGGCCAACCTCGACCTAGTCTTGGGAAATAAGGCAGGACAGGTGAAGGAGGAGACAATAGGGGAGCACTTTGGGACCAGTAACCAGAGTTCTATTAATTTTAAAATAGTCATGGAAAGAGATGAAACTGGTCCACAGATTCAAGTTTGAAACTGGGACAAGGTACATTCTGATGGAATTAGACAGGAGCTTGCAGGCATTGATTGGAGTAGTTTGCTTGCGGGCAAAGGGACCCGCTGACAAGTGGGAGACCTTTAAAAGTCAGATAGCTCGAGCTTAAGGGTCTGTATGTTCCTTAAGAGAATGTAGGGCAAGGTTGGCAGGCATAGGGAACCCTGGATGACAAGAGATATTGAGGCTTTGACCAGAAAAGAGGAGGAGGCATGGCTCAGGTACTGGCAGCGGGGATCACGGGAATCCCTGGAGGTATGCAGGGAATACAGGAATTGACTGAAGAAGAAAATCAGGAGGGTGAAAAGGGAGCATGAGGTGGCCTTGGCTGAGAGATTAGGGTGAATCCAAATAGATACTTCAAGTATCTTAAAGGAAAAGAATAACTAGAGAGAGAATAGGACCCCTCAAGGACCAAAGTGGACTTGTATGTGTAATACCACAGGAGAGGGACGAGGTCCTCAATATTTCTCCTCTGTGCTTATCATGGAGAAAGACATTAAAACTTGGGGAAATTAGTGGTGATATCTTGGGGTCAGTAAAGGTAGTGTTGGATATATTAGATTGTATGAAGATGGATAAATCTCCTGGTCCTGACCAGATATATCCAAGAACACTGCAAGAGGCCGGACAGGAAATTGCAGGGCCCTATCTGATATTTTTGCATCATAGTTAGCCATGGGTGATATCACAGAAGACCGGAGGGTAGCGAATGTTGTGCCATTATTCAAGTAGGGCTGCAAAGAAAAGCCTGGGAACTGTAAACCAGTAAACTTAACGTCTGTGGTGGGTAAGTTACTTGAGAAGATTCTGAGGGACAAGACATACATGCATTTGGAAAGACAGGGTTTGATTATGATTAGCCAGCATAGTTTTGTGAGTGGGTGCTCATGCCTCACAAATTTGATGGAGTGACCAGGAAGGTTGATGAGGACAGGGTGGTAGACATAGTCTACATGGATTTCAGTAAGGTCTTTGATAAGGTTCCACATGGTAGGCTGCTCTGGAAGGTTAGATCGCATGGAATCCAGGGCGAGCTGACAAATTCCTACCCTCAAGATTGGCTTGATGGTAGGATGCAGAGAGTAACAGTGGAAGGATGCTTTTTGGACCGGAGGCCTGTAATTAAGTGGAGTGCCTCTGGGGTCGGTGCTGGGCCCATTATTGTTTGTTATCGATTTCAATGTTTTGGATGAGAACGTATAAGGTGTGATTAGTATATTTGCTGGTGACACTAAAATAGGTGGTATTTATGACAATGAGGGAGGTTATCAGAAATTGCAGCAGGCCATTGATCAGCTGGGGAAGTGGGCTGAGAATGGCAAATGAAGTTTAATATAGATAGGTTTGCGGTCTTGCATTTTGGAAGGTAAAATCAAGGTGAATGGTAGAGCCTTAAGGAGTGTAGTGGAACAGAGGGATCTTGGAGTTCAGGTGCTCAGTTCTCTGAAAGTGGAGTCACAGGTAGACAGGGCAATGAAGAAGACTTTTGGCACACTGGCCTTCAGTCAGGGCATTGAGTTTAGAAGTTGAGAAGTTATGATGCAGTTGTACAGGATGTTGGTGAGGCTGCACTTGGAGTATTGTATTTAGTTTTGGTCACCTTGTTATAGGAAGGATATTATTAAACTGGAAAGAGGCCAGAAGAAATCTACAAGAATGTTGCCTGGACTCAATGGTCTGAGATATAAGGAGAAGTTGGACAAGCGAGGAATTTTTTTCTTTAGAGCGTAGGAGACTATGAGAGGGCTTTATGCAAGTATATAAGATCATGTGAGGCATGGAAGGTGTGAATGCATTCAGTCTTTTTCCCAGGGTTGGGGAATCGAGGACTAGAGGGCATCAATTTAAGGTTAGAGAGGAAAGAATAAAAGGGAGCCTGAGGGGTAACATTCTTACACAGAGGGTGGTACGCGTATGGAATGAACTGCCAGCAGAAGTGGTTGAGACAGATACATTAACAACATTTAAAAGGCATTTGGAAAAATGCATGGAGAGGAAAGGATGAGAAGGAAATGGGCCAAGTGCAGGGAAATGGATTTAGCATGAATGGACATTTTGGTTAGTGTGGACCAGTTTGGGCCAAAGGACCTGTCTCGGTGCTGCAGGACTTTATGACTCTATGACCTATCAAGGCAAGTGAAGAAATTTCCATATCATATCTAAAGATTGTGCCTCGTAGCTGATAGAGGTGCTTTGGAGAGTTAGGAGTGTAGAATACCTAGCCTTTGATTCGGTCATATAGAAAGGGCATTTAAACAGCTGAATTTCTGGCTGCTGCTTCATTTTGAAGAATTGTAAATGGAGCTTAACTATATTGATAAGTGAACAGCCCAAATCTAACCTCACAACGTCACCATAAAGTGTGCAGAACATGGTTGGGTAGAGGATCATGCTGGGAAGAACACGAACTATATTTACTGACTGACTAGAATTTCTTGGTGCCACAGTTGGTAGAATGCTGTCTTAATGCCAAGTACAAATACTGTTGCCTCATTTGGAACTCAGCTTGCATCCATATCTGGATAAAAGCTGTAATGGGTTCTGAAGATCATTCATAGAGTCATAGAGCAGAGAAACAGGCTCCAAGTGCTATATCTAGCCACCCTTGAATGCATTCAATGTTTTGGCATCAACTCCTTTTTGTGACACTGAATTCCACAGGCCCACCACTCTTTGGGTGAAGAAATGTCTCCTCATCTCCATCCTAAATGGTCCACCCTGAATCCTCAGACTGTGACCCCTAGTTCTGGACACACCCACCATCGGGAACATCCTCCCTACATCTACCCTGTCCATTTCTGTTAGAATTTTATAAGTATCTGTGAGATCCCCCTATCTCATTCGTCTGAACTTCAGCGAAAACAATCGTAACCTCGTCAATCTTTTCTTATGCATCAGTCCTGCCATCCCCGGATTCAGCCTGGTAAACCTTCCCTCGAGAGCAAGGGCATCCTTCCTCAGAAAAAGAGACCACAACTGCACACAGTATTCTAGGTGCAGCCTCACCAAAGTCCTGTGTAACTGCAACATCCCTGCTCCTGTACTCGAAGCCTCTTGCAAAGAAGACCAACAAACCATTTGCCTTCTTTACCACCTAATGCTCCTGCATACCTACCTTCAGTGACTGGTGCACAAGGACACCCAGGTCCTGCTGCACGCTCCCCTCTTCCAATTTATAGCCATTCAAGTAGTAACCTGCCTTCTTGCTTTTGCTTCCAAAGTGAATAACTTCATATTTATCCAAATTATACTGTATCTGCCATTGATTTGCCCACTTACCCAATCTGTCCAGATCATGCTAAAGCATCCCCGCATCCTCATCACAGTTCACCCCTCCCCCACCCCACCCAAGTTGGTATCATCTACAAACTTTGAATGTTACATTTTGTTCCCTCATCCAAATCAATAATATATATTGTGAATAGCTGGGGTCCCAGCACCAATCCCTGTAGCACCCCACTAGTTACTGTCTGCCAATTTGAAAAGAACCCATTAACTCCTCCTCTTTGTTTCACCTCTGCCAACCAATTTTCTATCCATCTTAATACACTTTTCCTGATCCCATGTGCTTTAATCTTGAACAAAAATGTCTTATGCGGGACTTTGTCAAATGCTTTCTGAAAGTCCAAATATACCACATCAATTGGTTGCCCCTTGTCAGCTCTACTAGTTACATCTTCATAGAATTCCAACAGATTTGTCAAGCGTGATTTCCCCTTCATAAATCCATGCAGAATTTGTCTGATTTTGCCACTGCTTCCTAAATGCTCCTTGATAATGGATTCTTTAAAGTCCTTGATAATGGATTTGAGAATTTTCTCCACTAGCAATGTTAGGCTTACTGGTCTATAATTCCCTGGTTTCTCTCTACCTCCCTTTTTTGACTATTGAAATAACGTTAGCTCCAATCTGCAGGGACTGTTCCAAAGTCTATAGAATCCTGGAAGATGAGCACTAATGCATCCACTGTTTCTAGAGCCACTTCCTTAAGTATTCTGGGATGTAGATTATCAGGCCCTGGAGATTTATCTGCCTTCAATCCTATCAATTTTCTCAGCACTATTTCTCTATTAATATTGTTCTCTCTAAGTTCTTCCTTCTCACTAAATCTTGCATTCTCCAACATTTCTGGCATCTGATTTGTGTCCTCTTTTATGAGGACAGAGCCAAAATATGTCTTCAATTGTTCAGCCCATTTCTTTGTCCTCTATTATATATTCCCTGTTTTTGTCTGGAGGAGACCTATATTTGTCTTCACTAATCTCTTTCTTTTCATTTACCTTCAGGAATTCCTTGTGTCAGTCTTTATGTTCCCTGCAAGCTTACTATCCTGCTCTATTTTACCCTTCTTAATCAATCCCTTGGTCCTTCTTTGCTAAGTTTTAAACTGCTCCAAATCCTCAGACCTATTGTTTTTCTTGGCCAATCTATATATGTTTCTTTTTTGGATCAGATGCTCTCTCTAACTTCCTTTGTAATCCATGGATTGACCCTCTTACCCATTTTGCTTTTGTGCTGGACAGTTGTTGCAGTTTGCCCCATGCATTCCTTGAATGTTTGCCATTGCATAAGGAACTCATGCCTTATATCTTCATAGTTTCCTTTGTTAAGCTTCAGCACCCTAGTCTCTGAATCAACTATCTCACTCCACTTTGATAAAAAAAATTCCATCATGTTATGGTCGCTTATCCCCAAAGGATCTCGCACAGCTAGATTGGCAATGATTCCCTTCTCATTACACAGTACCCGGTTTAATATGGTCTGCTCTCTAGTTGCTTCCTCCATATATTGGTCAAGAAAACCATCCCTTATTCACTCCAAAATACACTTCTAGACAACCTTCTTCTATGTCTATTATACCACCAATTTTGCAAACTTACTAACCATGCCCCTTATATAAATGACTAACAACAGTAGACCCAGCACCAATCTTTGTGACATACCACTGGTCACAGGCCTTCGGTCTGAACAACAACCCTCTACCATCTCTACCTTCTACCATTAAGCCAATTTTGTATCCAATTAGCTAGCTCTCCCTGGATCCCATATGATCTAATCTTACTAAACAGTCTACCATGTGAAACCTTGTCAAAGGCTTGCTAAAGTCCATGTAGACAACATCTCCTGCTCTGCCTTCATCTACCTTCTTGGACACTTCTTCAAAAAACTGAATCAGATTTGTTAGACATGATTCCCACACGTAAAGCCATGTTGATTATCTCTAATCAGTCCTTGCAATTTCTTCCCTAGCTCCCCACAATGTCCTGTGACTTGATGCACTTGATCAGGTCCATCACTGTGGTGAGCAGTGTGATTTATCTGGTTAGGTTTTTTTCATAAGGCAAATATCTGGCTGCTTCTTTCACTTCTCTGTTTTTTACCAGTGTTATTATTGGCACTATAAAAACTTAACTAATGATGTGGTTCATGCTGGAACACAAGTAGTCAGAGTAATGTCAGCTTCCATTGACTTTTCTATGTGAACAACAGGATTACTCAAATTGAATGACAATTGGTATTTGTGATGGTGAAGACTACTGGAACATGGAACCAAGGACCATTAACTTGATAATTCTGGATGAAGAGCTTCAGCCTTTTTGCAGTCAAATATCAGTTTTCATCATCAATTTTAGTGGGGTTGTTCATGGAGCCTTCTTCCACTGCCCTGTCATTTAGTTTTAACCCACAGTTCATTAGTGTTATGTGGCAAAACTTTGACCTTGTATCATTTGCACATTAGAAATTTGTTTGGTGACACATATTTGAATGTGTTCAGCACACTTAACAAAAACAAATGCAAAAATACTGTATAAGCTGATCAGTATGTACGAAGAGAAAGGTATTATCAAGTTAGGATCATCCTTTTTCAAAATACTGTTTTGAAACATTCCAGTATTACTTTTTAGAAAGTATAGATGTTAGATGAGAGAAGGATTGATATTTTTTGTGATGTTTTCCAGTTGAAAACAACTATGTGCAAGTGTCAAAAATTGTCACTTAAATATAATTAGTATTTGTGAAACTAAGCTGCCAAAGCTCTTACATCTTCAGCAAAGAAAAACTGGCAACATGAAAATATTGACAGATAGAGGGACTTTGGCACAGCATGCCAGCCCTCAATTAAAATATAATATATTTCAAGATATTTTAACATTAAGCATCATTTGAAATTTCAGGAATTTTTTTAAATCATAAAATACATTTAAGCTTTGTGTGTAATTTTTTTAGATTACCCTATTTTGTTTTCTAGTATTCCAAGTGCAAGCCATAAAAGATGTTGATGACTATTATGAGAAGACAAAGAGGGCTGTTGATGGAAGAATTCCTGCTGGTGGTTATTACGAGAAGGAAAAGAGGAATTTAGATGGCAATGAGGATTATGATGAGGATGAAGATGAGGATGATGACGACGAAGATTCCGATATTGATTATGAGGAGCCAAAAATGAAATTGAAGCAACATGCACACAGAACCAGAAAAGCATTAGATGAAGAAAGGGAGAAAAGGGAGTATGAATATTATTCTCGTGGAAAATTTGCCAGGGATATTGATGACTATGTGCGTTAATTACATTATTAGTGGTCATTGATTTTTCAGATGTTCAAAATGTATTTGTCCATAGTGTCTACCTAAAATAAGTAACAACAGGGAATAAAGATTTCTATGTGTCTCCATTTGATTTTGTTAGTCATACAATTTAATAGTCTAAGTTCCATGATTGCTGTTAATGGTGAATTGATTACTCTAATTGGATAACATATTTGGATTTGAATGTAGATTAGATTCCTTACAGTGTGGAAACAGGCCCTTTGACCCAGTAAGTCCACACCGACCATCCGAAGAGTAACCCTCTGACTAATGTACCTAACAACTGTGGACAATTTAGCATGGCCAATTCATCTGGCCTGCACATCTTTGGAATGTGGGAGGAAACCGGAATACCCGGAAGAAGCCCACTGAGACACTGGGAGAATGTGCAAACTCCATACAGACAGTCGCCCAAGGCTGGGATCGAACCTGGGACCCTGGCGCTGTGAGGTAGCAGTGCTAACCACTGAGTCACCATGCCGCCCACTCTTGAATGGCACTTGTATTTCAGGTTGTGTACCCTGAGAGACTTAAGGGACCTTAAACTTGTATCTGCAGGGGAAAATCTCTTGAATTGTTCATGTTTTAGAAATCTGCGATGCTTCTTTCCTTTGGAAGTTCTTGGTACTTTGATAATCAATTAAGGTTTCTACTCAAAACAGAAAGTGAATTCAGGAATGCTGTTGAAAGGATTGCTAGGTGATGGTATTCATTTTTGATTAACACATTAGGTAGAAATATGCCAGAAATCTATTCTTCTTGTGTATTTCCAAATAAGGTTAATTCTGTAATTCTGCCCTATGCCACCAGGGAGCTACATTGGAGGACGATCTGTGAACTCATTTAGTCTTCTTGCAAATATAGCCCTCTGCTGGTGTATTGGAATGGTAGAATCACTTCTGATATTAAGTAGCAAAATCCTTTCATGGGCACACAATAAGCAAAAACACAAAGTAGTTAATTTTGCCTGAATTAAATAAAACAGTCTTGAAACGATGTTCATGATAACAGTCACTGCATGATGCAGAGGTAAAGGCAAAACATACAGACCAATTCACCACACTCAAGTGGTATTTATGTATGTTACATGCACCTCTCAGTTAAAGATGTTAAATGTTATTTACAAAACAGCAACAAATCAAGTATATTAGTGATTGTTAATGGAGTAAGGAATCAGAAAACGATTCGAGATCCCACCAAGATAATTTCAGATTTTAAATTTTTAAAAATTTGGAAATAAGACGACTATCAGTGAATATGACATTAAAGCTATCAGATTGTCCTTTAATATCTTTTGGCTGCTGTCTAATATATATGCCTGCAAACCCATACAATGTGATTGATTCACAAGTGGCTTAGGAAGCTACTCATTTGCACCAAAAAATCACTCCAAAACTATCACATTATCAAAATAACAAGAGATGAATAATAAATACTGTCCAGGCCAATTATGGTCTAATTAAATGATTACAAAGAAATTAACAGATGTCAAGGAGGAACAAAAGCTTTGAATGAAAAAGTACCAAGATGTGGCTGAACCAACCAATAAAGAAGTATTTGTCAGTAAGGTAAAATAAAATCACTGAAATTATAGATATATTTTGATGGACGCCTTGTTTCATCAGTGAATCAAATAGAACTAAAAATAACAAAACCAAACAGCTGGAGTTCTGAAGAATAAGTTATGAAGAAGGATCACTGGGCCCGAAACTTGGATTTCTCACTACAGCTGCTGCCAGACTTGTTGAGATTTTCCAGCAATTTCTGTTTATGATTCAGATTTCCAACATCCACAGTTCTTTGGGTTTTTTTTGTTAAGTCATAGAGATGTACAGCATGGAAACAGACCTTTCGGTCCAACCCGTCCATACCGACCAGATATTCCAACCCAATCTAGTCCCACCTGCCAGCACCCGGCCCATATCCCTCCAAACCCTTCCTATTCATATACCCATCCAAATGCCTCTTAATTGCTGCAATTGTACCAGCCTCCACCAGATCCTCTGGCTGCTCATTCCATACACGTACCACCCTCTGTGTGAAAAAGTTGCCCCTTAGGTCTCTTTTATATCTTTCCCCTCTCACCCTAAACCTATGCCCTCTAGTTCTGGACTCCCCGACCCGAGGGAAAAGACTTTGCCTATTTATCCTATCCATACCCCTCATGATTTTGTAAACCTCTATAAGGTCACCCCTCAGCTTTCGACGCTCCAGGGAAAACA
>NC_057737.1:33801403-33810262 GCF_004010195.1 Chiloscyllium plagiosum
ATCCAGCACTTTCTCCTCTGTAATCTGGACATTTTGCAAGATGTCACCATTTATTTCCATATATTCTATATCTTCCATATCCTTTTCCACAGTAAATATTCATTTTCTATCTCCCCATTTTCTGTGGCTCCACACAAAGGCCGCCTTGCTGATCTTTGAGGGGCCCTATTCTCTCCCTAGTTACCCTTTTGTCCTTAATATATTTGTAAAACCCCTTTGGATTCTCCTTAATTCTATTTGCCAAAGCTATCTCATGTCCCTGTTTTTCCCTCTTAAGTATACTACTTTTTTTATACTCTTCTAAGGATTCACTTGATCTATCCTGTCTGTACCTGACATATGCTTCCTTTTTCTTAACCAAACCCTCAATTTCTTTAATCATCCAACATTCCCTATAAGTACCACCTTCCCTTTCACCCTGACAGGAATATACTTTCTCTGGATTCTTGTTATCTCATTTCTGAAGGCATTCCATTTTCCAGCTGTCCCTTTACCTGCGAACATCCGCCTCCAATCAGCTTTTGAAATCCTAATACCATCAAAATTGGCCTTTCTCCAATTTAGAACTTCAACTTTTAGATCTGGTCTATCCTTTTCTATCACTATTTTAAAACGAATAGAATTATGGTCACTGGCCCCAAAGTGCTCCCCTACTGACATCTTAGTCACCTGCCCTGCCTTATTTCCCAAGAGTAGGTCAAGTTTTGCACCTTCTGTAGTAGGTACATCCACATACTGAATCAGAAAATTGTCTTGTACACACTTAATAAATTCCTCTCCATCTAAACCTTTAACACTATGGCAGTCTCAGTTGATGTTTGGAAAGTTAAAATCCCCTACAATAACCACCCTAATATTCTAATAAGTTTGGCAGCAAACATAGAAAAAGTGTTTAATTTACAACAAAGCACTTAAATTGCCTACATAATTATCTTTTCAATGTTGGAAATATCAACAGTAACATTTTCTCTAAAGTCCTGGGCCCCATCCCTTCCCAAGAAATCAGGAACATAAGTCCAGTAACTCTTATTTAGCCTTGTTGTTGCATTCCTGAAAAAAGCACCTTTAAATCTCACAACTTGAAATGAATCTGATTTATCCATTGCAATAAAGGTAAAATCTACAATCAGGTTTTAAGGCCCTAAGAAAAAGACATTAAAAAATTAAGTCTTGAAATTTTAAATGTACATTTCTAAATTTCTATATCTGTAAATGAAATCATTTAAAAGCTAAATTTATTGGAATTGAAAATATAAAAAATATCTTTATTTCTATCCACTCTCCATCTCTGCTGATTGCATTCTTTCCTGCTACCCAACTCACTCCTGCTGGCCCACCATCCTGATTACAGCCTCTCTGTTGCCACATTCCTCTTTTGATCCCTATTTGTGAGTGACACTGATGGGTGGAGATAAGTGGGAGATAATGAGCAGGGCAGTGTTAGGAAGCGAAGCAGTGAAGGGGAGGTGCGCGTTGTTGAAGAGCTGAAGACTTTAGTGAATGCATTTAATTCCTTCCCCAGTAGTAAGTTGGTGGATGGGGTAAATTAATTAGGGTGGAGAGTGCCAAGTGAGAACTCTGCCACCTACCTCCCTCCACCCTGATAGGGCATGATCATCTATGAGGCTTTGTACTATCACCAATTGAGGCACTTATTGGGCAATTGAAATGGAACCAATGAAATTATAGAAGGTATGATTGGCAAATTATTTCAATAGACACCCTATTTTATTTGGCAATCAAAATAAAGCTTAAAAATAGGTTTGGTCTCTTCAGTAAACGGGACTGACCCCGAGCTGACTAGCCACAGCCAGTGCACTGTACACAAGTTAAAAAAAGAATAAGTTTGGCAACAAACATAACATTGTTTAATTCACAACAAAACACTAACATTACCTCTATAATTACCTTTTCATGGTTTGAAATATCAATAATAACATTTTCTTTAATGTCCTGCACCCCCATCCTTCCCAACTCATTAGGGACTTGAGTACCATGACTCCTTGTTTAGACTGTATTTGAATTCCCAAAAACTGAGCAATTAATGCCAAGTTAAGCCTGTCTTATTACTGTGGCTGGTATTAGCACAACACCTTCCAAAAAGATGTGACGAGAGTTCCAGCCAATGAACTGGACCCCATTGCCTCTTTTATTCCAGAAAGTGAGAGCAAGTAGGAGAAGCCAGCAAGCAGAGAGCTCAAGGGACTACAGTAGAATTGGGGATTCTGGCAAGTAGACAAAACTCTGAGGAACAAGAAAGACCAGCAAGCATAAGAGAGAGAGTCAGCGAGTGGGTGGAAATTGGTTGACAAAGAGAGTTGGAAAGCAGGAAGGGCTGTTCTAAAATGGTGTTGATTATGTCATGCATGCTGCATTGGTCTTGGTGCAAAACAGTGCTACATGGAAGTTTCAATATTAAGTGTGCAGACATTATAACTATTATAACTGTGACACTACAACAACATCGAATGAAGCATCTTAAAATGGGATCTTGAGATATCCCATTGTAATTACTGTCCCCTGAATGAGGAGGAAGCATTCCTAGATACTGTGATATCCTGATTGTATTGAAAACTTTGAAACAGTAATGTGTAATATGACTTGACATTTTAATGATTTAATAGCCAGATTAATCATTTGCAGAGCAAGGTGATGGTGTCATGGACATCCATGTGTCACCTTTTGTTTAGTACATTTACATGTAATGGATTAGTATATTCTTACCCTCAGAGTGATTATCTCAAATAATTTCCAGCAGCAAGCTTCAAGGGTTTTCAAATAAAAAGGTTAATTATAAATCACATACGTATGCTAGATTTTTAAAATGCAGTCACTCTCACTCATCTCAAACACTCTATCATACACAAAAGATCCGATGCAGATGATGATAAAACAGTTTATGATTGTATCAATATCTATAATTTTTGAAATCAGTTGGTGTTTTAGTTGAAATGCAGGTCTAGTAGAACAGAAGATTGTCAGTAAGCAGTGCAGCTTTCTGGAGTGAATTTGTGGGAGGTTAGTTCTTAACAAACTTGAAGTTGAAAAGATTTTGGGTAGAATGATTTCTACTTCCGTTTCAAATATTATCCTTACTACCTTGGATGCTTGGTTGACTAACTTTCTGATGGAGCTCTTCTCTCAATGTATGTTGGAACAGCATAGTTTATAAGAGGTTAGAGATTTATTTAGTGCTTATGTGTGTAATTGCTTGTAATGAATAGCAATCGGTGACTTTCATGGCCAGCTGATGTCACTAACCTTGTCTGCGAATGCGGGTGGCCCATTGGCCATTTTGGCATTTGTTATAATTACTCCGTATTTTAAAGGTGGCATTTATTGTGAATACCACCACTAGGAGGAGCAAAGAGTATACCTGCGTTCTGTCATGACCCAATGTCACAGAAGTGATATGAGAAAATCAGGCTGACAGAATGTGAATAAAAGGGGCTGACTCTACCTGGTTTTGAGTGGTGCCTCCCAATTCTGGCCTCCCTCCACAACTCTTGCTATCCCCTTCCTGCTCCAGCTGGAGCATGAGTCTCCACCTCCCCAACCCTTCATCAGCTATGCATGTGCTGATGGCACTGTTATTATGCACTGAATGCAGTGATGTCATTAACGTGCAGATGCTTGCTGCAACCGGTCCTCTCACGACCATGTGATGTTATTGGCTGTTATTTTGCATAAGCAGCAGCTATATTGCATTTTGTACAGTCACTTTATTTTAAAAACAGGCAAAAACTGATTCCTTCAACATGTGACTCTGGGGGTTAGTTAGCTCAGCTGGCAATACAGGTAGTTGGCAATACAAAGTGATGTCAACAGCGTGGGTTTAATTCCCATATCGGCTGAGGTTACCATGGAAGTATCACCTTCTCAACCTCACCTGTCGCCTGAGGAATGGTCACCTTCAGTTTAAATTCACCACCAGTTGTGCCTCTAATGGGAGCGCGATTCTCTGCTCCTTTGGGACTACAACAACTTTGCTTATTGTACTATAGATTTACAATAATCTTTGCAAATTCCAAGCAACGTTGCTGTCTCATTCTATGAATATTAGTGTGTACAACATGCCACGTGAGTGTTGTGCTGAGGCGGTGATCCTTAGGTAGGTTCTTGGATGGCAGATAGTCTTGACTCCACTGAAGAAATCACATATGTGATTGCTGTCAGCAACTTGATTGTTTCCTGTGCTCTTGCCCCATCTTTTGTTTATTTTCTTTTGTTGGACCGCAACCATTTTGGATGTAGAACTGCTTGCTATTTTTGCATTATAGTGGTGCTGCCAGTTCAGAAGCACTTTGTCACCTAGTAGCTCCTGAATCTCCTAGTCATTCTCTTCCAATCAGTCATGATATTTCCTGGTAGAGAAGTCCAGTAATCTTGCATGTGTTATTGTAATAAATCTAAGAGCAAACCAGCTTGTACAGGACATTAGTAAGACCCCTTCTGGAATAGTGTGTGTAGTTCAGGTCACCCTGTTATAGGAAGAACATTTGAGAGAGCTCAAAAAAGATTTACCAGGATGTTGCTGGGAATGGAGGTTGAGTTATAAAAATAAGCTGAATAGCCTGGGACTTTTTTCACTGGAGTGTAGGAGGTTATGGGGTGACCTTGTAGAGGTTTATAAAATTATGAAGGGCATAGATAAGATGAATAGCAAGGATCTTTTCCCTAGGGTAGGGGATTTCAAAACAAGAGGACATATTTCTAAGGTGAGAGGAGGAAGTTTTAAAAAGGACAGAATATTTTGTTTGTGGAATGAACTGCCAGAGAAAGTGATGGATAGATGCAGGTATAGTTACAACATTAAAAAATCATTTAGACAAATGCATGAATAGGAAAGGTTTGGAGGGATATGGGTCAAACACAGACAAGTAGTTGAGTTTGCGAACATGACCACTATGGATTAGTTGGACAAAAGGATCTGTTTCCATACTCTATGACTCTCGGCTTTGTAGAAAATTGTGGTACCTGTTGTTGGGTATTACCAAGTTGGTTGTGAGGCACTTATTGAGTAGGACTTTTTTTTTGCAGGATCCTTGAGCACATCAGTTGGTCATTAATGTTTCCAACCTGTAAAGATCCATTTTACCTGACTCTCTGTCATCTGTGTGTTAACCATTCCTCAGTCCAAGTAGTATATTATCCCCAATACTGTAATCTTGTTTAGTAACCTTTCTTTGGACCTTATTGAATGCCTCCTGGAAATCCATCTGCATTACACTGGTTCTGTTATGTTCCATTGGCGTAGCACATTGGAACTAAAGACCCGCCTTCGCAAAAGTTAACATTTTTGTTAGAAGTACACATTGCCAATTTATCTTTCTGATAGATGCAGATTAACAGAAAAATTGGACCAAATTTCTGTACTTTGAAAATAATTATTATTTGTTACAAATAAATAAATTTGAATAACAGGTAAACTGTTGATATAAAACACTACTAGTTAAAACTGTAACCCCTTTTAAAAATCTCCTCATAAACACACACACAAACAGGATAATTAAAAAAGCAGTAACTGGGGAGAAGATGAGGTAAATTGTAATATAAAAGGAGTTTTTTTTAGATCTATAAAAGGTTAGGGAAAAGCAAGAATGGACCTAGGACTGCTGAAAAATGAGGCAAGAGAAATAGCAATGGAGAATTAGGAAATAGTGGAGGAACTGAATAGGTACTTTGCATCAGATTTCACAGTGAAAGACATCAGCAGCATACTAGAACTTCAAGAGAATCAGAGGTGACCATAGTAGCCAACATTAAGGAGAAGGTGCTAGGGAAGCTAACAAGGTCTGAATATGGATAAATCACCCAGACTAGATCAACTATATCCCGGAGTTCTGAAGGAGAAAGCTGAGGAGATTATGGAAGGGTTGGTGCTAATCTTTCAGGAATCCTTGGAATCAGGAAGGGACTTGGAGGACTGGGGAATGGTTAACGTAACACCCCTGTTCAATAAGGGAGAGGTAAAAGACAGGAAATTGTAAACTGGTTAGCCTCCCTCAGTTGGTAAGACTTTAAAATCCATTAGAATTATAATTCCTACAGTGTGGAAACAGGCCATTTGGCCCAACAAGTCCACACTGACCCACTGAAGAGTATCCCACCCAGACCCATTTTTCTACACCAATTAATCTACATTTTCCCTAATTAATGCACCTAGCCTATTAAGGGCAATTGCAACGTACTTGGAATTGCATGGCAAAATAGGGCTGAATAAGCACAGCTTCATCAAGGAAATGTCATGCCTGGCAAATCTGGTGGAATTCTTTGGGGAGGTAACAAGCAAATTAGACAAAAGAGAACCAGTGGACATGATCTGTTTAATTTCCAGAAGGCCTTTGACAAGGTGCTGCACAAGAGGCTATTAAATAAGATAAGAGTCCATGGAGTTGAGGGCAAGGTACTTGCTTGGATAGAGGATTGTCTGATTGGCAGAAGACAGAGAAGAGGTCTTCATTAGGATGGTATCTAGTAGCCAGTAGAGTTCCGCAGGGTCAGTGTTGAGACCACAACATGATACACAATTGAACAAAGGAACTGAGGGCCTCTGCTAGGTTTGCAGATGACACAAAGCTAAGTAGAGGGACAGATAGTGATGAGGAACTGGGAAGGCTACAGAAGGATTGGGATTATGCACTTCAGTAGGAGGAAGACTATTTTCTAAACAGGAAAAGGCTTCAGAAATCTAAAACAAAGATCTTCATTCAGGATTCTCTTAAAGTTAGCATCCAGGTTTTGTTGGCAGTCAGAAAGACAAATGCAATGTTAGCATTCATTTCAAGAGGGCTAGAATACAAGAGCAAATTTCTACTGCTTAGACTGTATACAGCTCTGGCCAGACCGCATTTGGAATATTGTGAACAGTTTTGGGCCACATATCTTAGGAAGGATATGCTGGCATTGGATCGGGTTCAGAGGAGGTTTACAAGTATGATCCTGAGGATGAAGGGCTTGTCATATGAGGAGTGGTTGAGAACTCTGGGTCTCTACTTGATGGAGTTTAGAAGGTTGAGCGGGGATCTGATTGAAACTTATAGAATACTGACAAGCTTGGTAGAGTGAACATGGAGAAGATGGTTCCACTAATAGGAGAGATTAGGAGCTGAAGGCACAGCCTCAGCATGAAGGGACGATTCTTTTGAACTGAGAAGAGGAAGAATTTCCTCAGCCAAAGAGTGATGAATCTGTGGAACTCACTGCCACAAAAAGCTCTAACAACCAGGTCATTGAGTGTATTTAAGACAAAGAAAGCTAGTTTCTTGATTAGTAATGAGCAAAATGGCCTAATACTGTTCCTTTATCTTATGGGCTTATACAAAAAAAATGGTGTTATGGATGAAGGGAAAAGAAAATACTGGGAAAAGAAAATACTGCAATGACATCAATCCTCAGGGTTCAGTGGAGGATTCCTTTGTTTCCCAAGTTCTTTAGCTTTGTGAACTTTTCCTTTGCAGGAGGCACACATCAACTGAGACTTATTGATTAAAGGCATTAACTTAGAGCAACTGGTGAGAGAAAACAACTTTGGTGTTTTATTGGGGAAAGAGATACTACCTGCCCTTCTGTAGGTCCCTGGCTTCAGCCTGTATTGTTCACACTCACAAGTTACTCAGAAACCCATCTGAGTCATCATCTGCCATCCATAACCGGTCACAATTTCACAAACCCGTTGAATATTACTTTTTATACACACCTCAGTGCCATTTCTCTATTTATCCCTTCCTCACTGTTTGCAGAGCAACAGCATAAATAAGACTTGCAAGTAATTCCAGGAACTTGCATTGTAAAAGTATACCAACTCCTTTCTCACTGTTTTGTTGTAAAAAAAAACAGTCCTTCACCTGATTCTGTGCATAATCAAAAATAAATTAAGAAAATGCAACCTTTACAGTATCGTTTACATTTTTCATAACTGATTGTAGTTAGGAAATAGTTGGCATAATGTGGTCCCCATTAGCATCTATTCATTCTCCCAAGCTGACATTTACCCATTCCATTGTCTGCTCAACTGTATTTTACTGTAGAGGTAAAAACAATGACTGCAGATGCTGGAAACCAGATTCTGGATCAGTGGTGCTGGAAGAGCACAGCAATTCAGGCAGCATCCGAGGACAGGCAAAATCGACGTTTCGGGCAAAAGCCCTTCATCAGGAATAAAGGCAGAGAGCCTGAAGCGTGGAGAGATAAGCTAGAGGAGGGTGGGCGTAGGGATAGAGTAGCATAGAGTACAATTGGTCAGTGGGGGAGGAGATGAAGGTGATAGGTCAGGGAGGAGAGGGTGGAGTGGATAAGGAATGTGGTGAGGGGGCAATGGGGCTGAAAGATAAATACTGGGCTGGGCTGGTGGGAGGGTCACTGGGAAGGCGATAAGAATATGTAGGTGGGATTGATTGTGATATGTCGGAGGGGAGGGTGGAGTGGATAGTTGGGAAGGAAGATGGACAATTAGTTCAGTTCAAGAGGGCAGTGCGAGGTTGAACGGTTGGATCTGGGAGAGGTTGGTGAGGGGATATTTGGAATTTGGTGAGGTCAACGTTGATACTGTACAGTTTGAAGTTTCCAGCTGTCCTATCACCTATCCACTTCACCGTCCTCTCCGACAGATCACCATCACACCCCACCTGCATCTACCTATCGTCTTCCAAGCTACCTTCCACACAGCTCCATCCCCACTCTCATATTTATTTCTTCGCACCCTTTCCTCTCCCTTAACCCCAACTTTCCTGATGAAGGATTTATGCCTGAAACGTCAACTCTCCTGCCCCTCGGATGCCACCAACTTGCTGTGCTTTTCCATGACTACACTATTCAACTCTCATCTTCAGCATCTGCAGCCCTCACTTTCTCTCGGCC